>NC_051334.1:35475138-35809788 GCF_015220235.1 Choloepus didactylus | reverse complement strand
CTCCAGTGAACAAATCAAGACTACCCTGAATGGTCAGGGTCCACACCTCACAGTTGGGTGAGTCACAGTTGCATGGAAACACTCAATTAAAAGATTCCACCCAACAAGTTTGGATTAAAAGCTCTTCTGGGGTCCATAACAGTTTCAAACCAGCACATTCCCCTAGGAAACAGTGTTGCTCCAAGGCCCAGGTGCTATACTATATGCCCCACAGCTGATACTCCTTTGCCCTAGGTAGCTGCAATTTGACTAGAGCATTCTATAGGAGAGTTCAGCTCTGCACAACTGTTTTATAAGTTTTCTTTTTTCTTGACTTAGTGCTTGCCCTGTTAACTGTTTTGTTATCTTTTAACTGTTTTGTGGAGCTTTGAGAGCAATGTTTCTGCCATTTCTTGATTGTTTTTCAAAGCTCTTGGGAGAGAATGGAGAACTGGAGCATCTCATCCACCATCTTGATTGGAGAAGGACCAATTTTTCACAAAGCATTTTTGAAGCCTCTGCTTACATTCTGTTTCTTAATGTGCTATTGGCCAAAGTAAGTCACATGGACAACCCAGGATTAAAGTGGTAGAGAAATAGAGTCTTAATGGAAGGAAAAACATTGTGGACATTTTTGCAATATACTACAGAAGTGTTTGCATTCAATGAAAGTATTAATAGGGAGATTTGATGCTATCTGAAAGGTCTGAATTTCCTGGTTTTAGAAAAGAAAAGAATATTCTAGGCATAAGGAACAACTGGTATAGTATTATTGTAGCAGTAATGAAAATTAACAGCCAAAAGAAAGTCGTTGACACTGGAGTTGAGATAACTAGGGCATGTGAGATGAAAATGGGGTTGAAGGTAGGAATAAAATCATGTAGGACCTTTTTTGCCTTTACCCTAAATCATTAAATAAGAATGCATTCATTATTTTTTATTTTTGTTGATTTCATGAGTTTTTACTTTCTTTAACTGGATGTTTTTTCACACATATTGGCAAACATTGCCATAAAACAGTTGGTCAAAAAATAGAATAAAGCAGTGGTCTGAAATTTTGGGTCTTTATCTGAAAACTTAAAATATCCTAGAACCTCATCATCAATTGAGGCAAAAAAGATGTTCAAGTAAATAGTTTCCTAGCTAACTTACATAATACAAATACCTTACATCATGCTCCCAATTGTCCCTGATAACTACTCTAACCAGAGCTTGTATTACCATTTTATAAATTGTAGAAACTATAGTCACTCTGTGAGTTAAAATAAATCTACAAGTAAAATCAAGTTTTCCTAAATATTGGTCCATATTAATTAAAAAAAACAAACAAATCAATACACTCATTCTATCCTGTGACGATTGGATTCTCTTCAAATATTAAAATAGGGAAGTTTTAAGGGGGAGTGGCAGAATGTGTAGGATGATATGTTAAATTCTAAGGTCAGTTTCATTCTAGACTATTTCTGTCTGTATATTTATTATTGTATTTTATATTTTTCTGCAACACATGGATTTCTATGGTTAGTTACAATGAATTCTGTTTTTTGCCTTTCTTATTGTATACTTTTTTTCCTTTTACAGAAATATTTTTAACGGCTGAATTTTTTTTTTTTTTTTTTTTGCTTTCCAGACGTAAAAGAAGAAACAGACAGAAATTAAGATACACAGTTGGCAATGGATGCTTAAAGACCTCTCTAAAAATTTATATCTCCCTTATGTAATAAATATTTTAATGAGGAATTGGTGCTGATACATACTTAACATCTTTTGTGAGCCCCTCTGGTCTGGTATTCTACTTAAGATTTATAGAGAACCTGTATTGATTTACTTTGATGAAATTTCCCTGCAATTAGAAAAATCTCTATGACTGTTTTCATATTGTTAGTGATGTTGATGTTAAATGACCTAGTTAAATTAATTTTTCCTTGATTTTCACATATTTATTTTAAGGAGCACTTCTTGGCACTCTACAGAAATATGTATAAATATGAGATTCTATGTAGAGCATATGAATAAAGAAAATCAAGCAATTATGAGGGAAAATAAGATATATTTTGTTTTGCTTATAAATATTGGTATACATAAAACTTCATACTTGACAAAATATTCTTGAAATAATTCCCTTCATATGATTGTAAGATGTCTAGTTAGAAAGATATTGCATTTAATTTTTGGAACTACTTGCTGTTTTGCAATGTTACCACAGGCAGCACATTATATATTCTAGGGCCCCTTCCAAGGCTATAAAGCAGTGATTCTAGTTAATTATATTGTTCACTATTGAAATTAATTGGATAATTTCACTTACTAATATAAGAACTTTATATATTTCATTTAATATTTAATAATTTCTACAAAGTTAATGCTAAAAATATTTACTTTAATTAGAATATACATGTATTGTTATGTAGTTTTATTAATATAATGAACCAATCTCCCTTAGAGAAAAAATTTTTCATGAACTAAATGTTATATAACATGAAAAAAATTCCAAGACAATTAGAACTATATCAAATATATTTACTTTTGGGGAGTGTTATGGAGCGAATCATGTCCCCCACAAAGACACGTTGAAGTACTAACCCCTGGTCCTGTGGTTGTGAATTCATTACTAAATAGGATCTTTGTAGATCCTATTAAAATGTGGTCAAAATTATTCAGGGTTTACCTTAATGCAAAAGGACTGGAGTCCTTATAAACAGAAGAAATTTGGACACATAGTAGGAAGAAGTAGGAAAAAGAAGGAGACATGTGGTCTTGTGATGGAGGTAGAGATTGAGTTATGCTGGCAAGCCACCACCAGAATGCTACAGATTTCAGACAAAGCATGATCCTGCCCACACCTTGATTTTGGACTTCTAGCTTCCAAAACTGTGAGAAAATGAAGTCCTGTTGTTTAAGCCAATTAGTCTCTGCTACTGTCTTATGGCAGCCCTGGCAAACTAAGAAAAGGAGTTATTTAATGACCTGAGCAAATAATAAAAAAGAATAAAAATTACATATTTTTGTCGTATCTAATACCTTGTTTTTTAAAAGATATGGTATACATTATTTATATTTATATGATTGCTGATAATCAGTGATAAAATTGCAAAATTCTCGATCTACTATGGCAGCATAGAGAGGAGTGGAAGCTAGTTAGTCCTCCTGGAACAACTAATAAAAAACAAGGAACAACTAATAAATAATCCAGAATAACTGTGGGGGGATAAAGGTGACTGTCCACTCATCATACACCAACCTGAATTGGGAAGAATGCCTGAGATCACAGCATAAAATCTGTAAGTAAAAACTGCGGATACAAGCCGGGAGACCCCTCACCCCACAGCCCAAGCTGCAAAGCCTTGTGGTGCTAGAGAGCAGCTCTCTCCCAGCAAGCAAATATAGCTGAGCTGAGCTCCAACTGGGGTTTTAATTAGTGAGTGTGAACTACTCACAATGAGCTATGAATCCCCAACCAGCAGACAGAGGCTTTTGGTGATGACTGACCTTGGAGAGCTGGAGGGTCACCATGGACTAGCCCTAAAGGGGACTTTCTGTCCCTGTTTCAGCTCAGTGGAGAAAGCTTCAGCCATTTTCAGTTCCCAGTGCTCTGACCCAGACAAGGGTGGAGATAGTACAGGCAGAGTGAGACCATTGAAATGCTAATGAGGAAATGGGTGGGTCCCAGCTCTACTACCCACCTTCTATTCAGAACCAGACCCCAGAGCCTGGGGGAAAACAGCCACAGGCCACACCTCCTTATACCAGTCTGGAATTACAGGCTGACAGGTGCCACCTCTGGGGCAGCAAAGCACAGTGACCTGAGGCATCACAGGGTGTACCAATTTTCTAAGACACACCCTCAGGGAAACCAGATACTGAATATTTCTTCCTTCTGGGACCTGAGCCCATTCTGGTCTGGGAAAACCTGATTGGGGTAACCAAGGAAACCATGCCTAGACAACAGAAAACTACAAACTACATTAAGGAAAATGAAGTTATGGCCCAGTCAAAGGAACAAACTTACAATTCAACTGAGATACAGGAATTGAAATAACTAATAATAAGTCAATTCAAAAATTTTAGGGAAGATATGGTGAAAGAGCTGAACCATATAATTAAAACACTGGGCGTACATAAGGTAGAAATTGAAAGTTCAAAAAACCAAGTGGCAGAATCTATGGAAATGAAAAGCACAACACAAGAGATGAAAGACACAAGGGAAACATACAACAGCAGATCTCAAGAGGCAGAAGAAAACACTCAGGAACTGGAGAACAAGGCACCTGAAAGCCTACACTCAAAAGAACAGATAGAGGAAAGAATGGAAAAATATGAGTAACATCTCCAGGAACGTAAGGACAAAATGAAAAGCAAGAATGTATGTGTCATTGGTGTCCAAGAAGAAGAAGAGAAAGGAAAAGGGGCAGAAGCAATAATGGAGGAAATAATCAATGAAAATTTTCCATCTTTTATGAGACATAAAATTACAGATCCCAGAAGCACAGCATACCCCAAACAGAATAGATCTAAATAGGCCTAAGCCAAGACACTTAATAATCAGGTTATCAAACATCAAAGATAAAGAGAGAATCCTGAAAGCAGCAAGAGAAAAACAATCCATCATATACAAAGGAAGCTTGATAAGACTATGTGCGGATTTCTCAATAGAAACCATGGATGCAAGAAGGAAGTGGGATGATATATTTAAGATACTGAAAGAGAAAAACCACCAACCAAGAATTCTATATCCAGCAAAACTATCCTTCAAATATGAGGGAGAGCTTAAAATATTTTCAGACAAACAGACAATGACAGAGTTTGTGAACAAGATACCTGCTCTACAGGAAACACTAAGGAAAGCACTACAGACAGGAAAAGACAGGAGTGAGAGGTTTGGAAAACAATTTTGGGAGATAACAGCACAGCAATGTAAGTGTGCCAGTTTGAATGTGTTATGTCCCCCCAAATTCCATTACCTTTGATGTAATCTTGTGTGGGCAGACCTATTGGTGTTAATTCGATTGTAATTCTTTGAGTGTTTCCATGGAGATGCACCCCACACAATTGTGGGTGATGACTCTGATTGGATAATTTCCATGGAGGTGTTGGCCCACCCATTGGGTGGGTCTGAATTAAATTACTGGTGCACTGTATAAGATCAGACAGAAGGAGCAAGCTTGCTACAGCCAAGAGGGACACTTTGAAGAAAGCACAGGAGCTGCAGCTGAGAGACAGTTTGAAGACAGCCGTTGAAAGCAGACTCTTGCTCTGGAGAAGCTGAGAGAGGACAAATATCCCAAGTGCAACTAAGAGTGACATTTCTGAGGAACTGCAGCCTAGAGAGGAACGTCCTGGGAGAAAGCCATTTTGAAAACAGAACTTTGGAGCAGATGCCAGCAACGTGCCTTCCCAGCTAACAGAGGTTTTCCAGACACCATTGGCCATCCTCCAGTGAAGGTACCCAATTGCTGATGTGTTACCTTGGACACTTTATGGCCTTAAGACTGGATAACCCTTTTATCTGTCTCCAAACATCTGCTTTGGTTTTTATAACTCCCTTATTCTTGGGTTACTGGATGTTCACTTTCTACACCATTCCTAATTTACATGACATATACTCTTGGCCAATGTTCAAATGAGAGACCTAGTTATCTGTGGGCAGAGGCAACATGGTGCTCAGAAAAGTGTGTCCTAATTCAATTATTCTGAAGTGTTGTGGAACTTTATCACTAACTGGCAAAAGTTGTTCTAGAAAAAGTAGGAGTGAAACTCAATGTCATAGCTGCAGCTAGCCTTATAAGATTAGAAACCAGTATTATTCATTAAATTGTTCATAGCCATATACTTCTTGATAGCACTAATCACAGTGCTAGGTTGATTTCCCAGACAAAAGATAATTTATTTCTGATTTTAAGTAGAGTCTGGCCAGTAATCACTAATGTAGCTACTTCCAGCTTCTTGCCAAAGCACCTGTGAAAATTCTGAAATATATGAAACCTCCAGCAACATTGAAAAGTAGGACCAGCAAACAATCAATTTATGGGACTGGAGGAGCCTTCTACAATGAGGTTGCCCTTAAAAGAGAAAGAAAATGAAAATAAAGATCATGCTTTTGTTCTTGTATAGATGTTGGATGGACAGAGATGTAAATTCGTCCTTAACTACTTTATCATTTTAAAGTGATTCCCAAGAAAGAGATGTTAGCAATTTCCCCTTGGAGCTACTGCTTACAAAGTTAAGAAAATTCTTTAAAAAAAATGAGCAAGGAAATGTGTGTGTGTATGTGTCTGTCTATGCATACATACATACCTAAATATACATATATTCATATATATATTTACATACATGCATACACATACATATATGCATATATGTGTGTATATAATCATGAATTTGCAAATATACTTCCAATTCAAATTCATAACTATAAGAGTTTTTAATTTTCACCTTATTAAACTTGAAACTTTATTCTTCCTTCCACAATATTTATGTTTAGAATATATTCCTAAATGAGTGACTTTTGGGTAAATGGGTAAATCCATTATTTTGCTAGATATTGCTAAATTCTTCCCTACTGGGGTCGTAACATTCTGCTTTCTCACTATGCATATATAAGAGAGCCTATTTTTCCATTGCATCACTGAAATAGTGTTGTTTTTCTTCAAATTGAAGGATTTTATCCAATCTGAGAACTGAAAAATGATATTTAAGTGAATTTTCAATTTGTTTATTTTGTATTAGAAGCCAATTTGAGCATATTTTTATGCTTAATTTATTTGAAGAGATGGCAGGAGACTTTACAGTTTATAAGATTCCTGAAATATCAGCCAATTTTAGTGTATGGACTTCATTTTGATCTTAATTTGAACAAATAGAATTTCTTGCATACAAAAATTATAAGACAACAGAGCAATTTTGAATATGACTATTGACTAGATATGGAATGAAAGTAAGGAATTGTGTTTAAATATTTAAGTATATTGTGGTTTTGTTCAAAATAAGTATCCTTATCTTGTAGATGAATGCTGCAATATTTATAGACTAATTAGTATTGTGTCTGGGATTTACTTCAAAATAATCCAGGGGTAGGGGAGAAGTGGGTAGGAATATTGGTGAAACAGGTTTGACTAAGAGCTGATCATTGTTTAAGCTGGGTATTAGTACATGTGAGTTAATTACTCTCATGTTTCCTACTTTTATGTATTTTTCAAGCTTTCCATAATAAAACATTTTTAAGTCCTGCCTTGCCTTAGAAATTATAGAGATTCTGCTTGCCTGAAAGAAAGCTCCCCAGCAAATTGGCCCTTTTGATCAGTCTTGGGGCAGTATCAACCAAATAACTGGGCAGTTGTTCTTATGCTGTATTATAGAATTTGCAGAAGATGGAATAGTGGTCTTTCTCATTTTCATTTTTCATGTTTACAGTCTATCTGGGAAATATAACTTCCAAAAATAATATGAAAAAAAGGTATTTTTTTAGAACTAATGATATTAAATTGCATCTGGGAATTCATTTCTGTGCTAAGTTTTAAATTTGGAGTGGATCCTAGAAATCTTGGTAGTTGTGCATTTAGAAAGTTGTGGCTAGTGAAGTACAAGGAACTGTAGAACATGTCAACAAGCTTTCCAACTAAAGATCTGGTAGTGAGCTTTGAGTACTGTTCAAATGAACAGTAGCAGGGTCAAGAATATCATACTCTATAGAAGTAAACATTGGCTCTGAATAGGTAATTCCTCACTCAAGGGGGGAACTCATAAGGGGAAAAGTAAGACTAAATATAGACCTTGGAAAAACGTATGAAAAGTATATGTTCAACTTTAGTAGAAACTGCCAAACAGTTTTCCGAAGTGTTTGTGTTAATTTATACTCCCGCTAGCAGTGGATAAGTGTCCCAGTTGCTCCACATACTCAACAATAGTTGGTAGGAAAAATTTTATAAATTCTAGCCACAGAGGGAGTACATCGGTATCTAATTATACTTTTAATATGAATTTCATTAATAATGAAGTTGTGCACCTTATTATTTGTTTATTGGTCTTTAAATATCTCCTTAAATGATGCTTCTATTTGAGCTGCTTGCTCATTTCTCTACTGAGTAGGTTTTGATTTTTAAATTATTTGTAGGATAATTTTGTATGTTTTCTGGACATAGCGTTTTGTTTATTACACATGGTGCAAATATCATCTCTTACTCTAAACCTTGCTTTCCTCTGTTTTTCAAACTGTTTTGAAGGAAATGTGTTCCTAATTTTAATATCATCAAAATTATCAATATCGTGTTTTAGGGTTTTGGAATCCTGTTTAAGAAATCTTTATCTACCCTAATATCATAAATATATTCTTTTACATTATCTTATCAAAATGATGTTTGTATATGTGTGCATGTCTGTATGTCTGTATGTAAGATTATTATTGTTTTCTATATTTCACAGCATTAGATCCACCTGGAATTAATTTTTGGGTATAGGATTAGGCTGCATTTTTTTTCTATGTAGATAGTCAATTGTTTTTTTTTTTAAAAAAGCAAACAAACAAACAAAAACTCTCTTTTTCCTTCTGCTTTCCAGTACCACCTTTGTTATAATCCAAGCATCTGTATGCACATGGGTCTGCTTCTGGGCTTTCTCTTTTCTGCTCCATTTGCCTTTTTCTATCTTACACTAATACCACTTATCTTAAATAGTAAGTCTTGCTATCTGGTGGAGAAAGTCATCCCACTTCATAATTTTCCTTCAAGTGTATTTTGTCTACAATCGACCATTTGCAGGAATAAAAAAAATCTCAGAAACATTTTGTCAAGGTGCACACACATACACACACCAAGAAAAGCAAGATTTAACTAATAATTGTTTGTTGTAGACATATTCGTATTTTATTTTGATTGTAATTTGTAGATAATTGATATCATTACCCTACTGAGTCTTCAAATTCATAAACTTGGCATGTCCCCCACAATGGTTTATATATTTAGTTTCATTTAATATTGATTTACAGTTCTGCATTGTATTCTTGCATTTTCAGATGTAGTCATTTGTATTTGATGCTTTTATTTAATTGTAATTATTTTAAAAATTATTTTCTGACTATTATAGGTATAAGGAAATAAAATTGATTTTGTATGTTTACTGTGAGTCCAGAAAACTTGCTAGCTTCATTAACTAATTGTCATAATTTATCTGTAGGTTCTTTACAATGTTCTACATACACAATCATATTGTTTTGGAATGAGTTTTCTTCTTCTGCTTCAATAATCATACATTTTATTTCTTCTTCTTGCCTTACTCTACTGGATATGGTCTTAAGTATAATATTTGATTGATTGTAGTGATGTTTTAGTCTTACATAGACTATGGTATCCAGTTATTTAATCAAACACTAATCTAGGAGTTGCTGTGAAGGTATTTTGTAGATATGATTAACATCAGCATTCAGTTGACTTTAACTAAAGGAAATTACCCTTAATACTGTGGGTGGGTCTTGTCTAATCAGTTGAAGGCCTTAAGAGGAAAAACAGAATTCCTGGAGAAAAAATTCTGCCTCAAGGATGCATCACCAATTACTGCCTGAGTTTCCAGTCTACCAGCCTGCCCTACAGATTTCAAATTTGCCAATAACCACAATTGTATAAGCTAATTCCTTAAAATTTTTATCTTCATATATGTGTGTGTGTTTTCAATTTAATAATTTATGCTCTTATATTTTACACCCCTATACTTAATTTGGGTTTATTTTGCTGTTCTTTAATTTCAAAGAATGGGAATTGGAAAATTTCCTAATAAATGCATTTTTTTTTTTTTTTGGAGTTTGATAGTTTCAGGAATTTACTTCTAGCTATTCCAATACATTAAAACCTAAAAAGTGTTATCATATAGTGCATAAGAATGTCCACCAGAGTGACCTCTCGACTCCATTTGGAATCTCTCAGCAACTGAAACTTTATTTTGTTTCATTTTGCATCCCCCTTTTGGTCAAGAAGATGTTCTCAATCCCATAATGTCTGGTCCAGAGTCATCCTTGGGAGTCTTATCCCATGTTGCCAGGGAGATTTACACCCCCGGGAGTCAGGTCCCACGTGGGTTGGAGGGCAGCGAGATCACCCACTGAGCTGGCTTAGCTTGAGAGAGAGGGCCACATCCAAGCAGCAAAGAGGCATTCAGGGGTAGACTCTCAGACACAACCACAAGCAGGTCTGGCCTCTGCTTTGCAGTAATGAGCCTCACAAGGGCAAGTCCCAAGAGGGACGGCTTGGCACACAAAACCGTTAGTCCTCAATGTTTGTGAAAACATCAGCAACAATCCAGGTGTGGAAGCCCAACACCTCCGCATTCTCCCCCACCTCCTCAGGGGGCCCTACATATATGTTTTTATTCTCTGACCAAATTATTTTGGGATGTGTCGCTATTTCACACTAACCTATACAAGCCTGCCAGACCTCACTTTCTATTCAAAGTTCCACGTAATTATGGTGGTTGAACAAACTGACTGTAGAAATTATATTGTTTAGAAAATATAGATCCTGCACCAAATAAACATCTCTTCCCTTGGTCTCACATGGAAGTCGAAGTTTTAAAACACAGTCAGTTTCAACCTTTACCCTTTGGCCCAGTTTGCCCTAGTCTTAACCAGATCTGCTTCATTCATATCTCTAATTGAAGTCTGGGCTCTTTTTCAGATGTGTTTATTTTTTTAACAGTTGCTATATGCGCTAATACTGGCACTCATATCTGCCAAGCTCTAGCTCTGAGTTCCAGGTGTCACACAGATACCCAAAATGAAAACTACAAATTTCATTCTAAGCACTGTATTAGCATAGATTAAGTACTTAATAAGTATTTCTTATTAATTATTATCTGTATTATATTTAGCACTGGAGAACTTAATAAATTTGTATTTATCAAGGAATAAAGTTGATTTGGGGGGAAATTATAAGAAACACAAGTTGGGGGCTGTTGCAGGAGGGGAAAATTTCTCTTTCCTTTCCCAACTTTATTGATGGTTTAGTAACAAGTCTCACCTCTAACAAAATGTCTTTGAATACTGTCTTATTAAAAAGTATATATTAAAAAAAGAATTCAGCCAATGAAAGTTTAGTATCATGAAGAAAGATGCCATTCTCTTTGAAATTCCCATTGTTGCAGAGAGTCCAATGATCCTAACTTCTTCAACCTTTAAATATCTGTCACAAATGTGTTTCTCAAAGTATGGCCCCATGATCATTTGATCCATTGCACCTCTGAATTCCTTAAGGTGCTGATTAAAACTGCAGCTTCCTGGACCCCAGCCCTGACTGAGTGAATCAGAATCTCCTCTTTCTATCAAGTTCCTTAGGTGATTTTTATACATGGTGAAGTTTGACAAATTCTAATCTAGCATGACATAAGAAAATGCTATCAATCATTCTACCATCTGGCTTTCATAATATTAGAATTTTCCCCTTTCTTTTTACAAATAACCTTTGATTTCCATCTTGGATCAGTTGAGGAAATGAACAGTGATTACCGGCAGTAATTTTGAGACTTCAGAAGAGACCCAGACCTGTTACTGGGTGGAAAAAATACACCAAAAATCAAAAATTTCAGAAATAAAAGCTAAACTAATGGTCTTTGCTGCAATTTTCCTTGTTGTAAAATGTGATGATACTCAAATACTCGTGGGTTTTATGGTTCCTTATCTGTCTGGGGAACCCCGGCTGTTTCTTTGGACATTTCCCAGAGAAATAAAGATAGAATTTTAAAAATAGAGTTCATTGATATCATCTGGGATAAAATGATGGAAGCACAGTTGTGATTTGTCATAATGTAACTTCTGTTTAAATGTGATTTTGGTAAATTGACAATCACTAAATTATTTGGATTATTTCTTACTGCTGCTAAATTTATATTCCACAAATATTTATTACATATAAATTTAATTTTTATGTTTTACAGATATTATATTACCTCCAAAGGGAAATGTAAATATTCTGTTGTTATTTAGCTCCATCTTCATGAAATTATACAGAACACTGGTAATTATTCAGACCATAATAGCAAGTGGTGAAGGTTGGCCTATCAACACTTTTGAGGAATTGGATAGAGACAAGAAAAGACAACATTTAAATAAGAACCCAAAGGGAAATTATTTCATTTTAACTTATACTGGTCTGATCAGTTTCTTTTATGTGTTATACATATACAATTTAAAATTCATGATTTTATGGAATGGAGTTTACTCCATGATCACTGAAGTGATGAAAGTTTTATGCTCAGAGGAGGAAAAGATATGTGTTATATGGGTGTAGTATATACCATTGCTGATTTGAAATTTGAAGTGATGAACAAGTTCAAAAAGTATTATTAGAAATAAATCAGAGACCTGCAAAGAAAGTCCTTTATATCAGGGAAAATAGTGACTATTAAAACAATAATTGATCAATATCCAGAGAACAACTTGAAACAGGTTGTCTGGGCAAAGTAAAGGACTTGTGATGCTGGCATTCAACAAGTAATGGCACTGTGCCAGATCGATGTGACATCTGCCATGACTGGGGGATACTGTGTCATGGCCAGACTGTCTGTCACTGGTACCAACACTGCTTAACTGAAATTTAATCAAACTCCAAGGATGGTGCAAAATTTAAGTATTTCCCCTGCTCTTCTATTTTCATTAAATAATAATTTTAAAAACCTAATTAAAGGGAAATTCTTAGTTTGTCCTATATATGCACATTTCTTCCCCACATTTTCGATCCATTGAGATCCATTCTGTAATGTTTTTGACCATGCCTGCAGTGTTTTAGTTCATTTTTAGCAATAAATCTATCTTCAACAATTACAAGAATATTTTCAAAGGTTGCTCTCCTCCTGAGTATATATGAGGAACCCAGAACATTTGCACAAATACCCCCTTTCTAAAACTGGAATGCAATAAAAGTAAATTCCTCATCATTTCTAAAGTCCTATACATCATGGCACTTTTTGCATGCTGTGCATTGCCTGTTCAATTTAGAATATAAATCATGAGAACTATATAACCTCTGATAAACTGGAGGTTTATGGCATGGATAAGAAATAACAATATCAACCTTTAAAAGTAGAATAAAAGTTTCTTTAATGTTAACTTGCATCACACTATGGTTGTATTATGTATTTTTTATTACTGTTAAATTCCAAGGATTTGCTTTAAAATGCTTATAAAACCAACATTTCCAGAAAATGTTCTCTATTTCATTGTTTCTCTATGCCACGTTTAAATTCAGAAGTTTTATGACAATACCAATAGGTGAATAAAGAATACATTCTTTTATGCTGATATTGAAAATGTTTATGCTTTATGTGCACTCTTAAAATCTTTAATTATTAATTAGAACCATGGAAATAAACAGTGGAGGAATCAGTGCAAGAAATTGCATATTCATGGACTCCCACAGGAGCCACATCCTAAATCCCCTCAAGGTATGTATATTTTAGAAGTTGAAGAACACCAAGATTCTAAGGAACCTTAGAGTCCATCTAATACCATCTCTTTGTATAGATAAGAAAATTGAGGTCTGGAGAAAGTAAGTAGTGGAGTGACCAGCCCTATTGGTGAGATAGTTGGAATTTGAACCTGGTTCCCCAACAACCATTCCAATGATCTTTCCCCCAAACCACACCATTTCCTGTTGCCTTCCTGTCAGTGAAAACTAGATATCAGCTAAGGCTAAAATAAAAGTAACTTCAGGCCCCTTTACTCCGCATTCTATGAGGTGCTCAGAGCCCTGCCCTAGATCTGTAAGATTCTCAGGCATTTTCATTCTCAGGTCACTTCTGATCACCCTGTTCCAGCTTCTTTGTGACTCTCAATCTCATCTAGCACAGGAACTGTCCCATGGAGATGCCTGTTGTCCCTCTGTTCTCAGTTGTCCCAGACACAGAACCTTTATGATGTTCTCCAAAACCCAGTCAGAATGTACTAAAGTTTTCAGGGAGTTTTCACTTTGCCACCAAACACACATTAAGTCCCTGCTCTTAAAAGGCCTTTCTTTTGCTCAATGACCCCTTTTCTCTACAGACCTCAGGCTTCTGTCTAGTTTCTGGGGGTCCTCTTTTCACAATACTCTTCTCACTTCTTCCCCATTCCTTGATGTGCTGATTTGTATGTATTATGTCCCCCAGAAAAAAAGCCACATTCATTGATGCAATCTTGTGGGGACAGACATGTTAGTGTTGATTAGGTTGGAACCTATTGATTGAGGGTTTCCATGGAGATGTGACTCAATCAACTGTGGGCAAGATCTTTGATTGGCTAATTTCTGTTGAGGTGTTACCCCATCCATTCAGGATGAGTCTTAATTGAATCACTGGAGTCATATAAAAGTGTTCACAAACAGAAGGTGATGCTAGAGTACTAGAGCTAAGAGAGGGCAAAATGCCCAGGAGAAGCTGCAGCTGAGAGACATTTTGAAGATGGCCATTGGAAGCTGGCACTGACGTTTGGAGAGCACTATTTTGAGACTGTAACCTGGGAGCAAGCAGATGCCAGCCATGTGCCTTCCCAGCGAACAGAGGTTTTTGGATGCCATCAGCCATCCTTAAGTGAAGGTACCCTGTTGTTGATGCCTTACCTTGGACACCTTATGGCCTTAAGACTGTAACTTTGTAACCAAATAAACCCCCTTTATAAAAGCAGATCCATTTCTGGTATTTTGCATTGTGGCAGCATTAGCAAACCGGAACACTTGGTTTTCCCATATTTCTTATATAATCACACCGAGGAATTTAGCATCCCAAACCCTTGCTTAGGCATAGTTCTTCATAGCTAAGATGCATTGAATTTTTCTGCAGAGGACTGGCATATATATTTTCGATCTCACCCTCAAGCAACACTGATAAGCAAGAAAAGGTCTTGAAATTTTGAACTTTTCTTTCTCCATCTAATACCATTCTTTGCCAGAGAAAATGAGTTAATTTTCTACTGACATAAATTATGCCACCACCATACTTAGAAAGAAGAGAAATCAATCAGCTATGCTTATAGATAGCAGCATTTCCCCAGAGACACTGGTTATAAAGAAGACCAGGACTGCACATTTAATACATTATATATTTTACATTATTTTTTAATTCATGAAAGGGAAAAACCCAGGTCTCATTATCTAAAATATAATTATTTATTTGTTCAATTCTAGTGTATAGAAAAGTAGTTTCCTCCGATTGTTTCCTCTAAAACACTTTTTCCCTAGTCAGTGCTGCCAAAATCAACAAGCTCATCTATTTTCTTTGGCTAAAAACACTTAAATTTATGAACACTCCTTGTTCTTCTGAAATATGCCCTGATGTACAAAAGTAGTTACAATAGTAGTGTAGTTATATTCATTTGTCAGTCTGTATTTCATCCCACCCCACACCACCCCTGTCCCTGACATGCTGGTTTATTTATTTATTTTAATTTACCTCCAGTAAAATTCACATTTTGTGGTCTACAGTCCTTTGAATTTTAATAAGTGTGTATAGCTGTGTGTTCATCACCACATTTCCACAGACCTAAAATTACCCTGTTATACCTTTATAATTTCAGTGTTCGTTTGCTGACCAAGTATATGTGATATCCCCAGATGTTTTTTGTTTGTTTGTTTTTTGGTATTTATCCATCTCAGATCTGCATCTGTCATTAATTTTTGGAAAATTTACAGTCACTATTTCACCAAACATTCAAATGATGTGTAAATTAGAATGTTGGATATTGTCTCCGAGCTCTTGGATGTTCTCTTTTGAATTTTTCACTTTTTTTTTCTCTTTGGGTTTCAGTTTGGGTAATTTCTATTGACCTATCTTCAAGTTGACTGCCTCTTGCTCAGCTGTTTGAATTCCCCTGAAGAATTTGTTAAAGTCATTCTTCATCATTGTTTTTGCATTTAACATATCTAACATTTCCATTTTATTCTTTGTTATAGTTTTCATATCTGTGTTGGAATTACCCATGTTGTCCACCTTTTCTATGTGAATCTTCAATGTGTTGATCATAGTTATTTTAAATTCCTTGTAAGATAGTCTCATCATCTGTATCATATTTGAATCACCCTTGGATGATTGCATTTAAAAAAAAAATTCTTGACTTTTTCTATGTCTAATAGTTATTTGTTGAAATTTAAATTTGTTTTGTAGGACAGTAGAAACTGATGTAAATTATTTTTATATTAGAGATGAGCATTCTATTCATTCTGCTCAGATATTGAGGGGCGGTTCTTACTTAATCTAGTTAGAACTTTGGCTGAGTTTGAGATTTCTTGTTGCTGTGGTTATCCTCACTGTGGCACAGCCTTCAAATTCTTTTAGAGATATCTGCACCTGGGCTGCAAGGGAGGGGTTTCCCAAAGCAATGTCTGTTAGATTCTGCATTTTAGGTCTTCCCTTGTAATATGACTCAGAGAGAGGCTGTCTTTGCACACTTCCATTCCTTGCCTGTTCTATTTCAGCTGTATTCTGCTGCTGCTTGTTATTCAAATCTTCTTACCTTGGCAGAGGGGATGGTGGGGTGGGGTGAATAAGGATGAGTCATAGGCATGCACCATTCCATTTCCATGAGTGCTGGGATATGGCTTCTCAGTCCTCCTGCCTCTCCCCAGTTGTAGTCTTAGGCTCAATGCATAGTCATGCCTCATCCCCAGGAGTAGGATTTTTACCCTTATGCCTCCAAATCCAGTGACTTTTTACCAATTCCCTAATGCTTATTGTACTTCTACCCACAGATTCAGGATGGTGTTCTGTTTTGGAGATAGAAGAATTTGGACAGAGTTAGTTTCTTGCCTCTCCCATATAGCTGTTGTTTCCTTCCCATAGAACTGCACCACAATACAGGCCCTTTCCAATCTTTCTGTGAGTGCCTGGTGGGGTTTGTGGAGAAAGAACATACAAGAAGGTATGGACTCCCCCAATTTCTGATGCTCAGGGGTTTCACATTGTCTTACCAGGTGACAGTTGGCTTTCACCAACTTGTCATCGATTCTAGCTGAACTCTGCTTACCACTATCTGATTGGATCTTCCCCCGAGCAGTGCATGCTCATAGCTCATCTCTCCCTACAATCACGGCCTCTCTTTAGTTTTGGTGCCAGTGATTTTAGCTCTCTGGGGGTTCTCAAAAGTCATCTAATTTGAAATTGGCCTGGCTCTTTTTTTTTGTAAGGTTGAAAGCAGCACTCCTTTCAGCTCTCTCCAACCTACTGTGGAAGCCAGAATGATTAATTATATAGTTTTAATTTTAACAGTTGGAGTAAGAATTTACCTCTCTAGCAGTACCTTTAACAATATATGTAATTTGTTTTACTTGCAGTAGTTTGCTCTTGCGTTAAAAAAATGTAGTATATATAAATATTTCAAAACTACTAAATTATTTTCAGGATGCTTTAGGAACATGCTAAAATGTTTCTTTTATTTATTTTTAAAAGATAATTGGCTGTATAGTTTCCATAGAAATAAACAGCTTAAAATTTTTGCTGCACAGTCATCTGATCAAAGTGATGTAATAAAGCCTAGACACTACTGTGCTAGACCTATAACAGTAATGTTGCTTGTTTCTCCTGCCAACAGTTTTCTCTTTCCCAGATTGAAGATTTAAAGCAGAAATTTTCAGCCTAACAAAAGTTCTATGAGAACATAAAAATATAAAGTTCTTGCACATTTTTCTCCATGAAAAATGGCAGCTTAGAAGATGTTATGTAAACATTTTCCCTTTATTCACTTTACTTTGTAATTATTTGATTGTTAAACTAATGTGAGGTCTCTAGCTATCTAGCCTATGTTGGATTACAGTAACAAAATCAATGTTAATGTCAATGTTCTGAAATAGATTGTGTACTAGATATTCATTTTACCAAAAGGTTCAAAGGTGTGCTAGTAATTTTTATCTACAAATGCCGTTAAGATGTAAATGGATGCTATTGTATAGATATGCATAATATAAATTCTGTACAGCTCAATCCCCTTTATTTATATAACTCTTTAGAGATTAACTATGTGTTTTTCCCTTTTAACAAGATCTGTTAATATTTTAATTTTATTTATATATTTCTATTTTTCTACATTTACTACCCAGGTTATAAGCAAAGCGAGAATACTTTGTGTTGTTCTGTGAACCACTTTTCTCTTTGTACATTCTTATCTGTTCCTGTCCACTGGGGCAGATAATTGGAAAAGGACTCTGTTACCTATCACATTCGAAAAACAATGGAATGTTAATCCATTGTGATTGAGTGGTGCTTTCCTTGTCAGGGCACTAATTGTCTAAAGACTTATAGGACAAGACCAGTGACATGATGCTAATTGTTACTTTCATCACACTAATTTCCAACTTAATGCTTTAAGACAATAAAGCTAATTATGACCAAGAAAGCCTATGCATTTTCCCCAGCCATTTTAATCCTCTTAATTTATATCTACCTTTGCACCATTGTTGTATGTTTCATGTGTATATTCTGAATCCATAGAGTTCAATATCAGCCTGTACTTTTTAGCAATAAATTCATTTACTTAAAATATTTGTAGTATAATAGATATACATAAATTTGAATATACCAATCAATTTTGCAATTTAGGTGAATATATTATTATTGATGCCTCAAAAGCACAGTATAAATTTCAAGAGCTTTTATTTTTGTATTCTGATTCCCCTTTCCCTTATATTCAATTTATATTCTCTGTGAACCTGAATTGAAAAAAGTAGGCTGTGTAGTATATTTGTGATACACAATATATCTATGTATTTAGACTCTAGTGCACATGGCCCTTAGAGTCAAGGCCCAGTGAATACACTGATACTGTGTCTTTGTACAATCAATGTCTGTACAGAGAAATTGTATATTTATTTCTCAAAGATCACTAACAACTTCTTCATTCTATATAGAAAATATGCATACCTTACATAATATGTAGCATAATATTTAAATTTTTGAGGCAATTAATTATAATTTGATGTTTATCCTTCACAATTAAAAAAGTAACAATCTTCTCATTTTTTAAATTTAAAATCAACTCAAAAATGAAAATTTAAAATCTCATTTTACTTAAATAATTAAATATATGTTGCTAAGGTGTATCTGAATACATGGATGAATGAGGACTTATTCAAATGCAAACATATTTAAAACACAATTTTAATACAAAATAAATATCATAGAATACATTTTTCAAATAAATATTTGTAAGCATTTTATAGTCACACTAATATTTACAAAATCATTATAAAAGTAGAGACTATCCTTAACACAAAGAACATACAGAATTTAAAGTTCGATGAATTATTGTATTCACAGTCACCAGTAGAATTAGCAATTTAATTCTATTTTTGAAGCAGATTCTTTATACCCAATCTAATCTTCTGTAATACAGTCCATGTCTTCCAGATTTATTCTTTGTAGTAGTGTTTTTTAAAAATATTATTTAGTAGTCATCTTTGTCTTTGTATATTCTTTACCAGTTACCATCATTATTTTCTAGACAAAAATAAATATATAAACAAACAAATTAAAACAGATAATCTATGAGAAAATATTTATTTATTTATTTATTTATTTGCACCAGTGGAAATGACAAAATAATGCATACCAAGGAAGTTTTGTATATCATGATGCAGTTTATTTTCTGCTAACTCAAGTATGATCATATAAACTAACAATCAAAGTAACTTGAAATATTTCTCTCCAGGAATTCAGGATAGGATAAGGTAGAAGACACACTGACTGGTGAATTTTTTAAACAAAATCCTACTCCAGAAGGGAGAGATTTTGTAGTGTGAAATACCAGTAACAATGTGAATAAAAGTGTGAAGTGCTAAGATAACAACAAGGCAATCTCTCGCTCTCCCTCTTTCTCTCTCTCCCTCTCTCTCTCTCTCACACACACACACATACACAGACACACACTTTTTTTCTCTCATTCTCTCTCTCTCTATCTTGTCTAAGATAATGATTCTTCTGAGTTCTGTATAGTTCTCAAAAAGCAGTATTTCTTTTTGGCTACAGATAGATGCTAATAAGAAGAAGATCACATTTAAATGGTTTCAAGATTTTTGGCCAAACTTGCCCTAAAGTGAACTCAGTTAGGACTGAAACCTCCTATCAGAACAGAAGGAAAAGACCATCCTGATTTGAATTTCAGGCAGTGACCTTGGGCCCCCATTATCCCTCTGACATTTAAAGACTTAATGAAGTCTTCTCAGAAAGTTAACATGATGATCTAGCAAAATCAAATCCCAATGATGCAAATGCTATTTTCCAGTTGTCTTCCAGATGCTCTAAAGTGGAATGAGCCTATTGCACATTGAAGGGGTATACTTATTTCAAGTAGGTGGCAAATGAGAACTATAGAAAGGCAGTACTTCATTAAAATCAAGCGGGAAAGATCTATATTTATGTATTATTTAAAAGCAAGTTAACCACAAATTAAGTATGCAATTCCTTGCAGAAGTGAATTATCTCCCCTAGTTTGTTTCATCCATAGCTATAGTTTTTGGCTCTGATTCCAGTTTTATCAACTCTTTTTCTGACCTAATCATTTTGGTGATAAAATAATATAAATGATATGTAATTGAGGGAGTTATGAGACAGAATATAGCAAAACTGAAAAAAAAAGTTTGTATGATATTGGCTATTTCTAAGACTTACTTAATAAATGCTCATTTTTAACAATTCAAGAAATTCTTGAAGTACCATGGAAAGCCTTCCTCCCCCAATCCAATCCCACCCACATGGTGTTACACCATAACCAATTTAGGTATATGGTCTTCCAGCCATACATGAGGGGCATAAACATTTTTTAAACAGAAAACCAATTACAGTCACTGTACATGATAGTTCGGAATTTACCACATTGTTTTAACAGAGACCGAATAATAGCGACTTAAACAAGACGGACTTGTTTCTCTTTCACATGAGAGCTGGAGCTCATAGGTAGTCCAGGGTGGGTAGTGCCTGTGCCCCTTAAGATCATTCAGGGACTCGGGTTCCCTTTCACTTGTTGTCCCATCATCCTCTAGGTTGTCCTCATCTGCATGGTCAAGTCTATTGTCCTACTTGGGGTCAAGAGCAAGCTGGTTCCTTTTAAAGACATGACCTGAAGATGCACACAACACTTTTACTTGTATCCCATTGATCAGAAATTAGCCATATGTCCACACCTAGTTGCAATTGAGGCTGGGAAATGTTGTCTCTTGATGGGCCCAGATAAAATTTTAGGGGTGTCTATTACTAAAAAGGACAAAGGAGGAAATAATATTGGGGAGACAATTCACAGTATCTGCCACATTTTATTTACCATGGATTGATAAAGTCTATCCATGCATCCATCCAAAAATATTAAGAACCTACACTACATCAAATATTTTCCTGAGCCTGAGGACACAATGGTGAACACATCTCTTGCCTTCATATCCCCCATTCCTCTCCTACCATTAGACTGGTGTCCTCTTTTCAGGATAGAGCCCCAGTCAGTTCCTGGTGAGCATGTTATATCCCCTTCTAAAACTAGGGTTCTTCTCTGAGTTCCAGTCTACCTGGACTGGAACTAAAGTGACTAACCATTCTAACCCTGAGACTGAGGAGTTTCCTAGGACACAGGACTGTCAGTGATAAAACCAGGAAAATCCCAGGTAAACTAGAAGAGTTGGCCACCTTGAATCCAAAATGTTCCGGTTGGCTTCTGCAAGTCCTCTTTTTCCATGGGCTGAACACTTTCTCCCTTTCTATAGCTTCCATTTGCCACCTACTTAAAATAAGTATTACCTCTCCTTCTTGATATTTTCTACCATGCTTCTTCCCCTTAATTAGAATCCATTGACATCCATGCTACCTTATTTATTGAGCAGCTATTATATTCTAGGAGTTGTCCTAACTGCTTTATGTTTTGTAATAATTAAAGTATTACCTCATTTAATCATTATAAAAACCCTCTGCAAGGAGTAGTATCATTATATGTAGATTTTACAGATGAAAAGCTGAGGTGTAACTATGACTTGCCCAATGTCACATAGCATGACAGTGGAACGAATGAGAGATGGGTCTGGACTTATCTTTTAACAGAGATCATGTTTTTAACCATTTAGCTATCCTGTCACCTCTTGAGTGGGCTACTGTAATGTCCTTCTTATCTATTTGCTAAGCTCTCCAACCCAACCTTCCAAGAATATGCAGGTAAGGATTGCAAATACAGATGCCTTTAGGTGGGCCATCAGGTAACATAAACAGTGAAGCAGTCTGAGTGTGTGATAGTAGGGCTCAAGCTCTTCATACTGTGACCAAGCCTAACACCTGCCAATTTTCTTTGTCTTTTAAACACTGTAGGATCCAAAAATAATGTTCACACACAGAGTCCTAAGAAGATCCCATTGTAAAATACAACGTCTGGAACATTGTGGCAAGGCATTTAGCCCAAGTTGCTTCCATTTACCTTTTGCCCTGTTGGATTTCCTACTTGGCCTGATTCTGTCACAGTTCTTTTCTTGTTATAGTAGAAATGTTTACCATTGATTCCTAAACAAAGTATTAGGTTGAGACATATTAAATAGCCGGTTGTGTAGGTAAGAAATAAAATGGCCAATTGTTGATCATTGTACATGGCTTAACCTATATCCTAGGTCTCCAACCTATTATTCAATCAAGCAGGACAACTGGGGACTTCTATACATTTATCATTTGTTTTCCAATGTGATAAATATGGATGGGATTGTCTGTTCAGGCCTCACCACTTCCCATCACTCCTCTCTTCTGGAAACTACCACCATCAGCCACAAAGTTCTTACAATGTTCTTTTCCTAATCTGGCCTCATGGACATGACTAATTGTTCCACTTGGCACCTGATCAGGTTTGGGTTATGAGTTTTTTCTCCCACAGATTTTATAATCATGACACAGAGACTTTTTTATGGAGAGTTTCTTTTTTCGCTTTACTCTCTACCCTTCTGTCCCATTCTTCTCTCCTTGAAGACCAGTTTTTTATGCTTAGTCATCAACTTATATACCTGGCTCAGTCAATCTGCAGTGTCTTCCAATAATGTTCAAACTGGGGCTCTGTTTCTTCCAAACAACAGTCTTAAGAGTACACATGGTACATAACCTGGAATAGGGAGTGAGATCTTGTTGGTTTGAACAGGTCAGTGTGATGTCCCGATTCATCACAGAGTAATATAGGCAGAGAATAAAAAATATTTGCAGAGCCCCTCAAGGGACTGGGGAATAACATGGAAATATTATAACTTCCCCACCTGGGGAATTCCTGATATTCTTGCAAGCATTGGAGACTACCAATTTAATAGACCAAGCCCTTGATCTTGGGGCATGCCATTGTGAAGCTTGTTGCTGCAAAGGAGAGGCTAAGCCTACTTATAATTGTGCCTAAGATTCTCCCCCAGAGAACCTCTTGTTGCTCAGATGTGGCTCTGAGTCTAAGCCAACTCTGCAGGTAAACTCACTACCTCCCCACTATGTGGGACATGACTCCCAGGGGTGTAAATCTCCCTGGCAATGTGGGACATGACTCCCAGGGATGAGCCTGGCCCTGGCAACGTGGGATTGAGGAAGTCCTCTTGGACCAAAAGGGAGAAGAGAAATGAAACAAAATAAAGTTTCAGTGGCTGAGAGATTTCAAATAGAATTGAGAGGTCATTCTGAAGGTTATTCTTATACATTATATAGATATTCCTTTTTAGTTTTTAGTGTATCAGAATAGCTAGAAGGAAATACCTGAACTGTTGAACTGTAATCCAGTAGCCTTGATTCTTGAAGACAATTGTATAACTATATTGCTTACACTGTGTGACCATGCGATTGTGAAAACCTTGTGACTAATACTCCCTTTATCCAGTGTATGTACAGATGAATAAGAAAATAAAGACAATAAATAAATAAATAATGGGGGGATAATGGGCATGGGTTGTTTTGGATCTTCTTTTTTATTTTTATTTTTATTCTCATTTTTATTTTTGTGGGGAGTAACGAAAATGTTCAAAAATTGATTGTGGTGAAGAAATGCACAACTATATGATAGTACCATGAACCATTGATTGTACACTTTGGGTGATTATCTGGCATGTCAAGATATCTCAATAAAATTGCATTTAAAAAAGCAGTGTATAGATTAGAGAATAAGCCTGTGCTGCCCAGTTTAGCAGCTACCAGCAACATAGGGCTCCTGAGCACTTGAAAATGTAGCTGGTCCAAATTGAGAACTACTGTAAGTGTAAAATACCCTCAGGATTATAAAAACTATATGTGAAATAAGGAATGCCAAATATTTCATTAATAAAAAAAAGTGCACATGGTAGAGGATCAGGAACTAGTAAATATTTCTTAAGTATATAAATAAGATATTGTCAGAATAATTCCCTCTCAGTTTCAATGGATTAGATGAAAATAATTATTTTTCATTAAAAGTGGAGAAAGAATTACAAAATAAGTATTACTTTATGCACTCAACTATATTCCATGGGATCTTAAGAATTACACAAAATTTTGACATCTCACAAAAGTTACATTATTTTTACTTATTGGTTAGATATTGATAATACAGCTTTTGCAAGATAAGGAGATAGTATTATTAGGCAGCCCAATAAATTTTTAATTATGTTATTTTCAATAGCTTTTTTTTTCATTTCATCTGCTTGAGTAAATTTCAATTTTGAATTGCAAATAGGGCCAAATTTATCACATAGTGCTTACATGGATAAATAAAATTAGAATAGATCCGTATGGAAAGAGTAGACTATTCTACTACCAACTTTCTCAATTACTCATTAATTTATGGAATTATACATTAAAATTAAAATTGGATAGAAAGAAGCCAGTTACACTTATCTTAACAATATTATTATAACCTAGATCCAGAGTTTGATTTAGTAGAAGCATTAGAGACATTTTGGAAATATAATATTTAATAATTGAAATCCTTTCATCAAGTAATAGACAAAAGTGATTAATAGGCAAATCAGGAACAAAGATATTATAGTATACTAATCTCAGAGTTCAAATGTGTAATGTTTAACTGCAAATTTTCACGGATAAAATAAATTTCTCAAGTGTTTAATGATTAAAGTGAATCAAGTTTTTAATAAGCAGGCATCTGATATTAATGGTACCCTAAGGGTTGGTCAGTATCCTTCAGTTGTGAAGATTGTTTTGTGTCATCCTGCTATGATTATTTTAATGGTTGAATAAGTTTCATTGCAGAAACTTAACTGAGATTAAGTGCTCAAACCTTGATTTTTATTTGAAACCTATCCTGATGGAGGGAAATGTTGATGATTCTCTATATAAAGGGAGGTTGAATAAAATGCTTGTTTAGGAAGCATATTAATATGCTCTCAGTACTTTAAATTGTACTTGTGTACAATTTAATTTGTACTCATGTGCAAGCTAAAGAAATTATCATTCTGATAATGGGAATTGATTCAACCTTACTATCTTAAAAATATCCACTTTCCCCTAGATGAGCAAGATCTGTATGGAAGCTGCCAACATCATTTGGGGAAGTTTGAAAGGCATAGTCAGATAAAAAGCTCTCTCAAATAGCTCTTAAAATGCACCTTTTGATATGGCTCCAATTTTACTGCTTCATTACTTTTAATGATTAAAATAATATTTAATATTGAAAATAAATATATGGAAAGTTTTCAAGCTTAGCTCCCCCAATCATTTCCTCTAAAATACCTTTTTTCCCTGGTCAATGCTGCCAAAATCAACAAGCTCATCTATTTTCTTCAGCTAAAAACACTTAAATTTCTGAATGCTCCTTGTTCTTCTGAAATATGCCCTGCTATGCAAAAGTAGGTTAGATCAGTCCCCTCTCATATTTAATTTTTTTCTTTGTCTTTACTTACTACTTGATAAAGACAGCTGCCCTCTACCTAGATCGATCTTCTTATAGGCATCTGATAATAATTTGATTTCTTTCCCTGCCCTTATTCCATTGCTGTAACCAACTCACCTGCCCTCTCTATAAGTCTCCCTGCAGGTCCTTCCCTTTCCACCTATTTCTTTATGAAGGGACACATCTAACCATAGTTCTGAGTATTATTTTAGACTTTAATACATGCAAAGGAAAACCAGCTGTTTTCCCCTTGTGTGTAATTCAGTTAAAGTTTACTCGCTACATTAATGTCCAAAAAGTTGTATTGTCTGTGCCGTTTTGTACTTCCTGTGTTCTCTTACTTAGAGTTCTTTTGCTGGAAATGAAAGCACTCTACTCTGTGTCTTGGACTCTGGTGGGGTTTTAGGAGTGATAATTAATCACATCCCTGTCTTTCCTCATCCAAGTTTAAAACCAACTAAGTAGATGCAGATATAAGGCAGATGGAGATCAAAATGACAGCCTTGTTATTTATAAAGATGAATTGGAAATTGGCTCAGAACTTCAGACACAATTGGGCTTATTAACGCCTTCCCCCCAAATTGAACATATTCTCCCCAAACTGGCCAGCTGTAGACTACCCATAGGTACAAACAACTTACACATGAGGGAAGTGGCAAACCTACACAACACCTCTAGCCCAAAGAGAGTTTTATAATGCAGAGCTCTTTACATGGATCCAAATCAGAAGCAAATGAAGTAGATAATAACCCATAATTGTTTTCTTCATATCAGCAAAGAGGCACAATCAGAAATAAAGTGTATCTTTAAAGCATTGACATAAGTTGATTTTAGATTAATCAGCTACTCAGTTGTGTGTGTCAGTTCAGATACATTTAATCAGTGAAATCAACTGAAGAAAAAAAATCTGTGTGTTTTTATTATCCTAATGGTTAGGAGTTATTTCAACTCTTAGACCTAGATAAATAAACCATAAAATTTTATGAAAAACTCCCCTAGATGCCTGCACTTACATGATATATGCTAAATTGTCAAAATTTCATTCAATTGATACTTTACAATGGGCTGTGGTTTTTTTTGTTTGCCAAGGATGCCAAGTGGAGGAATTAAATAAAAGAAGACCCAAATAAGTCAGGGATGAAAAGGGCAAGAAAAATCACAAAGGTTAGGGCAGTACATTGAAAAGGTTGAAGGGCTTTGGACCCGGCAGCTGAAAAGATAAGCTATTGATTCAAGTTCAGCCACAGATGAATCCTTGAACATTTGCTACAACTTGGAAGATATTCAGAATGACTGAAATCAAGCATCAGTACTCAGGTTGGCCTGAAAAGGCTTGACTTAATTATTTACTCATTTGATTCCTTTCCTGTTTGATAAAGAATTTCAATTTCAACTTCTAGGCTAGGATTTTCTAAAGCTATTAAGATTCAGAACTGATAGTTGTCCTACTGACTTGCTGAACTATCTTTGAATAGATATAATTTCCACCAGAAATGCAAGCAACAAAATTTCCCTCAATAATTAAATAAGATGAAGGGGTTCTAACCCTGCTAAGATGCAATCACTTAAAAGATCTCCCTTGTTAAAATCATTTGGGTAAAAGAAAATAATACGCTTTTCCTCATATATGAGGATTGCTGTTTTTAATATTTGCAAAAATTGAGTATACTTCCATAGTGCTTGCTTCAGGTCATGTATATGTCAGTTATCCCTCAGGAAATTTAACATTCTCAAAACTATATATGTGTGTGTGTGTGCATGTATATCTATCTGTCTATATATCAAATCTATCGATATCTATTTACCTATTTTTCTATCTATCTCTATCTCTTTGTTGATTCTGTTCCTCTTGAGATCCCTGGTTGATATAATGCTAGAGCAACTTAAACTTTAACTCTAGGTCTACCACTTATTAACCATGTGGTTTAAGTATTTTAGCTTCTTTGGTCTCATGTTCATTCACATCCACTCAAAATTCACTGAAAATACATCCCCCATAGTTTCACAAAAAGGAAGATAAACACCATGATAAAAATTTAACTGCCACAAAACTACTGGCTTAGTGTAATGGGATACATTTAATATACTAAATGTAGGAAATTTTTGAACCTTAAAAACATTTGATTAAAAGCAAGTGTTGAGTATAGTTTACCAGGAGGTAGAAAGAGAGTAGAGAATGGGCAGATGATGCTTAAGGTGTACAGAATGTTTAATAAGTTTGATTGCAAATGTTCAAAATGGGTAGAGGTGATGGTAGCATGATATTGTAAATATAATAAACAGTGCTGAGTGTGAGTATGGCTGAAAGGAGAAGTCTAGGGTTGTGTATGTCACTAGAAGGAAAGCTTGAGGATAAAACATGGGACTGCATGACAGCAAAACCTATTGTAGATGATGACTGTGGTTAATTGTACAAATATAAGAAATTTCTTACATGAACTAGAACAAATGTACATCACTATTACAAGGTGTTAATAATAGATTGGTGTAAGGGAAAAAATACAATTAATGCAAACTAAGTGTGCTGGCTTGAATCTGTTATGTACCCCATAAAAGACTACTTCTTTTAATCCACTCTTGTGGGGGCAGACCTCTTGTGGTGGGACCTTTTGATTAGATTATTTCCATGGAGATGTGAGCCCACCCATTCAAGGTGGGTCATAATTAGTTTACCGGAGTCCTAAGAAAGCTCAGAGTTGACACAGACCCAGACACTTGGAGATGCAGACAGAAAGATGTTTGGAGATGGTAAGCTAAGAGATGAAGCTAAGAGTTTGCCTTGGAGAAGCTAAGTGAGAACCCACAGATGCTTAAACAGAAAGTCACTGGAATCAGAAGCTGAAAGCAATGCAAACCAGGAGCAAAGGACCAGCAGATGTCAGCCAAATGCCTTCCCAGCTGACAGTGGTGTTCCAGACTCCATCAGCCTTTCTTCAGTGAAGGTATCCTCTTGTTGATGCCTTAGTTTGGACACTTTTATGGCCTTAGAACTGTAAATTTGCAACCTAATAAAGCCTCTTTTTAAAAGCCAATCCATTTCTGGTATATTGCATTCCGGCAGCTTTAGCAAACCAAAACACTAAGGATTATAGTCAGCAGTAACATTGTAATATTCTTTCAAATGTAACAAAGGTACTATACGAAAGCTAAGAATCAATAATAGAGGGTATAAGGGGTATGTTTTTTTTTCCAGAGCAATGAAAATGTTCTCAAATTGATTGTGGTGGTGAAGGCACAACTATGTTATTATACTAAGAGCCATTGATTGTACACTTAGGATGGATTGTATAGTGTGTGAATAAAACTGTCAAAAAATAACCAAGCTCCATTAAATCACTATTTTTAAAAAAATGAGTGTCATCACAGTAACTAATTCCAATACATGGGCATAACCTGGTCCTAGTTCAAGAGGTAAAGATATTCTTGAGACAGTTGAGTAAGCCTGGATATAGACTGTGACTGTGGTGTAGGAAATATAAGAAATATAATCTTAAGTATTTAGTGTAGAAATGGCATGGTGTCTGCAACTTATTTTCACAGCATACAGTAAGAAATGCAAGAGAAATAAAGAGACAGACAAATGTGGCAATTCTTTAATAATTTATGAACCTTGGTGGAAAATATAATATTGTTCATTGTATTAATTGTTCAACTTTTGTATGTGTTTGAAAATTTTCATAGTTAGAGGGAGAATTTCCAATTTCCAGTACAACATGTAAACAGCTTTGAAGTATCTTTCCCACCCCCACAAAAAGAGAAAAGCTGGAAAAATGAAAATCAACCACTATTCTTTGTTCCTTCAGAGAACTGAGGTCACATGGAAAACTACTGTAACCTCTAATCCTGGAGAAAAAAGCACATACAGAGAATCACCGCATACTGAGAGCAGAAACCACTGCTGGAGCCAGCTTTAGATATAGATACTTAGAGGGTAATTGACTAATTTCTGGAGACTGGCTGTGGCCTAGCTTGAGATATCAAAACTCCTGGAATCCAAGCCTCAGGGGGATCTCCACAGTTTGTGAGTTTTAATACCAGGAGCCACAACAGGAAAAAATCCCCTAGCAAGGGGAGGGGAAAAGTAACCATTTAAAAATAAATACAGAGCTACTGTTCCTCCTAAAAATGGCCTTCCCTCAAGGGAAATAATTTCACTGGAACCTAACCAACCTGAGTTTTACAAAAGCCTAACCAAAATGAGGAAGGGAGATAACCAACTCCAGCTTTCTCTAGCCTTTGATTTGGGAGAAGAGAAATACCCAGCTCTAATCTCTAGCCTCCCTGTCTTATGTTAGTGGTGAAAATAATCTGAAAATCACTTGTGAAGGCCACAGCCCAGGAGCACAGCTTCACCAAAAGATGGAGATCTAATTATAGAATTACAAGAAGCTCCCATAACTTATTATCACATCAATCAGGCTCTTGTTACAACTGAAAAGAACTGCAAGGCTTGGTACCTATTTAAGAAGGACTCTCTAGGGAAACTGAAAGACAGCAAGAGAGACAAAACAAGGATGCCAGAGGAAATTTTAGCCTCTTATACCTACAGCTACAAGAAACCATAAAAATGCCTAAAATCTAGCCAGCTGTATATAAAAACTCACAGTAAAGACTTATTTACCTCAGTTCCTCTTATCCAATATATCATATCAAACTTTCAACAAAAAATTACAAGGGAAAATTGCAAAAAGAAAAATTCACAGTCTGAGGAGAGAGGACAAGCATCATAACCACAGTAACACATGGTAGAGCTGTTGGAATTCTCAAAGAATTTAGAATAACTATTATTAATATACTAAATGTTCTATGGAAAAAAGTGAGCAAAATGCAAAAACAGATTAGTAATGTAAGAGGAAAGATAAAAATTTTAAGAAATAATCTAAACGAAAAGTTAGAAATAAAAAAAACCATTATAACAAAAGTGAAGAATAGCTTTGGAGTGCTCATCAGTAGACTGAACAAGACCAAGTTTGGAGGTATTTCAATAGAATCTTCCCAAACTGAAAAGCAGAGAGAAAAAAAGACCAAAAAAAGGTAAACAAAATGTCCAAGAAATGTGGACAATTATTAATGGTGAGACACACACCTAATGGGAATATGAGAAAGAGAAGAAAGACGGAAAGGAAGAGAAGAAATATTTGAAATTATAATGGCTGGGAATTTCCCACAATTATTGACAGTCACCAAATCTAGAATCCAAGAATCTCAGACAACACCAAGCGTGATAAATACCAAAAAATCTACACCTGGGCATATCATATTCAAACTTCAGAATATTAAACACAAAGGGAAAAGCTTGGAGGAAGCCAGAGTGAAGAAGAAAACACTTTAACTTTAGAGGAGCAAGGATAACATTGAACTTCTCTTCAGAAACCATGCAAGCAAGAAGAGAGTTGCTTTAGTTTGCTAAAGCTGCTGAAATGTAGATGTCATAAAATGGGTGGCTTTTAACAATGAGGATTTATTAGCTTACAAGCTGACACCTCTGAGGTTGCAAAAATTGTTCAAATCAAGGCATAATCAAGGCCATACCTGGCCTCCTCTGTCAGATAACAAGGAACATGGCCGCATCTGCTGGTTTCTCCTTTCTCTTCTGGATTCCGTTGCTTCCAGCTTTGGCTTAAGTGGCTTCCTCCCTGTTTCTGTAGCTTTCTCTCTTAGCTTCCGTGTTTTTCTCTCTGTGCTTCTGTGTCTTTGTGCTTTTCATCCTCTTATAAAGGACTCCAGTAAAAGGATTAAGACCAACCTGGGGCACACCTCAACCAAAATAACTAATCAAAAGTTCCCACCTACAGTAGATTTACGCCAACAGAATAGAGTAGCTTTAAGAACATGATCTTCTGGAGTCCAAAAAGCCTTCAAATCATCACAAGACTGGAGTTAAATATTTAAAGTGTTGAAAGAAAAAAATGACACCAATTCATATCACTCCATGCTTAGATGGAGTATTTTGGCAGCATCCATTAAGAATGTTCCATTTATAGCCATTATCATTAATATCAATGCATGAGGCACGGAAGAAGATGGCGGCATAGAGAAGAGTGGAAGCTAGTTAGTCCCCCTGTAACAACTAATAAACAACCAGGAGCAACTAGAAAATAACCTGGAATAACTGCGGAGGGACAAACATGATCATCCACTCATTATACACCAACCTGAATTGGGAGGAATGTCTGAGATCACAGCATGAAATGTGTAAGTAAAAACTGCAGATCCAAGCTGGGAGACCCCTCTCCCCATGGCCCAAACTGCAAAGCCTCGCAGTGCTAGAGAGCAGCACTCTCTGAGCAAGCGAATATAGCCCAGCTGAGCTCTAACTGGGGTTTTAATTAACAAATGTGGTCTGCTCAATACAAGATATGAATCCCCAACAAGCAGACAGAGGCATATGGTGATGAATGACCTTAGAGAGCCAGAGGGTGGCTGTGGACTGGCCCTGAAGGGGGCTTTCTGTCCCTTTTTCAGCTCAGTGGAGAAAGCCTCAGCCATTTTCAGTTCCCAGTGCTCTGACCCAGACAAGGGTGGAGATAGCACAGGCAGAGACCATTCAAGTGCTAATGACCTCTCCCTAGGGGGTCTATCTTCCTTAAGAGGAAAGATGCAGTGCCAAGCTCTACAACCCACCTTCCACTCAGAACCAGACCCCAGAGCCTGGGGGAAAACAGCCACGAGCCTCACCTCCTTACACCAGTCTGGAGTGACAGTCTGGAGTGCCCACCTGCTGGGCAGAAAAGCACAGTGACTTGAGGCCTTACAAGCTGTACCAATTTTCTAAGACATACCCTCAGGGAAACCGGATACTGAATAGTTCTTCCTTCTGGAACCTGAGCCTGTTCTGGTTTTGGAAAACCTGATTGAGGTAACCAAGGAAACCAAATGCCTAGACAACAGAAAACTACAACCTACACTAAGAAAAATGAAGCTATGGCCCAGACAAAGGAACAAACTTACACTTCAACTGAGATACAGGAATTGAAACAACTAATAATAAGTCAATTCAAAAAGTTTAGGGAAGATATGGCAAAAGAGATGAACCATATAATGAAAACACTGGGCGTACATAAGTAGAAATCAAAAGTTTGAAAAAACAACTGGCAGAATCTATGGAAATGAAAGACACAACACAAGAGATGAAAGACACAATGGAAATATACAACAGCAGATTTCAAGAGGCAGAAGAAAACACTCAGGAACTGAAGAACAAGACACCTGAAAGCCTAACCACAAAAGAACAGATAGAGAAAAGAATGGAAAAATATGAGCAATGACTCCAGGAATTGAATGATAACACAAAATGCAGGAATGTACGTGACATTGGTGTCCTAGAAGGAGAAGACAAGGGAAAAGGGGCAGATGCAATAATAGAGGAAATAATCAAGGAACATTTCCCATGTCTTTTTGAAAGGCATAAAATTACAGATCCAAGAAGTGCAGTGTACCCCAAACAGAATAGATCTGAATAGGCCTACTCCAAGGCACTTAATAATCAGATTATCAAACGTCAAAGATAAAGAGAGAATCCTGAAAGCAGCAAGAGAAAAGCAATCCATCACATATGAAGGAAGCTTGATAAGACTAAGAACAGATTTCTCAGTAGAAACCGTGGAGGCCAGAAGGAAGTGGGATGATATATTTAAGATACTGAAAGAGAAAAAACACCAACCAAGAATTCTATATCCAGCAAAACTATCCTTCAAATATGAGGGAGAGCTTAAAATATTCTCTGACAAACAGACAATGAGAGAGTCTGTGAACAAGATACCTGCTCTACAAGAAACACTAAAGGAAGCACTGCAGACAGAAAGGAAGACAGGAGTGAGAGGTTTGGAAAACAATTTTGGGGGATAGTAGTACAGCAATGTAAGTACACTGAACAAAGATGACTGTGAGTATGGTTGAAAGAGGAATGTTAGGACCATGTGGGACACCAGAAGAAAAGAGGAAAGATAAAGACTGGGACTGTATAACTCAGTGAAACCTAGGATGCTCAACGATTGTAATAAAGGGTACAAATATGTTTTTACTTGAGGTAGAACAAATGAATGTCAACATTGCAAGGTGTTAAAAATCGGGTAGGATTGGGGGGAAAATACAACCAATGCAAACTAGAGACTACAGTTAACAGAAACATTGTATTATGCTTTCTTTAATATAACAAAGGCAATACACCAAAGCTAAATGCATATGGAGGGGTGGGGAATAGGGGAAGGGTATGGGACTCCTGGTATTGGTGATGTTGTGTGACTATTCTACTTTAGATTAATGCTATCTTTCCTTTTGTTGCTTTCTAGCTGTCATGTTATTTTTTCTTCACTCTTTCTTTTTTCTTTTTCTTTTGTCTCTCTGTCTTCTTTGACTCTTCCTCCTTCTTTGTGGAAGAAATGGAGATATCCTTATATAGATAGTGGTGATGGTGCTGAATACATAAATGCATGACTATACAGGGAACCAATGATTGTTTACTTAGGATGGAATGTATGGTGTATGAACAAAACCATCTTAAAAAATGGGTTGATGAAGAAAGCTTGAGGGCACTATATTGAGTGAAATAAGACAGCCACATAAAGACAAATATTGGAGGGTCTCACTGATATGAACTAATTATAATATGTAAACTCATGGACATGAAATATAAGTTACCAGGATATAGAACGAGGCTAAAGAATGGGGAACAGTTGCTTATTATGAGCAGAATGTTCAACTAGGGTGAACTTAAACATTTGGAAAAGGACAGAGGTGATGGTAACATGCTGTGAGAATAAGTAACTGTTGAATGGTATGTGAAGGTTGTGGAAAGGGTAAGCTCAGAGTCACATATGTCACCAGAAGGAAAGTTGGAGGTTAAAAGATGGGAATGTATAAAGCAGTGAATCTTGTGGTGGACAATATCTGTGATTAACTGTACAAATATTAGAAATCTCTCTCATGAACTAGAACAAATGTATGACATTATAACTAGAAGTTAGTAATAGAAGGGCATATAGGGAAAAGAAATATACCTATCATGAAATATATACTACAGTTAGTAGTATTTTAGCATTCTTTCACCAACAGTAACAAATGTACTATACCAAAACTATGAATCAGTAATGGAGGGGGGCATGGTTAGGGGTATGGGAGGATTTGAGTTTCCTTTTTTTGTCTTTATTTCTTTTCTGGAGTAATGAAAGTGTTCTAAAAATTGAAAAAAAATTAATTGTGGTGATGGATGCATAGCTGTATGATGGTACCATGGGCAATTGATTGTACACTTTGGATCTTCTGATAGTTGTATGGTATGTGAACAATCTCAATAAAAAAATTAAAAAACATATCAATGTACTCCTACTTGTTCTATAAAACACAATAATATTTTTTCATCTATAACTTTATTTTTGGGCTTTTCCTAATATTAGAGTACATTGCATATATCAGGTTTTCTATAAAGTTTGATGAATGAATAAAAGAATGAACAAAGTAGAATGTCATATTTGGAAATGCTAAAGCACTATCCATATTCTTAGTTACCTAATGTAAAGTGATATTTGGAATATATTCCATTTGTTTTCTCTTGGACCATAGTTTAGAATATCCTCTCAAAGTCATGCTATAAAGAATATGTAAACACAACTTTCTAATGAGCAATACCAGTTACACATAAACTACATCCAACATCATACTCCATATAATTTATGGAAACATAGTCTTAAGAGATACCAGCATGTGTACACATTATAATAAAAGTTCTCTGAGACTAAACTGTATACACCAATTTTGTCAACATAATATTTGGTGATTTCTAATTTGACATATTACAGTAGCTGAAAACTAATTTTCTATTAGTTAGCAACCAGTGATTGACAAAAGACAAGTTCTAAAGAGTTATAAATAAAGTAATTACATTGGTGATTTTTTAAACAATAATTAAATGTAACATGGTAAAAGCCTCTAGTTAAATTCCATATCTACTTTAGGGTCTCGTGATTTACTGTGAGAACATCCGTATTAGTTTCCTAGGGCTGCCATAAAATGGTACCACAACTGGATGGCTTAAAAGAACAGCAGCATATTGTCCTACAGTTCTGGAGGCTAGAAATACAAAATCAAGGTGTTGGAAGGGCTGTGCTTCCTCTGAGCAATGTAGTAAAAAATCTGTCCCGTTCCTTTCTCTTGGCTTCTGGTGGAGGCTTGCTGGCAGTTTATGGTGTTCTCTGCTTCAGTCATCATGTTGCATTCTCTCCCATATCAGTACATCTGTGTCCAAATTTCTTCTTCTTATAAGGATACCAGTCATATTGGATCAAGGGCCCACTCTACTCCAGTATGACATCGTTTTAATTTGACTAATTCCATCTGCAATAATCCTATTTCCAAATAAGACCACATTTTGAGGTACTGGGCATTAGGACTTCAACATATCTTTTGGGGGGACACAATTCAACCATAACACCCTCTGATGAAAATCTACTGCAGTTTTCATTTTCATGGTCACCCTAGTGTATATGGTTTTCAGCATTCATGGCAAATGTTTTGGTATCATATCTTTTGGAAACACAGCTAATCATGCTAAAGCTTCAGATATTGTTTTGCAAATTGTGGGAGGAGAAAAGTGATTGAGGTCTATTGACTGATTTCAGTCTCTGCCATGGACCCAGGAATTAGAAAATAGGGCAAAGGAAGGAAGAGAGAAAGGCAGGGCTGTCAGCACTGTCTGGTGGTGGTGGTGGTGGTGGTGGCGGTGGTCGTGGCGGAGTGTGGATATGGGAAAGATCTCAGGAAGGGCTAGAAAAAAAATGATCTCTTGGGACTCTGGACCCAAGATAATGTCTGTTGAGTCAAAGTCGTATTACTGGGGGACTACTGGAAAAACTGATTCCTAACATGGTCAAATAAAACACAACTAATTTATTTAGAACACAGCAATTATGAGCATGACTAGCAAATATACTTTCAAACATTTATATGAACTTTATATTGTTTTGTTGATAAATTAAAATTTGCTGGGAGATATGCATAGCATACAATTCAATATATTTTTAAAATTTAGGAACTCACCACCTTGTTAGTAATGCAAATGATAATACTCCAGGGTGATCCCAAATCAGAATTGCTAAATAGTCTATTAGCAACAAGTTGCTTGGCTTTCTGAATGTACTCCTCATGGTCTGCTGACATCCAGGACAAAATTTCCAAGATTTCTGTTGGTTGTTTGCAGTTTGAAGGTTTTTGTTTGTGGGATTAACCAAGGTAATGACATGAGTGGCATATATGGGAGACAAAACAAAGATAGTTAACATTCTGGTATTCATTACCTAGCTCAATGATAATTCTATAAACTTGACCTTGTGAGTTTCAGAATAAGAATAATCATGTATGAGATAATGACATTTTGCTAAATTAAATAATCCCCAATTCTTTATGTTTGAGACCAAATGTTTTTCAACATTGGATATTGGAAAATATTCCAGTATTAGGAGAAATGTTTGCTAATTATTTTATAACTGCTAAACCCAGAAAAAAAGCTAACATAGTTTAGAAATAATAACAAAGAGCAATAAATCCACAAAGTTTTCATCCATAATATTAACAAGATCCAAATCAAAGATGAATAAATGCTAAATTATGGCTGGAATCTATTTCAAAGCAGAGAATAGTCAAGAGGGTTCATAATTCTCAATCAACCATAATTTCTAATGCCTTTTGATGTACAGCATTCAAATTGTCATCCACATTATCTTTCCAAATCTTTGAACTATAACATCATAATGCAGTTATTTTAACCATATAAAATTTTGCTTACTTCTCTTTACTGTCTCTTGCTTCCAACCCAAAATGACCAAGATTAAAATATTGAGGTTTCAAACCTGTAATAAAAATAACACAATTATTACCACACATATATTATTATTTTTCACAATATCATGGCTCTCTGATAGGGGGAAATTAGCGATATCTGCTGAATTGAATTCAGTTCCTTAATTCAAATTGTTTAATTCCAATAAAGGGCTATGCCTCTGATTATTATACAAAATATATGTAGGTAGTAATTCACCTTAGTATAAAAAAAACATATCAGCACTGTGAATCTGATGATAAATTTAACAACTCTATGTAAATCATGAACTTGTTGTTTCAACAGGGACATATATTTTAGTGAAAAATTCAATGAAAACAACCAACCAAATTTTAATAATTATACTAAACAAAACACATTAAAAATCATGATAGACTTCCCATTTTTTTGAGTTAGCATCTACCTGGTGTATGATGCAGAAAGCCAATTTCCCAAATTTTCTCCTAGGTGATACCATGAAAAATTCTAAGTGAAATGCCAAACTAGGTTTCTCTGTTACTCTGAGGGAATATATTCAAACATCATTGAGAAACAAATTTGATGCAAAAATTTAATGCAAAATTCTGTGAGTTCTATTAAACTGCAATTAGTGAATTATGTTTTAACTCATATTTTTCTCTTGCCTAGATAAATTTCAAACACAGCTTGTGATTAATTGAAATTGAAAAGTGTTCATATTTGACACTCTTGAATTTGTTTAAAAAAATCTAGTTGAAGATACATGCCTTGGATTTGATTATGAGTAAGTAATGCAGAAAATATGTTCATATGGTAGTGATCCATTCCTCTCTTTCTATTCACTGGGGTGATATGTGGCCCACCCAACACCTAAATTCAAATTGATCATCTCCTTAAAATTTTATGTAACTTCCATGAAATTGACTTCTTCAAATATAGTCACCATTTAAATCTCAGGTTAATTACTTCACATGTTGTGGGGCTAACTCCATTTACAAGTTTGTTTTTGACAAGCGAGTTTTTCAGATATCTGTGATTTGGCTCTCTCTCAATTAAAGCATCAAAACTCAATTGTCATATAAAATTATAATAGATTTCAGGTGACAATAAAACATAAATTGAGAAAATTAAACACATCTGCTCAGTGCTTTGAAAGCTAATTTCTAAACCTTTCCAACTTGACAGCCTCTTGTATACTCGAACTTTGAGGTATCAAAACAAGATTTGTAGGCCAATCTTGTTCTGGGCAATACATATTTTCTTAAGTATTTTGCTATTGGTACTTTGACTTTCATCTCTTTTCACCCTCAAGTTTCCTAAATTGAAAGACAATCTCTTATAACAATTAGAAACATATTTAGCAATGACCAATCTTTATTTCTATTCTAAGATAATTTGCAGAAAATGCTGAGTATCCTCCTAAAGTAGACCCACATCTAATTATAATTAGAGTCATAGCTGCTCTTGTCAATCAAAGTAAGAACTAAGCTCCATACACATCAGTCTCATTTCATTAATATGCAAAGTGATTTTAATGTATGGGAAAGCCTGTGGCTTAAAACTGGTACCTACTGAGGTTTACTATAAGGCCAGATTTCTCCCTTTAGGGCTGAGAAAGATAAATAATGCATGGATCTGACCTAGTAATGGTGGCTGAATAAGGTTGGACAACAAGTTTGGGTGGACAAATTAGCAAGGGCCTTACAGAACATGCTAAGGAGCTTTCATTTCTTCTTAAAGGCAGTAAAGTGACATTGATTGTTTTGTTGTTGTTTTTAAGCAGGACAGTGACATACTTAGCTATAGCTATGCAAGAAAAATCATTCTAGCAGTGGGTTGGAAAAGGAACTACAATGAGAAGGGACTGGATGCACAGAGACTATTATGGCAGGATAATCCAGGTAACTGACAATGAGGACCTGAGCTGAAGCAGTAGAGTGGTGGCAGGAATGGAAAGAAGGCACGAGCTTCCATAGGTATTGGGCAGGGACGATAGAGGGAAATTGGTGAATGCCTGTATTAGGAAGGATAAGGCAGAAGAAGAAACGGTGCTATATGTGGATCCACTGGGTCTGTGGATGACCCTTTGCTGAAGTATAAAATTAAGTAGCCAGTAGTAGTCAGTATAATATTTTAAAGTAGAAGCCAGACACAAGGTCACATTTGTATAATTCCATTCATATGAAATATTTCAAACAGGTATATCCATAAACACCAAATGCAGATTAGTGGTCACTGGGGATTGGGGGAAGGGGAATGAGGAATGACTGCCTGAAGGGTACATGTTATCATTCTGAGGTGATGAGAATGTTTTGAAAATAGAGGTGATGGTTGCACAACATTGTGAATGTACCAAATGCCATTGAATTGTATACTTGAAAATGGTCAATTTGTTGTTTGGTATGTGAATTTTACCTCAAAAAAACACAGACAGGGAAAAATTGTATAGGATAGATACTATCATATTCTACCATGCTAAGTAAGGGCATGTATTGTTCATGGTACTCCCATTTCAAGTGTGTGCAGGTGTGTGTGTATGTGTAGTCAAGGCTTGGATAGCAGGTTGGATGGAGAGGAAATTGAGCGAGATAAAGTACACAGAAGGGATTTTTCTCAGAGATAATGAGCATGCAGCACATTCATTTGAATATCAACAATGCAGACAGAGGCATGATTTGGAAGTTTAAGAGGGGTTCCAGATGGAGCTACAGAATCCAAACACACAATAAAATAAAATGCATTTAGTCCAAAATGCATATTTAAAGTGATCATAAGTTAAATAGAACCCCATTAATATTTTCACCATAAATAAAACAATGGCTTTGCAAAATAAAAAAAAATTACAGAAGAAGATTAGTCAACATATGCTGCAATTGTGAAATAAAATAAACTATATTTTCAAACATTTGATAATAAAACACACTGAAAATTATAAGTTTTGGGGGGATTAAAATCAGTTTTATTGAAAATAATTAATAAAAATTGATGACATTTGAATAATTGGAGAATATAACTTGTCAAATTTACCATCTGGCAATATATATATATATTTTTATTCAATTTTATTGAGATATATTCACACCATACAATCATCCAAAGTGTATAATCAATTGTTCACAGTACCATCATATAGTTGTGTATTCATCACCTCAATATATTTTTTGAACATTTTCCTTGTACCAGAAAAAGTGAAAATAAGAATAAAAAATAAAAGTAAAGAAGAACACTCAAATCACACCCCCCCCACCCTATTTTTCATTTGGTTTTTGTCCCCATTTTCTACTCATCCATCTATACACTGGATAAAGGGAGTGTGATCCACAAGGCTTTCACAATCACACTGTCACCCCTTGTAAGCTACATTCCTATATAATCATCTTCAAGAGTCAAGGCTACTGGGTTGCAGTTTGATAGTTTCAGGTATTTACTTCTAGCTATTCCAATACACCAAAACCTAAAAAGTGTTATCTATATAGTGCATAAGAGTGCCCACCAGAGTTACCTCTCGACTCCACTTGGAATCTCTCAGCCACTGAAACTTTATTTCGTTTCATTTTGCATCCCCCTTTTGGTCAAGAAGATGTTCTGAATCCCATGATGTCAGGTCCAGATTCATCCCCAGGAGTCATATCCCACATTGCCAGGGAGATTTACACCCCTGGGAATCAGATCCCATGTACGGGGGAGGGCAGTGAGTTCACCCGCCGAGTCAGCTTAGCTAGAGAGAGAGGGCCACATCTGAGCAACAAAGAGGTACTCAGGGGGAGATTCTTAGGCACAATTATAAGCAGGTTTAGCCTCTCTTTTGCAGTAACAAGCTTCATAAGGGCAAGTCCTGTGATACAGGGCTCGGCACATCAAACTGCCAGTCCTCAATGTTTGTGAGAATATCAGCAACAATCCAGGTGAGGAAGCCCAACACCTCTGCATTTTCCCCTGGCTCCTCAGGGGGGCCTTGCATATATATTTTTATTCTATGCCCAAATTACTTTGGGATGTGTTGCTATTTCACACTAACCTATGCAAACCTACCAGGTCTCACTTCCTATTAAAAGTTCCATGTAATTATGGCATTTGAACAAACTGCAAGTTAAATTGTTTAGGAAATATAGATCTTTCACCAACTAAACATCTCTTCCCTTGGTCTCACATGAATTTGAAGTTTTAAAATGCAGTCAGTATTGTCCTTTATCCTTTGGCCCAATTTGCCCTAGTCCTAACCACATCTGCTTCATTCATATCTCTAGTTGAAGTCTGGATTCTTTTTCAGCTTTTTTAACAGTTGCTATATGTGCTAATACTGGCATTCATATCTGCTGAGTTCTAGCTCTGAGTTTCAGGTGTCACACAGATACCCAAAGTTCCAGGGATCAATCAGGTTATACACAAAGGGATCAGCATCTCAGAATCTGGAGATAGCCATTACAATTCAGGAATAGATGTGACTGCTGTAAGAGCTTACAGTCTAGGGACCGTTACAATAAATGTTCCCCTGATAAGCTGTACTCTACGTTTCAATCCTGACTTTACACATTGTAGTTAGTCAATATTGGTGAGGCATTATAGTATTTCCCTTTGTTTCTGGTGTAGTTCACTCAAAATGCTGTCTACAGGTTCCATTCACCTCATCGCATGTCTCACAGCTTCACTCCTTCTTGCAGTAGCTCAATATTTCATTGTATGCACACACAACACTTCACCATTCTGTTCCTCAGTCAATGTACACTTAGGCCACCTCCACCCATTGCAAATCATGCCTACTCTCTCCCCAAACACCAGTGTGCAAATGTCCATTCATGTCCCTGCTCTCAGATCCTCCAAGTAAATGCCCCCTAATGAGGTTGCTGGACCTTATGGCACCCACATACTTAGCTTCATGTGGAACCACCCCACTGTCCTCCAGAAAGGCTATACCATTCTGCCTCCTAACTAACAGTAAATACGTGAATCCCTCTCTCCATGTTTTCTCCAGCACTTTTATCCCTGCTTATAATTTTGCATACAATTTTATAGAGCTATATTCACATACCATATAATTATCCACAGTGTACAATCAGTTGTTCATGGTATCATCATACAGTTGTGCATTTATCACCACAGTCAGCACTTGAACATACTGATTACTACAAAAAAATTAACAAATAATAAAAAAGATAAAAAGAAAAATAAAATATCATACAATACAATATAATAGAAGGGTCAGAAAACAATACCACTACCAAGAATCCCATATCCCTTCCTTATATCCCCCTCTCATACACATTTAGCTTTGGTATATTGCCTTTGTTAAATTTAATGGAAGCATATTACAATGTTACTGTTGACCATAGACTCCAGTTTGCTTTGATTATATTTTTTCCCAATACCATCCCCTTTCCAACATTCTGCATGGTTCACATTCATTTGTTCTCCCACATGCAAGAACAGTTTTATATTTGTACATTTAGTCACAATCATTGACCACTCCAGTTTTTGCTAAGTTAAACAGTCCCAGTCTTTATCTTCTGTCTTCACCTCAGGTGTCATTCATGCCCTTAGCCCACCTCTTTCAGCTTTACTCACGGACATCTTTGTTCAGTGTAGTTTCAATATTGTGCTACCAACACAGAGTATTATGCTATCTATTTCTGGATCTATACAATCAATCCTGCTGAACATTCTGTAGTCCTTCAGCATCAAATGCCTGATCTCTACCCTCTTTCTATCTCATGGTAGCCTGTGTTATCAGCTTTTAACTCTCAAAGTTTGCTTATTAATGAATGTTAGTTCATATTAGTGAGACCATACAGTATTTTTCCTTTTGTTTCTGGCTAACTCCACTCAACATAATGTCCTCAAGGTTCATCCATGTTATTATATGTTCCATGTCTTTGTTCTGTCTTACAGCTGCATAATATTCCATCATGTGTATATACCACAGTTTGTTTATCCACTTATCCATTGATGGACATTTGGGCTGCTTCCATTTCTTGGCAATCATGAATAATGCTGCAATAAACATTGGTTTACTAATGTCCATTTGTGTCTTAGCTTTCAGTTCCTTTGAGTATATACCTAGCAATGGAATAGCTGGGTCATATGGCAAATCTATACTTAGCTTCCTAAGGAACCTCCACACTGTCTTCCAGAGTGGTTGCACCATTCAACATTCCCACCAATAATGAATAAGTGTTCCTCTTTCTCCACATCCTCTCCAGCACTTGTAATTTTCTATTTTTTAGATAATGGCCATTCTGGTAGGTGAGACATTATATCTCATTGTGGTTTTGATTTGCATTTCCTTAATAGCCAGTGAAGTTGAGCATTTTTTCATGTTTTTGAGCCATTTGTATTTCCTCTTCAGAAATGTGTCTGTCCATGCCTTTTGCCCATTTTTTAATTGGGTTGTTTGTTTTTCTATTGTTAAGTTGTAGGATCACTTGATATATTCGAGATATTAAACCCTTATCTGATGTGGTTTCCAAATATTGTCTCCCATTGTGTAGGCTGCCTTTTTACCTTTCTGACAAAGTCCTTTGATGTGCAAAAGTGTTTAATTTTGAGGAGATCCCGTTTGTCTCTTTGTTCTTTGGTTGCTTGTGCTTTGAGTGTAAGGTCTAGGAAACCACCTCCTATCATAAGATCTTTAAGAAATTGCCCTACATTTTCTTATAAGAGTCTTATGTTCTTAGTGCTAATGTTTAGGCCTTTGATACATTTTGAATTAATTTTTGTATAAGGTGAGAGAGACAGGTCCTCTTTCGTTCTTTGGGAAATGGATATCCAGTTCTCCAAACACCATTTATTGAAGAGGCTGCTCTGTCCCAGTTGCTTTGGCTTGAATGCCTTATCAAAGATCAATTGTCCATAGATGCGAGAGTCTTTTTCTGAGCACTCAATTTGATTCCATTGGTCAGTATATCTGTCCTTATGTCAGTACCATGCTCTTTTGAGCACTGTAGCTTTGTAAAATGCTTGAAAGTCAGGTAGTGTGAGACCTCCCACTTCATTCTTCTTTCTCAAGATGTTTTTGGCTATTCAGGGCACCTTGCCCTTCCAAATAAATTTGGTTATTGGTTTTCCTATTTCTGCAAAGTAAGTTGTTGGGAATTTAATTGGTATTACATTGAATCTATAAATCAGTTTAGGTAGAGTTGACATCTTAATTACATTTAGTCTTCTAATCCATGAACATGGTATGTTCTTCCATTTTTTTTAGGTCCTGTTCAATTTCTTTTAGCAGTTTCTTATAGTTTTCTTTCTTTGTATAGGTCTTTTGTGGCCTTCATTAAGTTTATTCCTAAATACTTGATTCTTTTGGTTGCTATTGTAAATGGAACTTTTTCTTGATTTCTTCCTCTTTTTGCACATTACTTGTGTATAAGAACACTACAGATTTTTGCATGTTGATCTTGTAGCCTGCTACTTTGCTCTATTCATTGATTATTTCTAATAGCTTTGCTGTAGATTTTTCTGGATTTTCTACATATAGAATCATGTCATCTGCAAAGAGTGAAAGTTTTACTTCTTCCTCTCCAATTTGGATGCCTTTTATTTCTTTTTCTTGCCTAATTTCTCTAGCTAGAACTTCCAGCACAATGTTGAATAACAATGGTGACAGTGGGCATCCCTGTCTTGTTCCTGGTCTTAGAGGGAAAACTTTCAATCTCTCCCCATTGAGTACGATGTTAGTTGTTGGTTTTTCATATATTGCCTTTATCATATTGAGAACATTCCCTCCTATTCCTATCCTTTGAAGTGTTTTCATCAAGAAAGTATATTTAAAAGATTGAAATGGGAAAAGATGCAGAAGCAAAAAAGCTGCATGTAGTCTGTGATTGCCAGTGGTCCAAGGAGCAAGATACAAATTAAGAGGTACTTGTTTCAGTCATCTAGAGAAATTTTTTGAAATGGGCTGAATCTAATTTACCTTTTCTTTAAATGCCAGTTGTGCCAATAATTAGACATTATGATTTTATATAGTAAATGCATATATTGAAGGCTGTAATATTTATATTATAAGGGACAAAATGGATGGATTATCTTAATAATTTAAAATGCTACTACTAACTCCTTGAGCTCCTTATTTCTCAATAGTAATGATAAATATTTATTTTCACCAAGATCATTTCAAACTTGCAAATATAAATAAGAAGAGGGAATTAAAATATTATTCCCTATCTGATAAATGAAAAACAAAAATGGTAATTTTAAATTTAACCAACAGTAGCATCTTAAAAATGGATTGTGTGGTTAAGGGTACATGGGAATACTTTATTGTCTTTACAATTTTTTGTGAGTGTTAAAGCTCCACTCTGTGATAACAGGCAAAAAAGAAATAGACCAGTGTTCAGAGGTACCAAATCTGAATCTCAAATCCTCTCTATTCTGACTAGATTAATTTGATTTGGACTGCTTCTCACTTATCTAAACAGACTACCAGAAGCAAAAGTAAACTTCCAATACTCTTTTACATATTTACTTTTTTGATATGAAAAGATTTGATCCATTTAACACAGTTTACTTTCCAGGTCACATCATACTTCTGGTATTGAGCTGTTGTAGTATTTCAATAGTCAATTTCAGTAGATATTGGGGCTCTAAAGTCATATGATGGTAAAAAGTAAAACTGGGGAAGATATGTGTAAAATCTTGTCCATACGTTTAGGTTTCAAAATAAATTTGGCATGAAAACTGTGAAAATTGCTAGAATTATATGCTTTAAAATGCACTGTTGATAACTGCACTATGATAAGTTAAATGCCCATTATGGTATATATATTTTTTAACTTTTTATCTTATGGTGGGAAAGTCGCTTCATTATTATTTTGCATATTTGCAAAAATAGTGCACTTAGCCCTAACACGTGTTAAATAAATGCTCGTCAAACTTAAGCAATTTAAATTTATTGCCTGAACTGTTACAGGAAATTTAATTTAATCAAATTTATTATGTTGAATCAAACTTGTGTATATTTTCATGTGAAGGCTATCAAATGACACAAAGCTCTGGAGGGTTATATTTATAATCAGAATGTGCTCAGCTCCAAGGAAAACAGAGATTTTGGCAGTCTGAAGGCATAACTGTGCTGGTATCCCAGCTCTGTCACCTTAGATTTGTGCAAATTTGACAAGTCAATTAAGATCTGCCAACTTCAGTTTCAATCATCTATAAAATGAGAAGAATGATTCCTACCTCATACATGGAAATTTTATGTGTTTATATATGTGTAAAATGCATGGCCCAATGACAGTAAGTATTAGCCAAGATTATGTCTTTTAGTGTATGCTGATAAAGAAAATTCAAGATTTGTTCTCTGCTCACAAAGTTCATGCAATCATACTGCGGAGATGTAGTAGGTTGAATGCTACCCTCACCCCTTCGCCCCCATAAATAATATTTTCCCATCAAATTCCTAGAACCTGTGAATGTTACCTTATTTGGAAAAAGGGCCTTTCCAGATGTAATTTAGTTAAGGATCTTGAAATAAGGAAATTATCCTAGGTTATCCGGATGGGTACTAAATCCAATGACAAGTGTTCTTAGAAAGGCCGATGGAGATTTGGGACAGATGGAAGAGAAGGCACAGAGAGATAAGGAGACAATGGGACCAAAGAGTCAGAGCCTGGAGTGATGCAGACACAAAGAAGGAAAGCCTGGAGCTACCAGAAAGAGGCAAGGAATGCAGTCTTTCCTAGAGCTGACACGTTGATTTGATTTCAGACTCCCAGCCTCCAGAATTTTGAGAAGATAAATTTCTCTTGTTTTAAGCCACCTGATGTGTGGTAATTTGTTATGGCAGCCCTAGGAATTACAGGAGATCATACTAGCCCACTTTCCAATCATAATTTATCAAAAGCGCCACTATGATAAGTTATATCATTATTTTCTTGCTCTAAATGTAAAATTTCACATGTGAAGTCATTTATTCATTCATTTCGATGATAAATACTTGGTTCTGATTGTACGACAGATCAGGGCCAGGGGCATTGATTTGAATTATTATTACTGTGAAAGAGCTTATAAACTAGCAAAGGACATTTTCATGGAGTATGAAATGCAATGCCATGTACAAATCATGCTTAAGACACTTGTGGTCTTTGAAATATTAATTGATAATTTAGAAATTATCTTTGAAACAAAGTTTATTATTTTACTAAAGTAACTGATTTACATATATATATATCTATATATATATACACATCATAAAGTTTTCAGAAATAAGTTAAATGCTAAAAGATCACCAGTCAGTGATACCTTTTATTTAAATTATCTCTTTTTTTGCCAAGGGGATGCTGTGGTAGGTTGACTTATGCACTCCAGAAAAAAATGTGTTCTTAATCTTAATCCATTCCTGTGGGTGCAAACCCATGGTAAATAGGACCTTCTGAAGGTGCTATTTCCAGGTAAGGTGTAGCTCAATTGAAAGAGGTTGGACCGTAATCCTATTAGTGGAGGCTTTATGAAGAGAAAGCCATGTGGAGGAGCAAAAGCTGGAAGTGAATGGAACCTGGAATAGACAGGAGAGGACACTGCCATGTGCATAGCTATTTGACAGAAAAGCCAAGGGACACCAAGGAGTGCTGGCCAGCCAGAAGAGACTGACCCTGAGAGAAATCCAACCTTCTAGCCTCTGAAACTGTGAGCCAATAAATTCCTATTGTTAAGCTAACCCATTATATGGAATTTGTCTTAGCAGCTGGGAAGCTAAGATAGGTGCTGGATGACTATTGGAGAATTTAAGTGGAAATTGATTTTCCTCAAAGTAGTTATAAAGTTCAATCCCTACTCCTGGTAGAATAAGTTTCACTTGGTCCAATTTTTGTCCTCAGAAATATTTTGTTCACAAAATTTGAAGTGGAAAAAAGGGTATATACAGAAATATTTAGGAATTATTTAGTACAATATTTCATTATTAGTAGGCAGCAAATCACATTTTACCAAGGTCTAGTTGTAGACAAAGGCTTAAACTAAGAAATGGATAGTAACCATTTCAGGCATAAATCAGAAACTGGTAATGGCTATAATTTAGAACAAGGTGATATTTTGACATTTATCAAATCACATTACAAGGTTGACAAGACAACCTTGATAAAAAGATGCTGGGAGAGGTAGTAATGGGAGAGATATTCACAAAACATACCTTCAAAATAGACATTTCGGCTTTGCCCATGGCTATTTCAGAGGAATCAGCTCACAGACTATTTGCTTGAATACCCTTGTGAATAAATGAATGGGCAAATAGTACATTTTAGGAGAATGGAGATAACAATTAAGGCAATGAACAACATCTGGTGAGGAATGTTGAAACTCAAGGGTATACACACATTTACAGTTATATTAGAGAAAATATTTATTAGAAATCTGTTTTAATTGTACATGCAATGGAAAATGGTTATCAAAATAGTTTCAGAAATATTAGAAAGATGGTATCTTAAAATAAATGGGCATTTAAATTCCTACAATAGAATATTCAATGCTCATAATCATTTAGAAGAAGAAATAAAAATATAAAATGTAATGCACTGAATAATGGCATTATGCCATGAAGTTTGCTAATTTCAAAGGAAACCTTTATAGAACTGGTGTAGGACTCAGGCTCCTAGAAAGTTTCTAAGGGTCAAATGAATCAATGACTATAGCAAAGGAATACGCCAGAATGAAAAATACCATCAATCATATATTGGCCTAGAAACCTTGCCCAGGGCTTTAGATGAAAAATTGAAATGGGTTATCTTGGTCTAGACAATTCTTCTGGTCTAGTCCTTAGATATTTTGCAGGGAAGATCAATGTCAGTTCAAGGGCATGCTACAGCTTCTTCACAATAGTGAAAACACAGAGATCTAAACCACTGTGTTCTAAACTATTTTAACTACGACTGGAGTGATGCATTTTACATCACTATCTGATCCATATACACACAGTCTGAAACAAAAGTTTCACAAAACAATATCTACTCTTACCACATGCCATGTTCTCTGACACTTTCTATTCTCCTTTTTTCTATTCTATTCCATAAAAAAAATAATGCTAGTTTTGACCCACTCTTTGTTTGAGATCTGCAAATTGAAAAACCTTGGTCTAAATACAAATAAAGCAGTGGAATATAGAATTGCATTACATCTTATCATCATATAAAACTTGAACACAAAATGAAACAAAACCACTTTAAACCTACTCCTTTCTCAGTGAATTACAACCCATCTAACAGAAGTATGACCTAGTACTACAAAGATGCTATAAAATTCTACTGTTGTCCGAGTCATAAAGGGTAGGAAATGAGACAGCAGCTACGGGGAATTTATGTTACAGCTCCTCCTTCCCACAGCCACAGCAAATATCATAACATCACTTAATTAGACCTATCCACTTGTTCTGGATGCCACCTCAAAATCCTTTAAGAGCAGCACTCCAGACACCATCATGGGTTGATTAGAGCTGCCTGCACTGCAATCTCTTAGGAATCTCAGGAATCAAATTCACTGGAATCTCAAAATCAGCAATAGACACACTAGATATGAATTTTTCATTACAGCAAAAACCTTTAAGCTTCCCATTAACTGTGAGGTATCTCTGCTATGGTAAAAAAATGTCAAATATAGCCATGAGAGTATAAAAATAATTTCTTAATTTAATTATGGTTTGAAGATTATTTTCTTCCAAGTTTAAATATACAAACATCCCTAAATGACATTTTGAAAATGTTATTGTATAAACAATTCATATTGTAAATATCCACCTGGTAAAGTATTGTTACTTCAAAAATATTTTAGGAAATGCTGATTTTCTGTAATATTTCTTAAGGCTATAAAAATTAAATACATTTTAAAGTATTTATTAGACTCAGTAAGTAAATGAGAACAAAATTTTCACCATTCATCATTTTATGAAATGATCAAGAATGTTTAAATTCATTCTTGTAACACCTCCCTTATGTTATCTATAGAATTTCAGAAATGCATAAGTATCTTGAGCAAACTACATGGAAAATAAATTTACAAAAGACCATCTGCAAAAATGATTCATTGTCTTGCTATCTAAACATTCCTGCAGCTCCTCCACACACACCCCATTCCACTCTATGATAAATTGCTCATACAAAACAGGAAGTACAAAGTCAGTTGAATTTCTGTGAGTACTGTATATAAAAAGAGTTTGAAATATTGGATAGTATCTCTGTTACCAATGGCATGTTCTTCCACTTGAATGGGTGGGCTTTTTATGTTAATTCATGTTTAGAAATGTTTGCCTGATTTCTTTTGAAACTCAAATGAAATCATGACTGTACATGTTGACCTTAGAATCTGTCTTTTATCTTCACATGGACTCTTTTAGGTTCAATATTAGAGACAATTCCATTTTAAGGTGTCCAACATATTTCTCCTGTATTTAAAGAGTAGCTTAGCCAGCGTAATGGCTTCACATCCTCTGAGTAAAAGAATTTTTTGCCTGTTTAAAGAAATCGCTTCCATTTTTTCACAATCCTTTGTAAAAGGATTAAATCATGTGTATTAATCCTGTAAAATATAAGATTTTTAAATATGAAGGATATTCAAAAGAAGCTGAAATTTAGAAAATCAAAAAAAATTTAAACACTCAGTAAAGCTCAGAATAGTATCTTAAAATATGAACAAAGGGATATATTGAATTTTGCAAGTGATAAACCTTTCCAGAAGAAATTTGAATACATATAGACATTTTAAAACAAATGAAATACATTTTTAGCATTAAATATGATATAATTTATATGTAATATTCTTACAGAAGAAGAAACATTTGAGAGGTAACAAGCTCTAGACACATGTTGGTGTAAACTACCCAGCTGAACTACTGTTCCAGAGAACACGGTTTGAGAAATACTGTGCTGGATATTCTTTGGGAAAAAAAAAATAACTTGAGTTTATTTTATTAGAGATAAATTTCAAGAAAATTAAGTGTGCTGGTTTGGAGCTGTATTTACCCTAGACAAACATGTTCTTAAAGTTAATCGGTTCCTGTGTATGTGAACCCATTGTAAGTAGGACCATTTGATGAGGCTACTTCAGTTAAGGTGCGACCCACCTCATTAAGGATGGGTCTTAATCCTATTACTGGAGTCCTGTATAAATGGAACGAAGAGAGAGCAAGAGAGCAAGAGCAAGGGTGAGAGAGAGAAAGAAAACCACAGAAGCAAGAAGCTGAAATTAACAAAACCCAGAAGAGAGGGAAGAAATGTGCAGATGCTGCCATGTAACTTGCCATGTGGCAGAGAAGCCAAGGATCTCTGGCAACCCTCCTTTGGGAAGAAAGCATCACCTTGATGATGCCTTGATTTGGACATTTTCTCAGCCTTAAAACTGTAAGCTAATAAAATCCTATTATTTAAGCTAACAACTTTCATGGTATTTGCTTTGAGCGGCCTAGAAAACTAAAGCTTTAGGTATCTTTAGTAAATTCACGTTGGATTTCTGACACAAACAACTGCAACTAGTCAATGATTTGATATGTTTTCAATCACCAATAATGCTGTTTCTAATCTTATAAGGCTAGCTGCAGCTATGACATTGAGTTTCACTCCTACTTTTTCTAGAACAACTTTTGCCAGTTAGTGATAAAGTTCCACAACACTTCAGAATAATTGAATTAGGACACACTTTTCTGAGCACCATGTTGCCTCTGCCCACAGATAACTAGGTCTCTCATTTGAACATTGGCCAAGAGTATATGTCATGTAAATTAGGAATGGTGTAGAAAGTGAACATCCAGTAACCCAAGAATAAGGGAGTTATAAAAACCAAAGCAGATGTTTGGAGACAGATAAAAGGGTTATCCATCAGCTATCTATATTAGTTTCAGGAATATTAGAATGATGGTATATTAAAATTAATGGGCATTTAAATTCCTACAATAGATAAATCTCTTCTTATACTGAGGCATGAACTTTAAAAATTTTTAATTTTAAATTAGTGAATGTCTTTCACCAACATATGACAGATGTGATGGAAAATATTGATATAATTTTATACAATAACCCTATAATTTAATGTAAACAATTGTCTGCTTCAGTTTTTCTTGTATAACCTATATGAAATTTAACCTATTGTCTATTCCACAAGGTATTCTCCAGGGGAAATTATTCTTCATGTCCTCTAAGGCACTGATCAATAGTCTATTCTGTGCATTCCTCCCCAGCTCTACTTGACTTTAGACATTCTAAATACTTTAGTCAGCATTTTCTCATGCATATTTCTTTCTGTTAATATATTTGCTTATTATTGTGTCTTTTGGGGGAATTCTGTATTTATGTATTTGTGACTAGGCTTTCATGTAATTCTTTAAACATTCAAAGACATGAATATGCACAAACACTCACACTTAATTTAACATCACTGAGATTGTGTCATACACATTATTTTATCTTGGATATCTCATTTAAAATTAGTCTTTGTTTTGTTTTTGTTGTTTCTGCTTACTAATCCTCTCCATACCCACAAATTAAATTCATATCCCAACATAATACCTTTAATCCACTCTTTCTTAATGCTTCCAGTTCTCTACCATGGGCTATGATAAAGGCTAATATACTCTTCTCCCCCTCCTCTATCTCCTCCATTATAAAATATTATTCAATAGTTTAATCATTTTAAATTAAGCTTTTTATTTTGAGATATTGTATATTCATATGCTATTATAAAAATAGTAATACAGAGACATTCTGTGTACCCTTTACCAGTTTCCCTCAATGGTAGCACCTTGCACAACTATAGTATAATATTACAACCAGGATATTGACATTGATACAATCTATCAACCCTATCCAGATTTACTATTTTACTTGACATCATGTGTGTGTGTCTGCATGTGTATGTATATACGTATGTCCATCTATTTAGTTCTGCACAATTTTATCACATACATAGATTTGTGTATCCACCACATAGCCAACATACAGAAAAATTCCACATGAGGATCTGTAAGATTGCCCATTTATAACCACACCTACACACCCCACCACCACCACCATTCCCACCATTATGAAATCCGGGCAAGCACCAGTCAGCTCTCCATTTCTAAAACTCTGTCTTTTGGAAAATGTCAGTGTAATGCAATTATAGATTATGCAAGCTGCTTAGATTGTTGTTTTTCCCACTCACCATAATTTCCTAAAAATTCATCCAGGTAGTTGAATGTATCAATTGTTTGTTCTTTTTATATCTGAGTAGTATAAGATGACATGGATATACCACAGTTTGTTTAACTATTCACCTTTTGAAGGACATCTGGAATGTTACCAGCTTTTGTCTATTACAAATATAGCTTATATGAACACTCATGCTCAGATATTTGTGTGATCATAAGTTTTCTGTTCTCTGGGAAAAATACCCAAGAGTATAGTTGTGGGGCCCTACAGTAATTGTCAAACTGTTTTTCAGAGTGGCTGCACCATTTTGCATTCATACCAGCAATGTATGAGTGATCCAGTTTCTTCTAATTCTCACCATCAGTTGGTGCTGTCTTAATGCTTTAAAGGTCATTTTATCCATTCTAGTGGGTATATACTGCCATCTCATTGTAGTTTTAATTTGTGTTTTCTTAATGGCTAATGAAACATATTTCCATGTGCTTATTTGCCATCTGTATGTCCCACTCAGTGATGTATTTTAATCTTTTGGCCATGTTATAATTGGATCTTTTTTGTAAATTGACTTTTGAGAATTCTTCATATATTCTTGATGCAAATTGTTTTACAGATATGTGGTTTCAAAATATTATGTCCCACAGTTTTTTTTCCCCTTAACAGGAAATTTTGCAGAGTAAATCTTTTGAATTTTGGTGAGGTCCAATTTATCAGTGTTTTCTTATGTATCGTGCTTTTGTGTCAGGTCTAAGAATTTTATGCCTAGCCCTAGAGCATGCATATTTCTTCCTACTTTTTTTTTCTAAAAGTTTTACAATCTTTTATTTTACATTTATGTCTGTTATTCATTTGAAGTAAATTTTTTGTATAAGGTGTGAAACTTTGGTGGAAATCATTTTTATGTTTTTGCCTATGGATTTCCAATTGCTCCAGCATCATTTGTTGAAAAGGCCAACATTCCTCTATGTAATTGTTTTTTACCTTTGTCCAAATCAGTCAGGTGTATTTGCAAAATTAATGTTTGTCTTTGTATTGCAATACAAACTGTGACAATATATTAACTTTTGAAGGTTAAGTCTGCAGAAGTTAGAGGAGCTTGGTAAACACCTCTGGCTTTCCAGAGATGCACACTGACAAAGCATTAAACCTTTTGAACACAAGTTCAGAGTGATTAGTTAATACTCATACTGTCTGCTAGAACAAGAATCAATACTGTTCATATGAAGATAATGGAGTCCATCATTTCTATTACATATTATTCAATATGTCCATTTTCAATTAAAAGTATCAAGATATACAAAAATATATAAATTTTATCAGAAAATTGTTCTCAACAATTAAGGAATAAAAGCAGTAAATAGAAGCTGAATTCAAATGGTCCCAATGTTGGACTTGGAAAAAAAGTACTTTTCCAAATATAGTCAATTAATTAAAGGAAAAAGTGTTCAAAGAAATAAAGGTAATTGGATTTTGAGAAACTCTGCAGAAATACAAACCATAACAAAGAAACAAATGAAACTAGAACTGAAAGTAAGAAAATTAAAATGAAAAATTATGGAGATTGGTTCAAGAGGGAAGAAGAGTAAACTTTAAGAAAAAGGAATAGAAATTATCTAACCTTAGAACAGAGAGAAAATTAACTGAAGAAAAATCAACAGGCTCAAGAGCTTGTGGAACAATATCCTAAATGGAAAAGATAGTGAGACTGGTTCAGAAAAAGGAAAAAACTATTTAAAGAAAGAATGGCTGATGAAAAACACCAATTTACAATTCCAAGAATATTGAGAAAACCAAAGCAGGATAAATATAAAGAGAACCAATACTATGCTTTTCATAGTCCAATTGCTATAAACTAAAGAAAGATAAATATTGAAAGCAGAATGAAAAAAAAAGACACATTAGGAAGAGAAGTAACAGTGGAAGCCAGAAGATGGCAAAACAGCACATTTCAAGTGTTCAAAGAAAAAAAAAAACTTTCAACTCAGAATACAAAACTGAATAAAAATATCCCTCAAAAATGGGGGTTAAATAAAGATATTTTCAGATAAGTGAAAGCTGTGAACTTTAGCATCAGGGACCTGTACTAGGAAGCCTGTAAGGAAATGATATAGGATGGAAATGTGAATCTGTAGGATTTAAGGTGTGATAAGCACTAAAAATTGTAAATAATTTGGTATATATAAAGGCTGTTTTCCTTCTTTTAATTACTTGAATGACAAGTAAGTATTTAAAGCAAAAATAATAACATTAAATGGTTGTGTTTATAACATGTTGGTATCAACATTTGACAAAAACTTTACAAAAGTAGGGGGCAGGTAAAGGGAATTACACTTATATATGGTTATTAAATTCATGAAGTGAGTTTTCAAACGATAATTGTGAAGTGGGAAGTAGGAAGAGATACAGTATTGACTTCTTAATAGTGAATGTCATCCCCTATGACAGGGAACAAAGCCAGAATATTTTGCCTTTCTGTATCTATTCAGTTTTGTACCAGAGGTTCTAGTCAGTACAATAAGACAAGAAAAATAAATTAAAAGCATACAAATTCGAAAAGCAGAAGAAAATCTCTATTTATGACTGCTTTTCTGAAAGAAGATCCCAAGAAATCTACAAAAGATAAATTCTAGAACTTAGAAATGAATTTAGCAATGCCACAGGATACAAGTTTAATATGTAAAAATCAATTATTTATTAGCAATAAATGATTATATATAAACTATTATATATATTATATATATAATCAACTATTTATTAGCAATAAACAGTTGAAAAATTAAATTAAAAGTGTTATTTAAAATAGCATCTGTGATGGCTAGGTTCATGTGTCAACTTGGCCAAGTGATGGTGGCCAGGTGTCTGGTCAACCAAGCACTGGCCTAACCATTACTGCGAGGGCATTTGTGGCTGGTTAATAAACCAGAAGGCCGGTTTCTTAAATCATCAGTCAATTGATAGCAGCTGTGACTGATTACATCAACAAAGAGCATGTCTTCCACAATGAGAGAATTCAATCAGCTGGATTCAATCCAATTAGTTGAAGACTTTTAAGGGAGTAGAGAGAGAACATTTACTTCTTCTTTAGCCAGCCAGCGTCTTCTGGGGATTTCATTGAACACCTTCATTGGAGTTGCCAGCTCACTGCCTGATCTACAGAATTTGTTCTCATGAATTTGTTTTCACACAGTTGTGTGAATTTGTTCTCACACATGAATTTGTTCTCACACAGTTGTGTGAGATACTTTTATAAAATTTCATATTTACAGATATCTCCTGTTGGTTCCACTTCCCTAGAGAACCCTAACTAATACAGCATCTGAAACCCAAAATACCTAAAGAAATTATGAAATATATACCATGCTTCTAAAATGGAAAGTACAATACATTGTCAAGAGAAACAAAAGATGTATATAGATGGAGAGATGTACCACCTTCACAGAGTGGGAGACAAATTCTTAAGAGTTTATTTTCCCCCATATGATCTATAAATTTGATGTAATGTCATTCAAATTTAAGCAATCATGGTTTTTAGAAATTGATAAGCTGAAACTAAAAATTAATATGAAAAGGAAAACTACCGAGAACAGCCAAAACAATTTTTATAAAGATAAACAGAGTTGGAGAATTTACACTATCTGAATTAAAAGCTTACTTAATGCTATATTAATTTTTAAAATGTGGTATTAGTGCAAAGTTAAACATATAGATCAATGGAACAGTATAGAAGCTACAGAATTAAACAGACATATATAAAATGTAATTTAATAGGAAATGGATAGTCTTTGCAACATATGGTATTAGAATAACTGTGATATCTGTATGAAAAGGCAAACTCAACAGCTACCTCAAACCACATACATACACACACACACACACACATACACATACCCACATAACAATTTGGATTACAGATCTAAATGTAAACATCTAGAAGAAAACATTGGAGAATATGTTCATTACCCTTTGATTGGCAGAGCTTTCTTAGATAGGACACCATAAGCACTAACAAGAAAATAAAAAGTCAATTAACTGGCCTTCATCAAAATTGATAAATTGGACTTCATCAACCTTAATGATCATTCACTCTTTCAAAGACATGGCTAAGAAAATGAAAATGCAAGTACAGACTTTGCAAAAAAATAGATACATAAGATAATGGTCTTGTACACAGATTTCATAAAGAACTCTAACAAATTAAATATAAAGCAAACAACCTAACTTTTTAAAAACTGAGCTGAGAGCATGAACAAACACGTTTAAAAAGAAGATGTATGAATGAACAATGAACACATGTAAAGATGCTGTAATCAGGTAAAAGGCAAATTGGAACCATGATGAAATACTTCTTCACACCTATTAGAAATGCTAAAATTTAAAAGACTGATCCTGGTGAAAAGGATATGATATAACTAGAACTCTCAAACATTGCAAATGGGAGTATAAAATGCTGCAATCTCTTTCAGAAAGAGTTTAATAAACATCTAAAAAAATTTCCCTGATTTGTAGTGTTTCCCAATGTCCGTGGTGTAGTGGTTTGGAGCTGTATGTACCCCAGAAAAACATGTTCTTAAACTTCATCCATTCCTTTGGGTGTGAACCCATTGCAAGTGTAACATTTTGATGAGGTTACTTCAGCTAAGGTGTGGCTCAGTATGGGTCTTAATACTATTCCTGAGTCCTTTATAAGGAGAATGAGACTCAAGCAGGGAGAGAGAAAGCCATGGGAAGCAAGAAGCTGAAGTTCAGTGGAACCTGGAAGAGAAGCAAGAGGCCAGGACAGGCTACCATGTGCATTGCCATGTGTCAGAGGAGCCTGGGACCAAGGATCACTGGCAGCCAGCCCCAAAATCCAGTCTTTGGGAAGAAAGTATTACTTTGATGCTGCCTCGATTTGGACTTTTCCCCAGCCTCAAAATAAATTACCATGGTTTAAGCCAATCCATTGCATGGTATTTGCTTGAGCACCTAAAGGAAACTAAAACACATGGTGTAAATAAATACTCCACCATGACTGACTTCAAGGTGCCAGCAATCACTGCAGGCAGTGATTATAGATGCAAACTGTCGGCCTTTGCAAGCCTGTTGAAGCCAGCCCCAGTACACCATTGTCTCTATCAGATGCCTCAGCATAAGATGCATAAATTTAGAAGTGAGAAATGAGGAAGCGGGCTAGTGCAGTTTGTCATTCCTCCTAGATCGTACAGCAGCAGAGATAGCCTGGCTATCAGAGGCCAGCAGTGGTGGCATGTTTGCCTTCAACATTATCTGCATGAGTTATGAGATCTGTGAGGGCTACGGCGTTGGCAACACACACCAGCAGCATTGGTATTTCCCCTAGAACACTCTTACGATGCGTTTGGGCAATCTTCTCTGTATGTACATGTTCCCAGCTGACATCAACATACAACTGATTTTTATTTAGTACTGATATACCAATGACATAAGCACACCCTGGGATGAATTACTATATAAATGTTTCTTTTATATTATTCTTCATCAGTAAAGGAAATTACAGAATTTTCAAACTGCAAATCTTTCTTCTCTACTAAAATGTAAAAAACAGATACAGCGTCACTTTTAATAATGCTATGCAGTGCCAAGCAAAATGCTTTGTACATAGTTGCTTAAGATGAAATTAATGAATCATAAATAAATAAATGACGAATGAATACAAATTTTGAGCTCCATATTTTTTCATGTAAAAGAAAACGTTTTAATTAATGTATTTAAGAAATCAATGGTTTTTTTTAAGCATTAAATAATAATTCACCCAAGAGACATTTTTCAGATATAATATTATATAATATTTTTGCTGTTCAAAAATAAGCAGAGTCATGTATAAATTCTGAAAAGAAATGAGGGGAGAATATCTGAAGTGAAAATCCTATAAATCTCTATGAGGTAGAATATGGAGCAGCGGAAAACACAATTTTGATTCACTTCCATTTCAAACAAAGCAGGAAGGTGAACTTTCTGATGCCATGAAGACCAATGCAATATTTTGCACTGAGAAGAAATTTCACTCTTGCAGTATAAAGATAGCACAGGATGTTTTAGCAAATGGTCATGAAAATCTAAAAGAGTTATCTTCAGAGAGCAGGGTTTGGGGTTATTTTTTGTCTTCTTTGTACTTCTTTGCAATGTTATTTGTTAATAATAAAACAAATGTACATTTTTACAAAAGTAATAAAGATATTAAAATCCATCAAGCCCAAAGAAAATGCATTCTTTGTATACCAGTATTGGAAATTATTTCTATATTTGGTCTGAACATTTATGTACATGGTTGTGTCTCTATTTTAAGAGATATTTCATGTTGCTTGTTACATTTTCTATTTATACATGTGTTTGCTCCTTTAAAATTCTTTTTATTTTCTGATTACTGCTTCAGTTCTACTCATTTATGTTTCAGGAGTAGCTTGGGGCCATGAATTGTCAACATGTCTAAAAAATAACCCAAAGCCAAGATAACCTGGGAAATAGGAACTAAGGAATTCTGACGCTGTAGATATAAAGAAGTTAAAAATAAATAACTAAATAGAAAAACAAATAATAACAGTTTGCATGATGTTATAGGGAAATATTCTCTTTTTCATTAAAATTCACATTATACACAGACACAGTTAGATGTTTTAAAGGAGACTGTATCCAGTGTGAGAGAATTAATTATTACAAGAACAAATAAAAGGCCGTGAAAAGCAAAAGCACTTTAGAGAGACTAAAAAGGAAATGACCTAAAATTACAACTATTTGTGAGATGTCACCCTACAAAAAATTACTATTTCTTTTAAAGGATGAAAAAAATGATACTTTCTAAACTGCTGCTTCAAGCATTTCAAAATATCAACCATGCTTAGGTCAGGGGCAAGTATGCTTTAAATTTAAGCTTTCCAATACAGTTACCACTAGCCACATGTGACTATTTAAATTTAAATCAATTAAAATTAAATTAAATAAGAAAAATCAACTTCTCAATTGCAGTATTCATACTTTAATTACTCATAGCAAAATGTGCCATAGTGGCTACTGTATGAGACAGCTCAAAATAGAGTCTTTCCACTATTACAGACAGTTCAATTTGACAGAGCTGTTTAAAGTTTTCATTTTCTTATCTTGCACACTTTACATAAGCATTGAAACTGAGAGAAAAACTGGCAAATATCAAACATATACAAGAGGCAGCTGTAAATTAATTCACATAACCTTTAAAGTGTCTCTTTCGCAATGTAGGCTGAACACAGGCCTCTCCTTTCAAAACTCTGATGAAAAAGACAGTAAAAGAATACAAAATGGGGAAATACATTGGTGAGAAAAACAAACAAAGGGGAATTGGTAAACAAGTGAGAGATTTAAAAAATTCTGAAATACATAATGAAAACGAATGCCAGTTGCAGATGAAACAGAAGAGAAACTATGGCAATGTACTGAAGGTTGCTCCAGGATAGAGCAAGCCAATTTTCTTGCACAGCTCAGTGAGGAGTTCAACTCAGAGTGGCAGTAACAGAGAGGGTGATGGCAGAAGGATGGATTAAACATGGATTAAAACATACAAATAAACACTAAAATAGGATGGATCATCTCTTTTAAAATAATGAATATGAAGAGCTAGAGTTATTTCAAGGCCCTCAGGGTAAATCCTTCTCCTTCTGGCATTTAAGTGAAAGATACAGTCTATCTGCCCACTTCTTGTCTGCTCATTCTAAAATCTAATCAGACAACCTAGAAACCCCATCACTGTCCTGATATTTCCAAGCCAGCATGAATCTTCATGGAAGAGGTCTATGTAAACTTAGACCCAAACAAAGTAAAGTGGCAGAAACCTACTCCAGTTATCAAGAAAATTGGTGTTTCATTCTTAAGTACAAAGGATCCTCAGATGTATGAGGAAAGCCAGGAGCAAGAAGGAAAGAGAGAGCAAGACGGCAAGTAAACAAGAGAGAAGAACTAAGACAAACAAACTGAATGGCTTAGCCAGAAGAAAGAGATAATTTAGGGAACAAAAGAGCACTTTGGAAAAATTACTGTATTTGGTTCCTAACAGAGACTGAGAAAGATGAAGTAACCAAAGAACAAGAATAAGTTGGGAATTGAAAGTGTGAGAAGAAATATGAGAAGAAGTACAAAATGGGAAAGAGTCGCAAGGCAAAATATGAGGAAATCTCCCAGAATATTGAACAGAAAGACAAAAACGTAGGGAAAAAAATGGTGACACAGAGGATTAACTCAGAATTCCAAGATTCAAATAATAGGAGTCCCAAGAAGAGGAAAAATAAAATAAAACTAAACAAGCACAAAGAGGAAATAGAAGAAAATTGTCAAAGCCATTTTATAAAGGAATTTTCCAGAGCTGCTGAAAGAGAGGAATCTTCATAATGAAGAATATCATTGAACACCCAGATGGTTGCTTGAAAAAAAAATCCCCATGAAAGACATATTCTTGGCCTATTTCATACTGCCAGATAAACAGAAAAGTCTAAAATCTTCCAAAGGAGAAACAAACACAACTCTCTTCAAATGGGCAGGACTTCAGAGTTCTCATTGGTAAACACTATATGTTGAGGGAAAAAAAGAGAAATACTTTCAAAGATTGAGAAAAATTTATTTGAATTTAAAATTCTATAACCAACCAAATTTTAAGTATGAGGGAAAAATAAAGTTTCTGGGGACATTCAAGAACTCAAAAAGTTTGTCACAATTGAATAATTTTAAGTTTCCCGAGAGCACAGTCCAGTAAAACAAGAATGAAAACTCGAAAGAAGACAGCATGGGTACTCTAAAAAAACAGGTAACTAACAAGAAGAAAATGAGAGGCTATCTCAAGGTGTCAGATACAGCAGATCTAGAAAATAATGGGTGAAAATTAGAAGAGTAATTAAAATGTTTCCTAATTTTTAACAATTCATGGTATATAAGAAACTAGAAAATTCAATCAGTTGGGTGCTGAAACCTCACATTCTCCCCCACTGACACAGTGGTCTTGACCCTGGACCCACTAAGGAAGAAATATAATTGTAGCTCACCATTGATTCTACAGTTAATATAGTTATGATAACATAAAGGCTGTGTTTGAAATGATTTTATACTCAAAGCATAGAATACTTCCTTTCGTTTTCTGCTCCAAAAACTTTATTGTTTACACTTGGTTCAGGACTTGTTAACAGGGCAGGCAAGGTGGCTGTTTAAAAAGATGCATCCTGGCTGGAGGGAGGGGCTCAGGCAGAAGCCTGGATGCCAGAGGAATGCAGAGGGGCCCCCTAAAGGCGTCTGGGCTCTGGAGGATCCTAGTCATGCTTTGAGAGTGAGCATTTAGAAGAGACACTCGCCTAGCCTGGCCTGCAGAGATTGGTCAGGTGGTTGCCCATCTTCTGGATGAGTTTCACCTCCTCCTCTAGGGAATGGTTCTTCAGGAAATCGCAGAGCTGAGGGTCTGTGTTAACAGAACTTAGGGCATGCTGATCCAATAGGGCCTGGTTCAGGCTCTTCTCCAAGACCAGGGTGACTTCCATGGCTTCCAGGATATTACTCCACTCATCTTGGGACAGCTTCTGCAAGTTCTGGAAGAGTGTGTGGCCACCACGCTGGTTTTGCATCTTTAAGAGATGCTCCACCCCCTGGTGCTTCTCCTTCACCAACTCTTGGAAGAAGTGGTCCATGCCCTTCAGGGCCACATCATCATGGTCGAAATAGAAGACCAGAGAGAGGTAGGTGTAGGAGGCCTGCAGATGCAGGTTGACCAGGCGGTTGACAGAGTCCTCCACATCAGTGGAATAATTCTGACGGATTTGGGAGCTCATGGTTGGTAGACAGGAGCTAATCACATACACTCACATGCACAAAGTGTTAGATGGTTCTGGGAGGAGGGGCTGGCCCAGGAGATGGTCCCAGAGGTTGCAGCTGGAGAAGCAGTTGGAGGGTGATTGAGACTGAAGACGTAGGGGGAGAGTCCCTGGGTCTGTTCTGCTCAAACACTGTTGAAGCATGAGGCAGATCCACGGGAAAGTGATTAAACTAGAGGAAGGGGTAGCAACAGACAAGGTGGAATTTAACAGAAAAAAAAAGAATACTTCTTTATGGTTACAGAACACAGTATAAATGTTCTCATTTATACCTTACAGTAGTTGGAAAGTAGAATTGAGGAGGAAAGGTGAAAGGTACGGTGGGGATGGAAATATCCTCATATCACAAAAAAGGAAGGTGAAAAGCTAATACCGAAGTCTAAGGAATAAATAAGTGGAGGGTGAAATATAGATAGATAGATAGATAGATAGATAGATAGATAGAAAGACAACCAATAAAGAACTTAGTGCTCTTAACCAAATACCACAAATACCAACAGTAGCACTTGTGGACTAAATCCCATCTCCTCTCACCTACCTAAAGATTTTGCTCTACTAGTACTCTCTCTTCTGCAGCTGATTTTTTCTCTTCCTTTAATGCATCGTTCCAATCAGCATAAACATCCGTTTATACCCTCCATCTTAAAATAAAACAAAAGCAATAGCAAAACCTTTGTGTCTCAAATTCCCCTCCAAGTGTAGTTTGGTTTCTCTGTTGACTTTAAAATAAAGTTCTTTAAAGAGCCAGTCCCCAATTCCCCTCCTTCCAATCTCTTTTAAACTCTCTCCAAATAGACATTTGCTCTTATGAACTCCATGGAAATTGTTCTCATACGTGTCAGAACTGATTTGACTTTCATGTTGCTAAATCCAGTGGCCAATTCTCAGTCCACATATTACTGAAACCAATAGCAGCATTTGACGTTATAGAACCACTTTCACTGGCTTTCAGGACAGCATTCTCTCCTGATTTTGCTACGACTCACTAGCTTCTTATTTTCTGTCTCTTTGGCAGTTTCTTTTGTATTTCCCAGATCTCTGTACATTGGAGTGCCACCAAAGTCAGTCCTTGATCCTCTTATTTTTTCTACCTGAACTCATTCGTTTACTGATCTCAAGTCTTAAGGTTATTTCCCCCTTGCCCGGCACATCCTAACCTCTTCACATGCTTTATTTTTCTTCTTTGCACTTAGCGCCTCCAAACATATCATATATATTACATATTGTCTTTATTCTATGCACCCCCACTAGAAGACAAGCTCCCAGAGGACAGGGCTTTTATATTTCAGGTACTGATCTATCCCCAATGCCTAGAGTAGGACCTGGTACATAGTCATCATTCAATAAATGTTTGTTTAATCCTTCTATGTATATATGTTATACTCTACAATAAAAATATGATTTAAAGAAACAATACAACTATCAAAATTGAAGAGGAAGAGAAGATTCAGGGGGTGTAGTTTAGTTAAATCTTCATATTTCATAGTGAGGAATGAAAAATCAGTGAAGAGCTGTAAGATATTAAATACTGAATATTGAAAGTTTTGAAAATAACAGTCTCTGCAGAATGGGACAAGGAGGGGTGAGGCAGAGATTATTGTTTTCCATTATAAAATAATTTGCACTATTTTAAGCTTTACCACATACAGTTTAAAGACATGCACAGAGTTTGCTATATATCAGGCACTGGGATGGGTACTAGGGAAACATAAATATACAAAAGTTAATCATTGATTTCTTTCAAGTTGCATTCATTGTAGCAAAAGAGAAAATAAAATAATGTGGCTCATTAGTTAACAGTCATAAAACTAAAATTTATGAATTGTTGAAGAAAGAACTAAACAAATTACAGCTATGCTAAGGGCTAATGGAGGGAGCAAATTTTAAAGCATAGAACTTGGAGTTAAAGGATCAAGTGAGGTGAGACCTAGACAATTAATCAGGATTCATTTCTCTCAATTACCCTTCAAAACGAAATCAAAGAGCTGCTTCTGAAAAGTGGCAGACCTTTCTCAATTATCAAATTATTTATAATATTCTTTTGCAAATATTTAGACACTAACTGTAACTGAATCTCCTGAAATTTTTTCAATGAATTCATACACATATTGTGCATGTAAAAAAAAGTAGCTTTAATCAAGTAGCTTTGGAAACTGTTAAGCAACTCTATAGAAGTGTCTTTATTGTAGGACTTCTCAGATCCTTTAATGTGACAATGTGCCCTGTGACTCTCCAAAGGTGGGAGAGTAGTGCATATAGAAGTTCCCAAATCACTTGACAAGCACCTCAGCAGCACCTCAGAACTTAGAGTACTGTCAGGAATCTTCAGAAAAGTATTTTGCATTCTAATGGCTTAAGTTTCACTCAACCAATAAAGAGAGTGGCAGAAAAGGATATACCATGATCAAGAATATCACTATAGACATAATGCTACCTTAGTGGTAAAAGCACAGAATTCCTCATATACTATAGACTATAGAGGTTTCACACTTGCAAGTCACAAAAGAAGCCTTTGTCTTTGTTAGGTTCATGCATGTGTGTGACAGGATACAGGTACCAAAATGTTCATAGCAACATTGTTTTTAATAGCTAGGAATTGTAAACAAGCCACATTTCCACCTAAAGGAAAGTGCATAAAGAAATCACATCATATTCTTAAAATTGATTACTATCCTGTACCGAGAATCAATGAAATACAGCTACACATAATAGCAAGCATAGTGAAGGAAAGATTCCAATGACATGAATTATAAATAGAGAAATCCAGATGGGCAAGCTCTGATGAGTCATAGATGTTTCTCTAAATAATGGGTCTTCCAATATGACAATAGCTTTAATAACAATAGTAATCATTTTCAAGTACTTTTGCCTCTACTCAAACAAGGAAAATCTTCATATTGTAAAGTATGAAAGAAACAAACCTTGAAGTCATCATGTTAAGTGAAATAAGCCAGACACAAAAGGACAAATATTATTTGATCTTCTTGATATGAAATAATTAGAATAAGCAAATGCATAGAGTCAGAAACCAGAATACAGTTTACCAGGGCCAGGGTGTGGGCAGGGAATGGGGAATTAATTCTTAATTGGTACAGAGTTTCTGTTTGGGGTGATGGAAAAGTTTTGGTAAAGTAGTGATGATAGTAGCACAACACTGTGGATGTAATTAACACCACTGAATTATATATCTGAATGTGGTTAAAAAGGGGAAATTTTAGGTGGTATGCATATTGCTAGAATAAAAATTAAAACAAAGCAAAATTAAAAACAACCATAGAAACATACAATGTAATCAGTGAGCCCTAATGTAAACTATGGATTCTAGTTAATAGTACAATTATAATATTCTCTAATAAATTGTAACAAAGGCAGCACACTAATGTAAAAGGTTAAAATGTATTTTTGCATGATCTTTCTGTTAACCCACAGCTTCTCTAATAAAAGTAAATAAATTTTTAAAGAACCATAATGTATGAAAAATTCATACCGTTTTCAGCTATTGAAATGATAAATTTTTAAGGGGATTACAGACTGGCAGGCAGAAGGTTAGAGTTGGCCCACGAATTGGTTTTAATTATCCTGCATTGGGTATTTGTGGGGAAATATCCAGAATGACCTTAGACAAATTTGTGTCCGGAAGTCACAAAGTCATCATCACTCCTTGGTTTACTCTTAGTTGCTGCACATACTTATATTAGCTGTTGGCTTAGCATTTGCAGCCCCCTTTCAAGCTCTTACTTGCAAACAGGGTTAAGTACCGGGCAGTTATCATGACTTAATGAACACATAGGTTGTTTGTGCACACCCAGATCAAAACACAGCTCCCCTTATTCCCAGGCCAGGGATCTTTCTGCTACTCCATGCTATCTCAAACTTTTAATAAAGAAGTCTACATTGTTGAAACAGAGCAGCAGGTTGAAAATTTCATCAGTGGTTAAACTGCCTTTGGTGTTTCACACTTATCTTCTACCAGTTTACCATGTTGCTATTTAACATGTCATTGTTCTCCATTGCATGATGATTATACTACATAACCATGGCATGGGACTATAATAGATTACAGTTAAGTGTTATTTTATATATATTGTCTGATTTCATTCATTTGGTTGTTTTTTCAGTCAATGAATATTTATTGAGTTCCTATTCTGTGCAAGGTGCTGTGATAGACACTCAGAATACAGCAAATTAACTGGACAGACACATTCCTTGTGTTAGTGAAACTTATAAACTAGTCAAGTAAACGCAATAAATAGAATTCTTAATCTAGTTGTAATTATAATTATTTTAATTATAACTTCGATAAGTTACAAAGGAGAAGTGCAGAGTGACATGAGAGCATTTCACAGAGATTCTGACCTAAGCTAGGGAGTTGAGAATGATTTCTTTGAATAACCAACCTCTAAAGGATGAATAGTAGATGAATAGTAGAGAAAAAAAGAATAGGAGACAGAGAGAGGAGAACCAGAGGCGGGAATATTTATTCCCAAGAGAAACTAAAAAAAAAAAAAAAAAGGCCCTTGAGGCTGGAGTTTAGAAACTAAGGGGAAGAATCTCAAGATTTTATGTTGGTGAGATGGGCAGGAACCTTCTAGGATATATTAAAGTATTTGGGGTTTACCCCCAAAGTGATGCAGCCTTTGAAATATTCTAAGAAGGAGACTGTCATCATCAGATGGATGATTTTGAAATAATATAATGGGTGCTGCTTGGAAGATGGGCTGGAGGAAGACAAGACAGATCTGGGACAATCAATAAGAAGCCCAATGAATTCAGGTAGTGATAGCAGAGATGGAGAGAAGTAGATAGATTCTACAGATGGAAATTTGATTGGATGTGGATGGTCAAGGAAAGGTTCAAATTCAACATAGTTAATGATGGTCCAATGAGCACTGCTAAACAGAACAGATGCCAACAATAAACAACAATAGCTATGGTAGTAGCAGTGTAACCAGCTGGCTTGTGAACTTCTGGAAATAGTTGTACTTCTCACTGAAAAAGGGAATAGTGGAAGAGGAGCAATTTGAAGAAAATAAGTAAAGACTTAGAGAATGAGTATTTTAAAAAGAAGTTAAAGAAGCAAGTCAAAGTCATAGTGGATTGCCCTTTATTCATTCTGCCATGAAAATTCCAATCAGTGGGTGTATTGTAAGACTGAATAAATTATGCTCCATAATAATCTTATTTTTAAAAGGAGACTCTTCTTTTGAAAATTTCTGTTTGCTTAATATTCACTTCAATTAATTAAGCTGCACGGAAATTTTTTTCCTAAAAAAGAACCTAATCATTTTTGCACTAAAATATATTATGTCTATTATTGCTATGAAATTAAACAAAGCAATATAAAACCCTATTAACCACTGATAGTTTAACAATGACTTTAAAGGTCACTGGAAAAGTCATTTCTAATTAAAAATGACAGGATTTCAAAATACAGCATAGGGCCTAAAAGAAAAGTTAAAAGTGACTTTTTTCAAAATACTTTGATTAAAAGAAAATGAATGTTCCAATATTATATCACATATAGCTCTATGAAGGATTTTTTTCCTTTCTTTTTCTAAACATTCATGTTACTGAAGAATTCTAGTGCATACTCCTGATATATTTATGTTATCCTTAAAATAGCATATTAGGAGCTGTGTAAATATTTGATGAACAAATAAATGAATCAAAGTTGTTTTTTCTATGATTTTTTTCTTCTCCTTTAATGAAAAAAGAAATAAACATGGAGCTCACAGTCAAAAAGCCTGGGTAATTGTTGCATAGCCTGTGTGAACCTGGGTTTCCTGGTTTGAACTCAACACCTACATTTCAGGCTGTACAGGTCTTTACACAATGTTAATTTTTGGTTTTAATCCTTCAAGATGACTGAAAGGAATTATACTCACTTTACTGGCATTAATAGAAAAGTTAAAGTAAACCCTCAATCATTGTTTTCACTCTAAATCACTATTCAGAAACCCTCAAAAAAGTTGGTTACAGGTTCAAGTTGGAACAACAGCAGGAAAATCACCTTGACTTTTTGCACCAGGACATTGGTAGAAAAAGTAGGAGTAATAAGCCCTGACTTTAGTCATTAGTCAAAAAAAAAAAAAAAAAAAACAGAAATAAGCATTTAGGGACTGTCTTGTCTGTTTAAAGTTACTGATAAAGATCATTTGTAGGGCTGTGCTGTCTAATATGGAAATCATTAATTACATGTGGCTTTTAGCACTTGAAACATGATGGCTGGTCTAAATGGAGATATGCTGTAAGTGAAAATGTACACTGAATTTCAAAAATAGTATAAAATAAGAATGTAAAACACCTCATTAATAATGTATTGCATTTAACACACATTGAAATTATAATATTTTGATTATGAGTTAAATGAAATATAATCTTAAAATTAATTTTATTAGTCACATTTTAATGTATCTACTAGACCATTTGAAATTCCATATATGACTCTTATTATATTTCTGTTGGACAATGCTGTTCTAGAGGGCAAAAAACACAAAACACAAAAAAATGAGTGCCCGTACTTTTCTTCGAGTTCTGCCCCAAATAGTATCATGCCCTATTGGGTGTTTGCAAATAGGGCATTTGCACTAATACTCTTTGAGTGTCCATTTGCATACATGAAGCATAAATGAATATATCTACATGAATTGTGTTAAGATCTAGAGATATTTTTATGAAGATGGCTTCTTCGAATTTACATATATTTTAGAGCTGTTAATAATCCCAAAAGCTCACCCTTTTATCTTCAAATATCCCCTGGATTGGAGGTGGGAATACATGCAAATCCTTCTTTCTATTCTCATGTCAAAGAAACTTTTACCTATTAGCAATTTAAGGCAGCCAGTGGGGAAAAAAAAAGGATAAAGAAAGAATTCTGAAATATGAATAGCCAAAAGAAAATGCATTTTTGTATAGTAAATTATTTGCACACATATTCTAATTAGTAGCATTTGGCATGCCTTTTCCAATGCTAAAAGACTTCAAATACTTACATTTCCCACTGTTTGGTAAAGATGTTAACCAAGAATGTGTAGAAACTTGCCTGAAACCTTGTTTGTATTTCTTTTATGGTAGAAATATATATATATATTTCATTAAACAAATAAAGATCCATATTGGTTTTGTTAACTGGAGTATCCTTAGGGACTTTCACAGTTTTTATTGACGAAGTTAAGTGTATTTTCTACTGCCAAGAGTGTTGTGTATTATTGGAGGGGGGTAGATTGCTCTCTTCAGTCTTCCCCCTATTAAACCCCCTTTCCTCCAGTTTTCCATGACTTAATAAATGCCTCTCAAAAGAAATTAATATTGATTCTTATCTTTCACTCATCCCTGGTCATTTTATCCTTTCATGTCTTCAGACTGTCTTCTTCCCTCAATTTCCACCCCTAATACCCTAGTCCAAACCACCACCACTTTCATCCAGATGATTGTAAGTCACTAACAGGTCTCCCTTTTTCCACTCTGGGTTCCTACAATCTATTCAACATAAATCAGCCAAAGTATGTTTCCAAAGTGTAAATCAGATCAGGTCATTCCCTTGTTTATACCCTCAAGTGGCTTGTAATTCACAGGTAATAAAATTCCACACCTCATCTTGTCCTTCCAGGCCCTACAAGATCTGGCCCTGCCAACATCTCTGGCAGCAAGTGATGCCCCTTTCCCATTTACTGCCCAATCTCCAGCCTCAAAAACCTTTTTTCTTTCTTAGAAGGTCTGAGAGTCCCTCCTGCTGGGCCCCTTCCCACCAAGCACAATGACCCTAGGGCTTCTACATTTGTTATTCTCTCCACCTGGATGCACTGTCCCAGTCTTCATGCCATCCTCAATGCTCACCCTGGACTTTTTTTTTTTTCATAGAATTATCACCATCTAAATTTGCCTTGCTCATTTATCGTCTTAGTAATGGACACATTGAATGGACTAAATTTGGTGAAGTGCAATCTGAAAACAGTTGCTTTTCTCTCACTACTGTTCTCCAAACCAGTGAAGGGTCTTCCTTTCTCCACCCCCTGTGGTTACCTCAAGGTAGTTCCCAGGGCTAAAACAGTTTCATTTTCAGATATTTATAGAAATTTAAAACAAATCAACTCTTTTATCTCATATCCAATTGAATACTTTTCCTGTCCTTCCCTCCCAGGCACCCATCCTTACCCTCAGGCTTATCCAGTAATTTCTCAAGCTGCTTGTGAGGAAGGAGGTATACATGGCTTGCTTTTCTTCTCCCCCTGCTCTAAACTTCCTCTCCTCCTTCAGTCACTCTGCTAATATGGCACCTTCAGTGTTACAGGATGTAGATGGGATTACAGCTAAAAAGGCCAAGTCCACGTACTTAATTGGTGTTGGTTGATCTTCTCGAGTTGACCTTCTAGGTTTCTTCTCTCAGCTTCTTTCTTGCATTATTCCACATAGACTTTCTCCTGGGATCTTTTCACCCCAGCAGACTGCCTCAAACAGGCTCTTTTAAGACTACCAAAGACCAGCTGCCTTCCATAGCATACAGTCCACTCTGGCCCTCTAAGCCCTGCCTCATGTCAGTGGAAGTGCATCTTGCTCCCACTCAAGCTGTTTTTTCTCCCTCCATGGTCCAATTGGATGCAGGAGCTCAGGAAAAGCCAATAGGCATTAAGCTGTCAGTTTCCTCTCCTTAAAGAAATCACCCCACTGCCTGAGTAGTTCATTTGAAACCAGCCTCTTTCACTCGGACTGTGGTTGGTAGAAAGAGAAAGAAGTGTAGCTCTCCCTGTTATGTCAACATTTCCTTTCCAAGGAATTCCCTCGTCATCAGTCCCTGGCCTTCTCATATATAGACTGGAAGTGGGTCATAAGCTAAAGGATTTTGGCCTCCCTTGCTATGGCAGAAACATCAGCTGTCTATGAAAAATTCTGTGTTTCCTTTTTCTAGTACAAAGATGTCATTTGGCAGCAATTGTCTAACCAGACACCATATTTCCCAGAACCCCTTATACCCAGGCATACCCATATGCCTAGGACTTTCCAAAGGTATGTTAGTGGAAGTGATGTGTGTCAATTCCATGCCAGAGTGATTAAAAAGCTGTTGGAAATACCCTTCTCTCTTTCTTTTTTCTCCAACCATATTCAGGGGCTTCTGAGTTCTTAAAGGATAAGGGACCCACAAGATGGAAGGAGCTTGGCTTCCTGAATCGCATCAACAAGGAACAAGTGCATCAGAATGTTATAGTTATGAAAAACTTTGATTGTGTTAAGCTACTGAAAATCTGGGTTTTAATTTTTATAGCAGCTAGAAATTCCTTAACTAATACATTTAGCAAGTCCTAAATAAATGGAATAGCAACCTCTTTCATAACATAGAGATAAAATTATCTACGGTTATTAGGATTGTGTTCCAGTTTGCTAATGCTGCCGATATGCAAAACACCAGAAATGGATAGGCTTTTATAAAGGGGGTTTATCTGGTTACACAGTTATAGTCTTAAGGCCATAAAAGCATCCAAGCTAAGGTGTCAACAACAGGGTACCTTCACAGAAGAATGGCCAATGGCATCTGGAACACCTCTGTTGCCTGGGAAGGCACAGAGCTGGCATCTTCTTCCTTTGCTCCCAGGTTGTGCTTCAAAATGGCTTTCTTCCAGGATGGTTCTCTCTGGGTGTCTGGTGGTATTCTCTTAGTTTCTCCCAGGCAAACTCTGGAGTAGCAAAAGTCTACTTTCAATGGCCGTCTTCAAAATGTTTCTCTTGGCTGCAGCTCTAAAATGTTACTCTTAGCAGGCTCCTTCTGTCTGAGCTCTTATATAGGGCTCCAGTAATTTAATTAAGACCCACGCTGACTGGGCAGGGCCACACCTCCATGGAAGTAATCTAATCAAAGGTATTGCCCACAGTTGGGTGGGTCATATCTCCATGGAAACATTCAATCAAGAGGATTAATCAATCTGCCCCCACAAGATTGCATCAAAGAATATGACTTTTTCTGGGGGACATAATATATACAAACCAGCACAGTTTGTCACTTTATTTGAAAATTCAGGACAACAGAAACACTTTCCATTAAATATCCCATTTTCAGTCTAATGCCATTGGAACATTAGCTCCATGTGGACAGAAGCCTTTTTTGTACTGTTCATCATTCTTTCCTAAGCATATAGAATAGTGCCAGGGATAACAAGATGACCAAAAAACATTTGATAAAGAGTAAAAAGACACAATTTATAAGAGGCTTTAAAGTTTGTATATAAATCCAACTATTAATATGTTAAATATTCTGGGTAATCACAACATTTAACTGGATAATGAATCAACTATGCAAAAATATAACTCTGGAGGAATTTAAAAATCTTGAGTTAACCTAGAATGCCCTCCTGCTTGCAAGTTATTTGGCAAAGATAGCCTCAGTTGGAAGAAAGACAGTGGGTTAAAGGGGAACTTTATCACTTAGTTTCTATTTCTGAGCAGGAAAAATTTAATTCACTGTGTATTTGAGCTGAAAAGTTCAACACTTTCCACTTTCATTGGGTCAGAGTAAATAAAGATTATGCTTTTGTTCAAAAAGAGATCAATTGAGTCAATGGCAATTCAATATGCACTAGTGACAAATATTTTTCCTCATATCCTCCCCCACAATATAATCACAAGTTCATTATAAAAGGATTATTTCTGAGGTCCAAGACACACAATAATATTAACTTAAGTAAGGCACATTATTGAGGAGACCTTCACTTTTTTTTTTTTGAAATAAATTCAAAGTTACATGAATAGTTGCAAAAACAATACTAGCCCCATACACAGAATTCCATCATACCCTGACCCCCTCCCCCGATAGCTCAATCCACCAACTTTAACATGCTGTCACATCACTATTTCCTTCCCTCCCTCCCTCCCTCCCTATCATCCATCATATATTTCTCTGTCTTCTGAACATATGAGAGTTAGCTGCACACATCCTTGAACATACACCATAATTCACGTATGTACTTCCCATGAACAAGAACATTCTTTTATGCAATCCTATTAAGCTCAGCTAAGAAGTACAAGAGATTCAACAATGATACAATGCTTACATTCTATATTTCCTTTTCCTTATGTCTCAACTGTGTCCCTTCGAGCCACCTGTCCTCCACCCTCCAATCCCATCCAAGTTCATCCTTAGCATTCAATTGTCGTCTAGTTAGACTTTTTTTTTTTTCTTTTTTCAGTTGTGGAAACATATATACAGCCTAAATCTTCCCATTCCACCCCCTCCCTCGCTTTCTATTAGTGGGATTAATCACAGTTAGAATGATGTTATGCTCTTTCCCACCATCCATTACTAGAAATTTCCCTTCACCTCAAACAGCAACCCTACACTCCTTTCTTAACTCCCCATTGCCCCTTCCCCCATTTCTCTTAACCCAAACTCTACTTTTCATCTCTATGGTTATATTCTCTGATAATTTCTTTGTGGTTACTGTGGGGCTTAAAATTAACCTCTTAAATCCCTATCAATCTTGTTTTTCTTTGATACCACCTTCCCTTCAATAGGGCACATAAACTATGTTCCTATACTCCTTCATTCCCCCACCTTTATATAGTTGTCTAAAATTACATATTTTACATTGAGTTCAAAACCACTGATTTGTCCTTAGAGTTTGTGTATTTTTATCATGTAGGGAGTAAATAGTGGAGTTAGAGTTGAAAAATTATTGACTTCTATTTGTATTCCATTGTGTTTGGAGAATGTTCTTTGAGTATATTCAATTTTTTTTTTTTTTTAATTTCTTGAAGCTTGTTTTATGTCCCAGCTTATGGTCCCTTCTGGAGAAAGATCTGTGATCACTAGAGAAAAATGAGTGTCCTGGTGCTTTGGGATGTAAGGTTCTATATATGTCTGTTAAAATTCTCTATATCTCTTTCTCCTTTCTTTGTCTCTCTGTTGGTAGGGCTTCATTTAGAATCTGAAGTAGGGAAAGTCTTTTATTGGCAAAGTCTCTCAGCATTTGTTTGTCTGTGAAAAATTTAAGCTCTCCCTCAAATTTGAAGGAGAGTTTTGCTGGATAAAGTATTCTTGGCTGGAAATTTTTCTCTCTCAGAATTTTAAATATGTCATGCCACTGCCTTCTCACCTCCATGGTGGCCACTGAGTAGTCACTACTTAGTCTTATATTGTTTCCTTTGTATGTGGTGAATTGCTTTTCTCTTGCTGCTTTCAGAACTTGCTCCTTCTCTTCAGTATTTGAGAGTCTGATCAGAATATGTCTTGGAGTGGGTTTATTTGGATTTATTCTATTTGGAGTTCACTGGGCATTTATGCTTTGTGTGTTTATATTGTGTAGAAGGTTGGGGAAGTTTTCCCCAACAATTTCTTTGAATACTCTTTCTAGACCTTTACACTTGTCTTCCCCTTCTGGGACACCAATGAGTCTTAAGTTTGGACGTTTTATTTTACCTATCATATCCCTGAGATCCATTGCAATTTTTTAATTTTTTTCTCCATTCTTTCTTTTGTTCTTTCATTTTCTGTTCTGTGGACTTCTAGGACACTGAGATGTTGTTCAGCTTCCTCTAGTCTTGTATTGTGAATATCCAGAGTCTTTTTATTTTGGCCAACAGTTTCTTTTATTTCCATAAGATCTTCTATTTTTTTATTTACTCCTGCAATGTCTTCTTTATGCTCTTCTAGGGTCTTCTTTATGGCACTTATATCCTGGGCCATGGTCCTCTTGATGTCCTTTAAATCCTTTGCCATGTTTTCGTTCCTCAATTGTAGTTCTTTGATTAATTGTGCGAGGTACTTTGTCTCTTCCAATATCTTGATTTGTGTGTTTGGAGTTGGATTCTCCATATCGTCTGGTTTTATCATATGCATTAAGATTTTCTGTTGTTTTTGGCCTCTTGGCATTTGTTTTGCTTGATAGGGTTCTTTCAAGTTGTATCAAAAAAAAAGGATATCAATCTAATTTTTCAGAGACACAGTTTGGTGATGTACACTTTCTCTAACTAACCAGCAGATGGCATCTGTGAGTCACCTATATCCCTCAAGTCAGTTCTGAACCTTTTTTCCCACAGAGTGTGGGGAAATGATTCCCATGTGTTCAGTTGGAGAACTCAGCCTGGGTGTGCCACTGGAGCCATCCACCCTGGATGTGGGGCACGTGCATGGGTGGCCAGGGAGGAAGGGCAGTTCTCTCTCGGTGTCCCACAAACCACCGGACTCGGCGCAGTGCCCCCGGGCTCTCGGAGCGGATCCCCCCTCCCAGCCGCGATCCTCCCTCAGCTGAGGGGGATGCCATGCTATGTCATCAGTGTGCGCTGTCCCCCAAGGGAAGCCCCGGGCCACCAGGCCGCGCCGTGGGGCTCTCAGCTCGTTTCAGAATGCAGAATGTGTGAGGCTGTCTTTACTGCAATGCCTTGTGGGCTGAGAACAGCTGAGGTTTTCTCCACAGAGAGAGAGCGAGAGATAGAAAGACTCCCAGGTTCGCCCGTCAGCCAGATATAACACCCGATCCTCTGGGCTCCCTATCCTGCGATTCTCCCAGGTCAGTTGTCACCAAAAGCCTCTGTCTGCTTGTTGAGGATTCGCTGTCTGTATTGAGCAGTTAATATTAAAACCTCACTTGGAGCTGGGCTGAGAAAGTGCACAGCACGGCTTCCATGAGGGAGGGGTTCTCGGCTCTAGGTTCTCAGCTCTCAGCGCGGGTCCCCAGTTTTACTTACAGATTTTATGCTGTGATCTCAGGCATTCCTCCCAATTCATGTCGGTGGATGTTGAGTGTACAGTCACGTTTGTCTCCCTGCTGTTATCCTAGGTTATTTACTGGTTTTTTGTTCATTTATGAATTTTTCTGGGGGAGACTAAGTCTTCCACTTCTTTCTATGCTGCCATCTTCCCAGAATCTTCCCTTCACTTTTAATTTAAAAACATTACCAAGTCAATGAGTACACTGCATCAAAGGGTATTTTGAAAAGTACCATGTAATTCAGAAGAATTGATAAATATAATCAATCTTAGTAATTTTCCTAAATTGAAAAGTCAGTGCCAATGGTTCAGAACTCTGAGGAACCAGGTAGGCACTTGGAAAGTAGAAACACCATTGTCATTTCCTCTGCCACTGCCATCTACTTGTCACTGTATCTACTGAGGTTATGCTGCACACTCCCATCCAAAATCCTCCACCATCTGACATGAGACACACAAAGTACAGAGGTTCAATTAAGGCAGATTGCTAATGCCAAGTTGGGGATGATGCAAGCTGAGGAGGCCTTAATTGGCACAGGGGAGTTATGAAAAGGCCAGAAACCCCTGAAGAGGCTGTGGGTTTATTCGTCTATATTCAGACATTTTCCTTGAGGAAAAGTAAACTGTGGAAAGCAAAAAGTATCTAATTGCAGGGGCATATCCCTAGGAAAGTACCCTTCAGCTTAAGATAAAGTACTTCCTCATTTTATGAATGTGTGTGTAAAACATCAAAATGCTTTGTCTAATGTACTACTTAAATAAGCATTTTAATAACTATTTGCCACAAGTAGAGAGGACAGTGTTCATGAATCTGTAGGCAATAATTCATAACAGGGTGAGTAGATGTGGAAGGTTGAATTATGTACCCGGGGGGCATATTCTTAATCTGAGTCCATTCCTATAGGTGTGAACCCATTGTAAATAGGACATTTTCAAGACACTGTTTGTAGTCAATGTGTGGTCCAACTGAATGAGGTTGGGCTTCAATCCCATTACTGGAGATTTTTGGGGAGAAAGCCACATGGAGGAGCAGAAGCTGGAAGTCAATGGAAACTGGAATAGAAAGGAGAGTTCACCATGTACATTGCCAGGTGACAAAAAAGCCAGGTATCAAGGATCACCAGCAGCCAGCCCCAGAACAGGTCAATCTTCAGGGAGAAAGCATTGCCTTGCTGATGCCTGGATTTTGGATTTCTCCTAGTTTCAAAACCGTGAACCAAGAAATTCCCTTGTTTAAGTCAGCCCATTATATAGTATTTGCTTTAGCAGCCATGAAACTAAGACAATGGGCATTTGCCCCTTTTTTTTTTTTTGGATGGCATTGTTTGGACTTGCATGAATTAATCCAATTGCAGCTGCAATAAATTCTTCTTCGGCCACATTGATAGGAAGTAGAAGAAAGAACTCTTTTTAATAACAGTATATCCAAAAATTGTTAATGCTTTACTGGGAATGTTTTCTGAACTACTATGGGAACAATTGTGTTTCAGAGAGTTGGAATATGGATTTCAAGGAAATAATACTCTGCCAATGTGGAAACCTATATGCGAAGAAATGAAGATGTGACTTTTTTCTTACCTGACCCCTTCCTTAGCATCCCCTGAACACTTTCTCATTCAGGGATATAGAGATATCTCAAAATAGTCATAACTCCTCCTCTCAAAATTCCCAAAGTAGGGTTTGCATTTTAAAAAGCCTTCCTTCTTCATTGCTTAAAATCATAAAATACCTAAAAATCCATAAATTAGATTGTTTCCATCAGAGACCTAGGATTCTTTCATGAAGTATGGCAGGATAATAATTTGTCATTTTAACCCAGTTTGCACATTCCCCCTCCTATTGCTCAGTACCTGCTTCTCCCACCCAAAACACACAAGCACACACAATCGCCATCAATTTCAAATTGCTGCTAAATCTTTCTAAGCCCATTAGCCCTTCCTCCCCTGGGCATGGTTGCTGTAACCTGAATGCAAAGGAAAGAGAGTTCATCTTTTGTCTTCTAATGTGAGCTTTAATATATATATATGTGTACATATATATATTTTACACATTGCTTTGCATTAATTCTGACTTTCTGAAGTAGACCATAGTTATGGAAGGGCACTTACCTAGTCAGCTTTCATAGCCAATAAAGAAGGAATTAAAAGTTTTCCTCAGTTAGGAGTGGCGAAAGAAGATGTACACATTTTTTGAGACTTGATTTCTTCCTGAAGACACGTCCCATCTCAGCTACTTCAGTGACTTTTTTCAGTGGCATTTGGGAAGCTTCCGGGGTACTTTCCTGAGGCCACAAGGAACTCGATGGGGAAGTGGTTCAAAGACAAGACAGTAAGAGTTTTATATTTGCCAACATGAGGATGAGGTTGCTGGCTAGAAGCCCTTCTCTGTCCTCAGAGTCAGGATGCCCTCCCAACCTCCCCTTTATCCAACTGTAACCTCAGGGAGAAAGAAACTAGACAACACTTTGTTCTGATTGAGAAGGCGCAGGATCTGACTGAGTTTACTAGAAAATAAGGACTTACCTAACTTTTGGCTTCTGAAATCTGCTCTTCAGATTTACTCTCCGCCTTTGGAAGAAACAGCTGAATTCCTACTTCCCTGGCATTTCTGCAAGTTATGTTGGTTAGTATCATACCTAATTTGCACAGCAACATCAGTAATTATGAATGAGGCTGGTCAAAAGGATTCATTGTCAGTACCTGGATATTTTGAAATATAGGTCAGTATTCTTGTCACGTGGAGTCTAAATCTTCTTAAGACCTTTATTTATTGAAATGCTATGCCAAGTATCTGCTGACCTGAAAAGTGCTTGTGTTCAAATTGGAAAAAGAGACAATGTCAGAACATATGACTTGGCCAGCATATCTGACTTTTGTGCAAAAAATTTTTTAAAAATTTCAAAAAACAGTGACAGATAGATGATAGATGGAGATGGATGGATGGATGGATGGATGAATGGACAGATTATAGATGGATAGATAGGAACAAAGGTGTTCTTCCCCCGGCAGGATACATGATTTGGAAAGCAAAGCCCCCCTTCCCCACTGCTGGGAGCCTCTGTGAAGTGCAGGCAATTGAACCCTATGGCATGGCCTTTATTCCATAGGTTGGTTAAAGTATAAGTGGGCGTTTACTGCTGTTTGTTAAAGCCATTTATATTAAATACAAAAACAATAAGGAATTTACAGATAAGCAAATAATTCAGGAAATACATTGACAGTTAATCAGGATATTAATACTGAGCAATCTAGTTATATAACTTTAGGAAGAATGATATATCTTCTAGGAACCAGTGAATGCTTTAAATATTTTTAAATAATTATATAAGCAGGATAACAGAGATGAGATTTTATCATAATTCTAATCTTTGTAGTTTTTTTGGTGTATGACTGTTTGTTGTAGCATTAGCCAAAATAACCTCCCATAGCTATATCTATTTTTGTTGTTGTTGTTGTTATTTAACTCCTATAAGCCAAACATGAACAACATGACATTCAAGAATTTCTGGAGTTCAAACTAAATGGAACAGCATATATTACACATTAAAATTTCCAGGAGAACTCCTAAATACTTTATATCAACAAAGAAGGCAATACTAACAACCAATTATTATTTCCAGATAATATGATCAGATAATATAGTATAATATAATATAGATAATAATACAGAATGTATTGCAGAACATATTACAGAATTTAAATGGCACATACAGAATACTTACATAAGCTATAATACAGAATATAAGATAATATAATGTTTTCTAGAAAGTCCTGTAAGAAATATCTGAATTTATGTGTCTTGAGAGTATACATATTTCTTATATAAACCCTGCTTTACAGAGATTTTGATCACTTATTCATCTCTATGAAAGATGTAGCAATTGGGGTAAATGCAATGACAGCTGATAAGCAGATGGAAATCAGAGATGTCTTACTACCTTGAAAGCTCCATTGTCACATTGGAAGATCTAAGATTTAAATAAACTACTGCTTAAGTGATTTTGCAAAACAGCAACTGCAGTCAAAAATATTAAGAAACAATATATGTCAGGACAACAAATTTATTGCACTTCTGAAAGTATTTAGAAGGCCTCTTCTTCAAGAAATGTACAAAAATTTTGTATGATGGAATTATTTAAAAGAAACCAGACCATCTCACCAACTAAATCTTCAAGCTAATTTGGTAAAGAGGGCATAAGCCTTTACCTCATACAATTACAGTTAGAAGGGTTGGGAAGTTTAATAACTTGACAACAAAATTATTATCAACAGTAGCCTATGTGGGTAGAGTTAGCCAAAAAAGACTTTGCTTCTCCATCAATCTCAATTGAAAGGGAGCATTTAATCAATACAGCAAATGCCCCTAGATTGCAAACAAAACAATCTAGCAGCTGATGAGTGCTAAGAGGCTTTGCTCTTGTGTTATAATGTAAAACTACTCAACAGAATGGGGGCTCAAGAAGATTTTCATCTATGTAGATTTTGAAAGAAAATTATTTAAATTCACTTATGAAATAACTATGTTAACTCTTCACAATGAAAACAGTAAATAATACATTTGATAACAATCAGAAATATATGCGCAAATGAGTTATAGATATCCCATCCTGGTATCAAAATAAGGAGAAGTTTGCATTACAAATTGAAAGGAACTCAATGCAAACTGATTTGCATTACATTATAATAATGGAATTTATTGCCTTTGTGGTTAGGTGGGGGAGCAGGCTTTTCATGGAAAATGGACAAGGGTCATTATTTTAAAGTACATTATTTATGAAAATATGTTCCTGAAATCATATATGTAAATCTTAATTTTAAAAATCAAAACCTATTTTAATTGCACTAAAAGAGAAAGGTGGTGGCTTCTTTTAGTTTTTTGCTTAGTCTTCTTACTTATCCACAAAACGTACCCTGATGGTGTACGTCTTTAAATCTGTGTTACATCCTTCCACATTCAAAACTGAGAATAATAAAACTCTAAACTTCCATCAGTATTTTCTCAAAGGGCTAACAATTCTTCCAGAAAAGGGAGGGAGGGGTGGTTAACTACCACTTACAGAGAAGATTCAACAGTTGTTTCTCCACAAGTGGCTTTAGAATTGCACCTATTTTTGCTGGGTTTTATTGTGTTTATTTACTCATCTCCGTCTCTAATGTATACATACAGTTAATAAGGAAGATAACGTCCCCTTTTCTGAGGCACCACCTTATGCTCCCCAATTTATCCAGGGCCATTATTTTATTTGAATTTTTTTCCTGTGTCCTGAGATAAGGAGATTCATTTTAATTCAATGATCACTTTCCATGGTAAGCGGCTTTTTTTTCAATTAAAGCTATGTTATTTAAAATTAATATTTAAGAAAAATTTTATGCTACTAATAACTCTAAGGCAGTGTGTGTGTTCAGAGAAATAGACTGACTGGCCTATGCACAATGTATGCTTTTTGAAATGTTTGCGTGCTAGAAGAATGCTATTATATTTTCCCTAACATTTTTCTCCCTAATAAAAATTTGTCAGAAGTGTTTCAACTATAACCTCATGAAAAGCATTGAAGAAGTACTTTCATACCAATGAAACACAAGGCTTTGTTTGTCCTTGTTTTGGCTTCCTTGGGCTGCTGTAGCAAATTAACACAGAGTGGCTTAAAACAACAGAAATTTATTCTCTCACATTTTGGAAGCCGGAGTCTGAAATCACATTGTCAGCATGCTGCATTCCCTTGAGAGTAGCTAGAGATGAATCCTTCCTTGCCCCTTCAAGCTTCTTTTGGCTCCAGGCATTCCTTGGCTTTCCATGGTGTAACTCCAATCTCTGCCTCTATGTTCAATGGCTTTCTCCTCTATGCATGTATCTTCTCTATTGTCTCTTTTAAGGACACTTTGTCACTGGATTTAGGGTCAACCCAGATAATCCAGGATCTTGAGGTCCTTAACAATGCATCTGTAAAGACCCCTTTTCTAACTAAAATCGCGTTTACCGCTTCCAGGAGGTGGGCTTATCATTTTGGGCACCACCATTCAACCCACTACAGTGTTTATGACAATTATATCATTAACCTGGTGGTGAAGTCTCCTTCCTGATGATATAACTCATTCTCCATAACAACAAGTTAGCCTTTCTGCAGAAATCATAGGCACAGAATTAAGAGCAGTCATTAAAACAGATTTTCACTGAGTGAAATGGTTCCAGCATCATCATCATATTAAATAATTTCCACTTAGAAGAGAATGCTTTTGCAAGCTATGTTTAAGTGCATTTTAGTATTTTGGCCATCCATTTTTTATGATTCAGTGGAGATTTACTCAGAAATCAAGTGGATATGTAATCAATTTATAGACAACACTTTTCAAATATTTTCTTAGAATTTGAGCAACAGTTCAATATACTAAAGAACCAATTCTATGAAATCTATAAAGGATATTTATGTACTGTGATTAATGATGAGTATTTATGATTTAGAAGTGGCAAACTGACACTTTATATTTTTCTTTTTAACAGCTTTGTGGAGATATTGGGGGAAGAAAAGACAAACAGGGTCAGGTAGTTCAATTCTGTATTTCCTGGCTTTCTCAAAATTTCCTAAATATAGATAGCTATCATAATTCTGAATGGTTCAAAAAAGCTGCCTTTCAAGTTTTATTTGTTTTTTTTACATTTTTGGTTCTTACAAAGAGAAATTAATTTGTATAAAAAGCACAGAATTTGAAATCAAGGATTCTGGACCTGGAAAATCATACAGATTCAGCAACCTGCTAAATTCAAGGAAAAATGAACAAATTATTATTCCCATTAAGACTTTCCCAAGTTGGGGAAAACAGCTACTCCTCCCCTCTCCAATTAAACTACTAGAGAAAGAAAAAAATAATCCACACTAAAATGTGATCTGTGGACTTCTTGCTGGTGGGCATATTGAGATGGTGTTCGTTTTGGTTCTTTTGGTTGCAAACAACAGAAAGGAAGGCAGGCCAGCTCACAAACAAAAGGAAAATTATTGGTAGGGTATTAGGATAACCTATTTAATAGAACCAAGAGTTGAATAACTATACAAAGAGAAGTACAGGGTGGGATTTGAGCCTCAAGAATACCTGGAATCAGAAAACTCAAGGCCAATAGGACACTGTCTCTCACATTTATACATTTTTTATGTTTTTATTTTATTTATTCATTTTTATCTGTTCTCTCTCTCCCTGTGTCTATCTCTGTCTTCCTCTCCATCTCTTTCACTCCCTCCCCACCCCTCCTTCAATTTCATTCTTTCTCAAATCAGTCCAGAGTCTTTTGCAGGGTAGAGAGTATGGTGGCTGAAATTCCAGTATCTCATCTCACATCCATGGCTAAAGAAGAACCCAGTTATTCCTTTGTGCACTATTGAAAATCCCAGAGATGAATGCTTATTACTCAGATTTGGTCACATCCCCACCATTGCAGCAATCAAGGAAAGAGGGATGAGGACATGTAAAGCAAATACACAGAAAAAATGATAGCAGAATAGGAAAGACAAGTTGTACTGGCAAAACAAAAGTTATCTGCTCTATCAAGAGAATTGCATGGATTTCAGAAAGTTGGAGGCTGAGTATAATGATGTAAAGCAGAATGGCAGGTGGACTCCTACCAAATGCTGTCAACAGTTTATAACGTCCAAGTTTCAGGTACTTTCCAATTTTCTGCCTTGCCATCTTTAGCATGTTGGCTATGCCCCGGTGGTCTCAAGAGGTTCTGCAGTTGTTCCAGGCATCAAGATCTCACACATTATCCACAGAGTAGAAGAGGAGTGACCTTTCACTGTTACACCACATGCCAATTCCTGAACTAATCAGTAGCAAGGGGAATAAAATAGCATTTGGGGTTAGAATAATTGAGATTCATCTTCGTTTCCCTAAAGTACACAGCCATATGATACCTGAGGTCAACAAAGGTCTGTTATCAAGAAGGGATGGCTGTGGAGTGGGGAGACAGGCAGGAGTGAAGGGGGGTAAGGTCATGGGTCATGGAGCTTGGAGATTTGGGATCAGAAGATATGCACGTGTCCAACACTGTCCTTGAAAAGTTTTTTCAACCTTACAAAACAGTTTTGTAGTAACCTTAGTAAGAAAAAGTTGCTGTATTTGGGAAACAATAGGAAAACAATGAAAGTTGGGGGCATGGGTAAATATATGCAAAATTCAAAACTATTGAACATAAATAGGAACATTTGAATTCTCTCTTAGTGTAAGGTAAACTTCCTCTGCTGTATGTAGTTATAAAAATGGGATTTTTGTAAATGGAATTTCAGAAAAATATTTTTTATCCCCAAATAGATTATCATTAATTCTATGACTATGAATATTCATTTACATTTGAAAGGGGCAAGTTTGATTTCTTCTTCCTAAAATACATATTCTATTAGGTCATTGGGAACCCTCAGATAACTGAGGATATAGAGAGATTCACAAAATATTCAAGGAATAAAAATGAAAGGATGAATTGTACCATGCATGAACTAAATCAGTATTATTCTCAACATGCAATATTTATGAGTGTTCTATCTACTCATTTAAAAATTGAAATAACAGTTATTTGATTACCATAAGCTAAAATATATTATCAATAAAGAAATTAAAGTTCATTAAAACAATAGTCATCACTAGCCATTACGGAAATGCAAATCAAAACCACAAGGAGATACCACTTCATACTCACAAGAACGGCTATTATTTAAAAAAAAAAAAAAAACATAAAACAACAAGCATTGGAAAGAATGCAGAGAAACTGTAACTTTAGTGCATTGTTGGTGGTATGTTAAATGGTGCAGCCACTGATATGACAGTTCCTCAAAAAGTTAAACAGAATTAACATGTGACCTGGCAATTCCACTTCTTAGGTATATAACCAAAGAAAGGGAAAAGAATGTATTCCCAATAGCCAAAAGGTGGAAACAACCCAAGCGTCCACCAGCAAATGAATGGCTAAACAATATTTGGTACTTGCACTCAAAGGGAATTTTATTCAGCCGTAAGAAAGAATGAAGTTTGGAGACGGCTGCAACATGGAAGAAGCTTGAAAAATTATGCTCAGTGAAACAAGGACAAATATTGTATGACGTCACTTATAAGCGATGTCTAAAAATAACAATTTCACAGAGACAAAGTAGATTAGAGGTCATTAGGGGTGAGGGAGGGGGAAAGGGGAAAAACCAACACCATTCTTAGCAATGAAAAGTGGCTTTAAAACAAGTCCATTATAGCGTTATCCCTTCCGCATCACTGGGGTTATGGGTGCGACAGCGATCTGGAGTATCTGCTTAAATTTTTTTTCAGGGTCTCAGGATCAGCAGACACTGCCTCTCCCATTACTTTTACATTGCATGGGCTAAACCGTTTTTTTGTTTTTTTGTTTTTTTGTTTTTTTAATGTTCAAACCAGCCTTTGCTGGCCTCAAAATCCATAGGGGTAGACCCTTCCCCTCTTCTGCAGCTTCTGCAAAACTCCCCAAAAATTCCCACTTAATTTCTTATGCTGCCCTGTGATGTACGGAAACTGCGATGGGGAAAGGCGTGATGTGGAAAGGATAACTGTAGTTGCCTTTATTAAATAATCCTGGACACAGATTTAGTAACATTTTAATAATTCATGTTAAGACAATCCTATGTTGCCTAAAACCCCATATATAGGCCAGCCCCCCCAAACATATGTTTCAAGAAAAAGGCCTGCTATAGAAATCAGGAAGAATCAATACTGAAAGGAGACCAGAGAGCTCAATTCTGCTTTTATCATATACATGAGGACAAGTAAGTATTTAGGTTAATTTAAGCAAGCTCTAGCAAACTGTTCAAACATGCAGGTAGACTACTCATCAGTGCAGTCTCTACAGAATATCATATAACTAAAAGAATATTTCCCATGAGAATTTATGGGAAAATTAGAAAATTGCTATAATTTGAATAATTTATCCTGATGTGTTCAATTAATATGGACATTGCATAGGGTTAGCAATTTAAGCGTACTATGTGAAATTTCTAATTTTGCAAAAAGACAGTCAATGAGCATTTTATAGGCTCTTGCAAGTCTTATAATTTGGACGCCTCACTTAGTAAATGAGGAAACTGAGGTCCAGAGTGGTTGGCAATTTACTTAACCGAGTTGGGATGGGATTAGTGAATGATTTATTAATGAGGAGAACAACAAAAACTATTGGTTCCTATGTGACTACATTATTTAACTATAAGCCTTAAACATATAACTTTTTTTTAACATGTTTTTTTCTATAACATTCACTATAGCAATTTGAGAAATTCCTGAAAAATATAAAGGAGATGAAAATTAGCCATAAACTCATAACCAAAAGAAAACCAGTTAATATTCTGTTGCAAAAACTTACAGGTTTGAAGAGTTCTCACTTAAATTGGCCAAAAAGAAAGAGAAAGGTGGTTAGAGGATCTAATTTTACTGTTATTATTAATCAAAGAAACAAAATGAACCCGTGTTACTTCTTTGTGGTCCAGCCAAGAACAAAGGATCCTATGTACCCCAAATTTATACTGTTGCATTGTTTGGCTTTATTCACTGTGCGAGTATGTCTCTCAGGAACAGGACTATAGTGTTAATAAAAAGAGATGGCTGTAACTTGAAAGGTGAAATCACTGCCCTCCCCACTACGTGGGATCAGACACCCAGGGTAGTGAATCTCCCTGGCAACGTGGAATATGACTCCCGGGGAGGAATGTAGACCCGGCATCGTGGGATAGAGAACATCTTCTTGACCAAAAGGGGGATGTGAAAGGAAATGAAATAAGCTTCAGTGGCAGAGAGATTCCAAAAGGAGCCGAGAGGTCACTCTGGTGGGCACTCTTACGCACAATATAGACAACCCTTTTTAGGTTCTAATGAATTGGGGTAGCTGGTGGTAAATACCTGAAACTATCAAACTACAACCCAGAACCCATGAATCTTGAAGACAATTGTATAAAAATGTGGCTTATGAGAGGGGACAGTGGGATTGGGGGGGCCATAGGGATCACACTCCCGTTTGTCTAGTTTGTGGATGGATGAGTGGAAAGGTGGGGGAAGGAAACAAACAAACAAACAAACAGACAAGGGCACCCAGTGTTCTTTTTTACTTTAGTTGCTCCTTTTCACTTTAATTATTATTCTGGTTATTTTTGTGTGGGGGGTAATGAGGGTGTCGGGGATTGATTTTGGTAATGAATGTACAACTATGTAATGGTACTGTGAGCAATCAAATGTACGATTTGTTTTGTATGACTGCGTGGTATGCGAATATATCTCAATAAAATGAATAAAAAAAAAAAGAGATGGCTGTGTGGCTATGTGCACAATCATGAATCCACATCAATGATCTCTTTTCCATAACATCAGTTCTAGCATTTTAAATAAAAATATAAATATGAAAAAAATCTTGCAGGTTTAATATATCAATATAGATATAGATAAAAGATTTATATAACTGGAATACATAGCATTTATATATCTATATATACATTATTTATATACATACATATATGGTATTAATCAGAATTCATTTTATTTAAAATTTTAGTTTCCATTTTTGAACTTTACAGGTTATACAATGAGGGACCACTTTATATAAAAATCATTGTGCACCTTTATGATTATTTTCTGCTGACAAATTCCTTACAGCAAAATCAGTGGTTCAAAAGGGTTGAGCAATTTTCAAGACCTTGAAATATTTTGTAAAACCATCCTTCAAAAACATTGGATCAATTCAAATTCCCATTACATATACAGAATTGCCTTTTTCACCTGATCCTCCTTAACATTGAGTATTATTATTTTTCAAATTTGTCTATTGCAAATTTATTTAATTGTTAATTTTATTGATTTGATAAGTGGAAAGGATTTGCGTGACCACATAGCTTTGTACTTTCTGTTCCTACTGCCTGCCATAGTCATAACTATGATCTCTTTCTGGAAGAAAACCACATGGATCCTGACTCTTGGAGAGCCGGCAGTGTTCTGATACAAAAGAGCTGTACTGGAGGAATTTGCAAGGTGTTTTTAAGCTACTCTACTACATAATTCTGGTCCCAATACATAATATTTGACTATCAGAAGAGGAGAAACTCTATAAAGTGTTATTCACATGTTTCACCTGCATCCTCCCCATATTTAACTTTCTTTCTGCATTTTTTTTCAGGGACTATTTCTTCATGAAATAAAACGTGGCTGGGAAAGTACGTGATGATTGGGGTGGTAGTTTAATTTGTGTAATAGACAGGAAGGAGAAAGATGCTGAGATATTATGTGCTATGGAAGTAGCACATTCTGGGAGTTGACATTCCCATATATTGATTGCAACAGAAGTTTTGCAGAAATATACGAAAAAAATAACAGAAATAAGACAATCTATACACTACATTTAATAGAAAACATGGGCCTATAGAGATCACTCCTTTTTTGGGGGACAGAAAAAGATGGTGGTTATTAAGATGAAAAGAATTTGCCTCAGAAGTTAAGAACACTGCACTAAAAATGCAAAGGAAAACTACACTTTTATAATAGAAATAAATATACTACAGATAACACAATTGTATTTGTGGAGAACATCTACTTATTGCTCTCAATAAAACTCAAAACCCACTAACTCAAAAATAAATGAAAAGAAAGTTGATTAAAAAAAAAAGCAGACCGAGATGAAAAGTGTGGAGGCTGATTTGCAGAAAGTGATAGAGTTGAATACAAATAAATAAAGATAATAACAGTATTTAAAAGGCAATAGCTGAATTAAAACATGTTGTTGTTGTTGTTGCTTTGGTAGCACTTGAAAGCAGACCTAGCAATGCAGAAAATTGAATCAGTGATTTGCACAATAAACTTCAGAAATTTGATCAGAAAACAAAAAAACGAGATGAATATGTTATAACATTATGGAGGGACATTGAAGAAGCAGCACTTGGGTATTTGGTGCTCCTGAAGGGAGACCAGAAAAAAATAGAGAAGAGACATTTATGAGATATACTACATAAAGTAACTTCTCTGAGCAGAGCAGAGCCTAGCTATCAAACGAATTTAAGGAAAAGCGACTAACTTCTAAGACATGTCAGGATAATGGTTAAAATTTCAAATAAAAATAAATTCCCACTAAGTATCCAGTAAGGAAAAAAAGCAAGGTTCCAGAGAATGAGCAAAAATGATGCTATGATACTAGAGAAGAGAGACTGATCCTGACATCAGAACATCTTTGACAGAACTATGATTCTATCATTTATTAGTAATGTGATTTGGGCAACTTATTTGATACTTCTGGCCCATTTTTCTTATCTGCACATTTCAGGTACAGTGCTGGAGTTAGTCCAAACCTGTTTCTTGAGAAAAACTCTTCCTTTACCTTTGAGTATATGGCCTACTCCCATGGGGTGGTTTTTTTCATACAGGTAATAACATTATCCGGAGATCTCAATTTTCATATTGGAAGGTCAGCTATACGCCTTGCATAAAAATCTTCAATAACATGACAGAAGCCCGTATCAAGAAGTACAATCCCAAACTCTCTGCTCTTCAGCTCCCATCAAAAGTTTGACAGGAAACTTCATCAAAAGCAGTACTTCTCAAGGGTATACATCTTATATACAAAACAAGAATTATCACACACTGATAATAGAATGCATAAATACTGTTGATAATAACATTTACTACTGGAGTTGATAAACATAAAATAATTTTGTTGACAGAAAAGTTTTTAACATAATCCACAGCCTGTGGTTGTGGTTTGCCGATGTCTACTACTGAAGGCTATGGCTGGTACAGCAAAATGCACCATGGCAGGAAAGATGAGCAGGGGAACTAGAATATTGTTTTAGTTCTAACAGTAATAAACTTCCTTTCTAATAATGAGGAACTTGGTGATCCATTCTTTCTAATAATAACTGTATAATTGATTATGCTTCTGTTTTTTGCTTTGGCTGTTAGGGAGCTCAAGAAAATTTGAAGTTTATAGCAACTAAGTTGACTCTTATGTTTGATAGATGTTCCAGGGACCTATTGCTTCCAAGCAAACCACCCCAAATATGGTAGCTTGAAACATTATTTCTTAATATTGAGTGGGTTAATTGCTCTCTGCTAGGATCACACATACAGTTGCAGTCAGGATGCTGGGTCAGAGTCATCTGAAGTAGCATCTGGACTAAACATTGAAGATGACTTCTTCATGCACATGTCTGTTAATTTAGCTAACAAAACTTTGATAGGTCAATCACACCTCTCTCTCTCTCTCTCTCTCTCCTGCAGCCCTTCTATGTAGCTTCCTCACAGCATGCTGGATGTAGGGTAGTGGAACTTTGCATAGGACTGCTGGCTTCCCCTTGTGCCAGTTTGAATGTATTATGTCCCCCAAAACACCATTATCTTTGGTGCAATCTTGTGTGGGCAGACATATTAGTGTTGGTTGGATTGTAATTCTTTGATTGAGTGCTTCCATGGAGATGTGACCCCCCCCAACTGTAGGTGATGACTCTGATTAGACAATTTCCAAGGAGGCGTGGCCCCAGCCATTCAGCATGGGCCTTGATTACTTTATTAGAGCACTATGCAGGCTCGGACAGAAGGAACAAGCTTGTACAGCCAATAGGGACACTTTGAAGAACGCACAGGAGCTGAGAGAGGAGCTTCAACTTACAGAGACATTTTGAAGATGGCCGTTGAAAGCAGAGTTTTGCTGAAGCTTTGGAGGTACGAGCCCAGAGTTGCCCCAAGAAGCTGCAGCCTAGAAAGGAAAGTCATGGGAGAAAGCCATTTTGAAACCAGAACTCTGGAGCAGGCTCCAGCCACGTGCCTTCCCAGCTAACAGAGGTTTTCCAGTCACCATTGGCCATCCTCCAGTGAAGGTACCCAATTGTTAATGCCTTACCTTAGACACTTTATGGCCTTAAGACTGTAACTATGTAATCAAATAAACCCCCTTTATAAAAACCAATCCATTTCTGGTATTTTGCTTTGCGACAGCATTAGCAAACCAGAACACCCCTAGAGCAAAAATATTCCAAGGGAGCTAGGGGAAAGCCACCAGACTTTTTCTGAGATAGGCTCACAATTTATGCAGTGCAACTTTCCTGCATTTTTGGGGGGCTGTCTAAAGCAAATCACTGAATCAGTCTGGATTCAAGGATGGGGTATTACACAAGGGTAAGAAAACTGGGAGGTGTGATTTGCTGGGGGGGGGCATCTTTGGAGACTAGCTGCAGCAGCAGATTTAGATTTTCCTTTTTCTTAGAATTTATTTTCTATTTTATTACTTTTTTAAATGTTTTCCATTAAAAGATGTTTTGGCCTTTTTAATGGCATAAGCGAGTAATAATAAAAGCTATATTGATGTTTGTACAAATGGAATAATAATGCTACATACAGAGTATGTTGTGAGAATTGATCAAGTTAATAAATGTCCAAATAATTTGTATGAAAGGCATGGTATAGTAATGGTAAATTTAAAAATAGTTTGTCTTGGGAGTACCTGTCTCTGGGAATTCTAAAATCTTTTGCTTCCGACCAGTTCTCTTAATATCAGACAAGTAGTGAAGAGTACTTGAGTAAATGAAGAGACAAAAGAGAGAGGCTTGGAAAACTGGATAAAGGGGATTATGTCTCAGTAAAATTTCTGGAAATGCTCTACACTATGCAATTAAAATATCAATAATTTGAAACTATACATTAACACTTTATGCTTCTGTTTCTGTCCCTATTTCTTAGATTTTCCTCTAATTAGTACAAAAGTACATAAATCTGTATTTCATTTCCACATTAGTAATTTGATAGAGTGGACTACATGATCTCCAAGGTTTCTTCTAATACTCTGATTCTAAGCTTCTCCTCTAAGGATTTGATTCTCTATTCCCACTGCTGCTCAATGCATGAACTGCCACCTAAGACTTATTGCTGATGTCTCTTCCCTTACATTTCTCCTTCCTCTTCCATTGTCCAATTCTTGACATATATTGTAGTAAAGACTTTACCTTGGTGCCATTTTGATCTTTTGCTTGTATAATTGTTTCAGGCATTGCTGTTGCCAGAACCTGTCCCTTTACCTAAGGGCCTTTTCTTCTAATTTATTCTGGATTATCCAGCTCTATGCTGCATTTGGAAAACCAGCAGACCACTGCCCATATAAATTCTGCTTGCTTTTGCCTCTCTGTCACTAAATATGAAACTTAATCTGCTTAGAATATCATCCCTTCTTTTGTAGTGCCACATCATCTGCCTCGCTCCTTAAAAATCGCCTCAAGACCAGTGATTCTAATTATACAATGAACTGGCTTTCTCTAGCCTTCTCACCAGTCTAAATACTAAAGTACTTAATGGAAACATCTATAATTGGCTCTATAAATGTTTTCTACATATGTGTAATTTTTCTTTGATCCTCTTTTGTCCCTCATTAAATCAAACAATTGACTTTAGGAACCTTGCCTTTTATTTCTCTTTAAAGTCCTTGCTGCATCCAGCAAAGTGCTCAGCATTTAGTAGATGTCCAACAAAGGTGTTGACTAAGAAAATCAGCAGCAGATCTTGGGAAACTATTGCTCTCTGTGTTTCAGTTTTCACAGTTTACAAATAGGGATATTGTGAAGGCAATTTTCCATTTGAAAACTGTTTGGAAATCCTTGAACAGAGGATACCATTAAACAATTAGATAAAATACCACCACAATTACAGTGATTTCTGGATGCCACTCCATCACAAATCTGCCACCTAGGAACAAAAGAAAATGCTACTCAAAGAAAGCTAGTTAACAAAGTGCTGTGCAAGGTCAAAGTGCCCCCAACTTCATCATACATCAACTGTGCATTTTGCTTTAATCTCCTGATGCTAGAAAAAAATACCTTTTAGGAAATTTCTGCTGAGAGAAAACTCCTTAAACAAACAAACAAACAAACAAAGGAAAGGATTCTCCACAAAGAACAGCTCTGTTCCCAGCCAGGAATGCCTATGTACTTTCTTTTTTTCCCCCAATTTTTCTGCTGGAATTAGAAAGGTTCTACCAGATAGATACTCTACTGCAAATCAGTTTAAATAAGTGGACACTTAACTTTATAAAAGTCTGTAAGATTTTTTGAAGTAGTAGCCAGGAAAACATTCTGCTAATCTAATGCCAATCATGCAATTAGAAAAGAAAAGATTTCAATTTCAATTGTTTGCAACTCATAATGAACAAATAATGCGATCAATATATAACAGTAAAAAAATCTCTGAATCTTGAAAGATTTTATGAAAAATCCTTTAGAAAAAATAATATATGATTTAATAATCAAAGTAATGCTCAATACTTCTTAGAAAAATGACTGAGTTCCATTTGTTTTAAAACAAGTCTTAATGCCCTATAATGCAAAATGTTTGAATAATACTTCTGAATTGCTCTTATCATCAAATTGCTGTTTCTTCTTTTTGTAATATCTCATCCCTTTCACTTTTTCTTAGATTAACTCTTCTTATCTTTCAGACCTCAGTTTGTCATTTTCTCAAACAGGCCGTTTCTGAGCCCCCAAATCTAATTATTTTCTTCTTGCTCTTCTTTTCCATTTCATCTCTGTTTATAATTTCAAAACACATCACAATTTGTAATTGCCGATTTATTTGTGTGTTTTTTTCCTTAATGGCACTTTCCTCCATTAAACCATAACTTGCATGAAGGAAGAGTATCTGTCTTTTTGTTTTGCCATTCTGTATCTATCAACTAGCACAATGTCCAGCAATTAGTATCTGATCAACAAAAGGATGAAAGGGTGATAATGCCTAATTGTGTTATCCAATATTACTGGAAGACTAATTCATTTCAGTAGATGAACATGTGCAATTTAAATTCTATTTCTGACCTAGAAAAGCATGTTGGGTCTCTAAGATACTCTCCAGTGAGTGGTACCAATTTATTGGGCAACCTGTTTTTCTTTCTTTTATCATAGTTTTCAAGCCCATCATAAATTGGTTTTAGGTTCACACTTTGGGCTATGGATTATTTATATAAACCTTTAAAGATTGGGTGTTTATTTATTATAAAAGCCTTTTCTCTAGAACCAGATAATGGGGGTATTTTTACTGACAATTCTTCACCATTCTCCCGTGTACCCCTGAAAAATTAGGGAAAGTGAATATTAAAGCTGAATGAAGCCGCTACAATCTCATTTAGGCATTGAATCTACTGGTTTGCACTTTTGTAAGAGATCTTCATAGCACCTGACATGTCTCCAGAGTTAAGCAATCCTGTAAATTTCAATGCCACCCAATTCAGTTCTGGCAAGCTGATTTATACCAGTCCAGTGCAAACTTTCAAGTTCAATCTGTTTTGTTTTGTTTTTACTTCCTTTAATATCTGTCTCACCTGTTGGGAGGGTAAAACAAACAGGAGAAATAAACAGAGTTTTCTACTCTATATCCTCTCTCTTCCTACCTATTTTTATAGCATGGCATTTTGGAAGCCTGTGGAAGCAAAGCATTTCCAGAAAATGGGTAGAGTTTGCCATATATAAATACACACATTGACACTTAGGATGAAGAAGATAATACCTTAAAATCAAAAGGATTAATATCTATCGATCTATGAAGGAGATAATATTTATTGCTATTTGGGATAATTGGAATCCCATTTCCTTAATTCAGTGTATAATCATCAAGATATTCTTGAGTCCTAAGAAAAAATTTTATACATCATGAAGAGATAAGGAAATATAATTTGTCTCAAAATGTAATTTTAGTGGGTAGAGAATCCCATAATAATTAATGTAAGAAATCAAAGAAAAGCATTTAATACATGAAGCAATAAATGATGTTTTCTAAATAAAGGAGTAAAGGAAACTAAAGCATTTCTAATATTCAACCCTAAGGTAGTTTCAATTAAATTAATGAAACATAATTTGACGTCTTTAGTTCAATTGTTTGCAAGTATATATGAAAACTGATTTGTTTATATTTTTACCTTGAAATAAATTTAATCATTACACTTATAAGACAAAATTCTAGTCTCTCTGTATATACTATAGAGGTGTGCTGTCTAATAGCATAGCCACAAGCTACATGTGACTCTTTAAATTTAAATTAATTAAAATAAATACAATTAAAAATTCAGTTATTCAGTTGCACTAGCCACATTTCAAATGCTCAGTAGCCACATGGAGTATCATGACTATTGTATTGGTGATACTGTGTTTGATATGAACATTTCCCTCATAGCAGAAAGTTCTATTGGAAAGTGACATTATAAGGTTGATTCAATAATAATCTCACAGTATAGAAAATATGTTTTACTGCATGTTTACAGGTATTTAATAGCAAGATAAGATTTTTCAAACTTAATTGCCAAGTATACAATACGTGAATTCCCATTACTTGGGAAGTATGGTTTAATTCTATACTTAAAGTATTGTAGAAGTTCTTAATTAGTAATCAAACTTTATTTTAAATAGTCTGGGAGTCTTGAAAAAATATGTTCATTCTTCTATACACATCAAGTACTTCATACCTACAGAAGAGGTTTCAGAAATTAGTTGTGACCCATCAAAAACTTGTTTTATCAATTTTTAGGACATATATGCACATACCAAGGACAATAGCCTCTCAAGTAACCAGAACCTTCAAGACACTAGTAAATCTTCAAACCTGGAAGTTTATTAAGTCTTTACCAAAGCACATCAGTCCATGCCTTTGGCTAAAAATAAAGTGGTGCTATAAATTAATTTGGATGACTTTACAATTATAGGCATCAAAACAGATTGATAAATATACTGGTGGAGTACTTATGAATTACTATTATGATAAATGTATTGACAGTGAGCTAATAAGTCAGCTATATGGATCTGAACAACAAAGCATGCTAAAGAAAAATTAGAATGCATGTCCATTCTGGAAATCTGAAAGTAAAGTAGTTAGAAAGGTTTCAGTGCCCATGCAAAAAGCTGACTGGTCAGTTTCCAAAATATCTCATCAGGTAGCTTTATCTTGGTGAATTAACTAAAATATGATCTATGCTTCTTGGTTTTACAGTGTATGAATATTTAGAATCACCATAGAAATATTCAGAATTGTGACAGTTATTCTGCTAAGTCAACTCACAAGAGACTGATGACATATTAAGAGGGAAAAATGTACAGTGAATGGGAGATTTACACTGAATAATCAGAACAACACATTCTCTTTCTTTAGGGAAAGTATAAGGCAAGTGTAGGAGCCCCTGGCCTGAGCAAAACAGGCCTGCAGAGCTTGGTGCACAGCAGTCGGCATGACCTGGGCAGCTACTGTTTAACCTATCATCTCTAAACCAGTAGAGCAGGAATGTGCCTCTGGACTATGTACCTATAGAAGCCAGGCCTCCGTTGTCAACTGTTAATCTATAGTTTACTTCCTTCCTGAACTCCCTAAAATGTTACCACTCTTGTGGATATCTACAAAGCCCACACCATATAATCCTCCTTTCCTTCCTGCACAACAAAATAGATCACCGCCACCCCCCCCCCCCCACGTCACAAGACCCTGTTCCCGTGCTTATGCTCTAGTACCCTTAGGAATGTCTTTGTCTCAAACCCTTATAACTGGTTCAGCTGGCCTCTTTAATTGCATGGTTTGCCTGCCTGCCTAATGCTGCACCCACCCAGCAAGAGAGAGCTGTTATGATCTCCACACCCCCTACCCCCTTTGTCAGTAAGCCCTGAATACAGTTAATGTATCTGAAAATGCCAGTGTCTTCTTTGGCCTCTCAACTGGCAAAGCCCTGATGGGCTGTGACAGCAAGGCAAAGAGTCTTGTTGCTCGACAGAGCATAAAGTACAAGGGAAGCTAGAGACTTGACTGAGACATTTAATAACATCAGGCTAATAGACTAATATAGCCATGTTTAGCCAGTCCAGTTGGGAGTCTGCATCCAATTGCTGGAGCACCAGTTCCTTGGGCTTTGAGGAACCCTCACACTATGACCACCTGACTTTTTCTTGGCACAGTTTTCTGCCTTCTGAATGACATAGTCTCTCTCTAAGCATTTGAGAAAACATTCTGTTGCTTTGTTTTTCACTAGAAATCCATTTTCTTTCTTTGGAAGAACTTATTCTATCCCTGATTTGCTACCTCTTAGAAAAAAACAATGCATGGGTGCTTACAAAACTCTACCACTTGTGCTATACATACACATATTCCCACATAGTTTCTACAGTGCAGAGGGTAACAAAAGTACAAGTGCTGCCCCCAAGAGAGCTGTGTTTTTAAAACCAACATCAAATTGTAAAAGAAACCACTTCTGAAAAATTTCCTTGAGATACAAGTTTCAAATAAAGTCATCACTGACCAGTGTTTTCCTAACAGATCAAATATAAAATCACATCACTGATATTTACTCTACCATCCTCATGGTTAATTAACATTTGTGCCTGTTGTTTATATTTTTAAAACACACCTTTCCTTTCACCAAGTAGCTTACATTTGGAGAGAAACAACATGTCAACCTCAATGAAAGATGTTTAGTGGGCACAGCACTAGACTGGAAGCAAGACAAAGCAATTACTTAACTTCTTGGGATTCTGTTACAGTAGATGTAAGGTGAGGAAGTTGGGCTTTATTATATGTGTCACAGGTTCTAACATTATGATGTTATAACCCTAATAAGAAAGTGAAGCAATCACAAAACACAGGATTATAAAATCAAATAGAAGTAAAATCAATAAAATGCATGTTATTATATCATGTTTCATCTTGGGAATTTAAGTCTTCATGGTAATTTCTAAGTAAATCCCAATGAGTAAGTAATATGACTCCCCTGTAAGCTAGGTGTTCTGTTCAGTGTCAAAAACTTTTTCAGAACTCTAGGGGATCCTTCATTAAGGAAAGTAATGCTCCAAGACAGTAAATGGTATTCGAGTGGCCTAAATATATTACAATAAAATTTCTTTAATCTAGCTTAAACATAGAAAAATGTCATTGAGGATTAGGAAAACAATCAGAGAACAAGAATATTTTATGAGGAAAGCTATTTTCTTTCTTGAAAAGAATATATAGAAAAGTGTTGATGGAGAAATAAAAGTTAGATAGTATATTTTAGAAAACTTAAATGTTTTTTAAGAACTCTGTGTAAATAAGAACACTGAAGTGTTATAAAATTCACAAAAGGATTTGGGGGCAAGGGGAGGTACTCTGGAAAATAGCTCTTTTTCACAGATTGACAATTATCCTGGCTCAGCACCAGAAACAACCACAAAATTTATTCTCTCCCTGACTGACTGTACCAAAGCCTAACACTGTTACAGAACTTAACTAAACAGTGAGGTGACCTAGTATTGGCACATGATTTGGATGAACAAATGACTTTTGAATCTGCTGCCTTTGTCTTTTTGATGATCAATTTTTCAGATGAAAAGTCCTTACTCCAAAACATCCTAGCTCTTATCCGTTCCCTTTGTTGCGATAAAAGCCTTTCTTGGTCCAAATGTTTCCTCATTAAATGTTGTGACATGGACTTAAAGAGTGATAAAGGGCACATGAAGGCATCTGGAGGTTTCTGGGTCCTTCATGGCTTATTTGGTGGTATGGAATTAGAAATGAAGGTATCCGTGAATATAATACTTTAAAACCCTCCTCTTCAGTCTTTTATTGCTAATGTTTATTTATTATGAAACCAGGGTTATTGTGGTGACTGAATGAAGTTGGATTTGAAGGTTTTCAATCTATTTGCAGATAAGAGCACCTACTCTGGATCCAAGTTTCCTTGGATTTGTAAAATGAGGATAATAGCAGTATCTACCTCAAAAGATTTTTATATGAATTAAATTATATGAATTAAAAAATTTAGAATGCTGTTTGGCATATAGTTAGTGCTATATAAATATGTATTAAATAAATACTAACATATTTAAAAAGAGATGTGAATATTTCCCCCTCTGAATATAGTTTGAAGTGAGCAGAGCTTGATTCTTTGGTGCCAGAAGGCATTATTAGAGCAATAAATTATTCTCAGCTTCAACGTGACTAATGTTCTTTGTCTTTTATTGGATGCCATAGAACCTTAAAGATGATGGCTTTAAGAAACCTAGGCTGGAGATTTGAGGAAATGGTTTAGTCATATTAAAATTGTATACTCTTAAATTGTAAAATAATATTTTTAAATAGAAACTAAAGCCCATTTCTTCATTTCTGAGTTTTCACAAAACACAAATTAATGAAGTCCAAATTGATAAGGTTTAACTGAAATGTTTTAAGCTAGCAATATCTGACATGTTAAATTGGGGTTTTACATGAAATGAAAGCACACAGAATTCATTTGAGAAATACTTCACTCTTTTTTGTGTTGCCAAGATTCTATTTAGCACATCAAAGAAGACTTTGCCACTTATTAGCTGTGTGACTTTGGGGGAATCACTCCGATTATTTAAAGCCCTTTCCTCATCAGTTTAGGTGGTTTCCTTAACTTTCTTTAGCAGCAGGATCTTTCACTCAGATGATATCTTAAGCAGAAGCCCAACTGGGGAGGTCGAGTGTGGCACGTGCTGTGGGAGGGTTGCCAGGTGGGGTGAGCAGGAGCGAGGCTGGGGTCTGGGTGCCACTGTAAGGACCCTGGGCTTCACCCGCCAGGCAGTGAAGATGAAGGGTTTTAGTAGAGTGGAGTTAGCAACATTCCCTATTCCCCAATCCCCACCCCAACACAGTTCTCTCACAGGGCAATTATGAGTATAAAACAGGTCTGTAAGCAGGAGAGCTATTGGTACCAAACAGTATGTGTTTTGATTTGGGTCTCCCTCACAACAGTGTGCCTGACAAGTTTTGGATACAAGTGATTTATTTAACAGGTTATCTATGGAAAGATGAAGGAGGGAGCGGGGAGTGTTAGAAAGGGAAGGAGAAAAAACAATAAAGAGCCATTTTCCCTGCTGGACAGATGGGCTCAGGCTCCCTGTGAACCCTCTTAGGAAATATGTAGAATGCACTGGGGTATTGGCTTCCCCCAAAGAATGGAAAGCTGGAAGAGCATTTACTACAAAGAACCTGGAAGACAACATGTTGAGTGAAATAAGCCAGACACAAAAGGACAAATATTGTATGATCTCACTGTTTTGAAATAATTAGAATAAGCAAACTCATAGAGTCAGAATCTAGAATAAAGGTTACCGGGGGACTGGGTAGGGATAAAGAATGGGAAGTTATGGTTTAAAATGTACAGGGCTCCTATTTGGGGTGATGGAAATGTTTTGGTAATGGATGGTGGTGATGGTAGCACAACATCTGAACACAATTAACAGCACTTATATAGATATTAGAATGTGATTAAAGGGGGCAATGTTAGATTGCATATAGGGAACCAGAATGAAATTTTTAAGAAAATCCATACACTACACAAACAGGCAACCCGGTTAAACCATGGACTCTCATTAAAAGTACAATTATAAAAACATGCTATCAATTGTAACAAATGTTCCACACACACCAAGGCACAGTGTTGGTCATGGGATGGTATGTGAGAATCCTGTATTTTCTGCATGATTGTTCTGTAAGCACACAACTTCTATAATAAAGGGAAAAAAAAGTCATCCACCATTGATTGAAGATTTTCCCTGAGTCATGAAAACCCAAACTGACTTGCCTACTAGCAGAAAGAAACACTGAGGCAGTAAAGCAAAGAGAGCACAGAGCCCTTCAGTTGGGACCCTGGGAATGTGCAAGGTATTTTCCACCACAGCTGTAGGTGCTGTGAGAGGAGGCTGAGGAGATGTGGCGGAGGCCCTCACAGCATCTGCTGTGGTGTGTTTTACAATGTCCTTGTGAGTAGAAGTAAATTTGGGGTATTGTACAGGCAGTGTTCTGGTTTGCTAATGCTGCCATTATGCAAGATACCAGAAATGGATTGGCTTTTTTAAACGGGGTTTATTTGGTTGCAAAGTCACAGTCTTAAGGCCATGAAGTGTCCAAGGTAACACATCAATAGGGTACCTTCACTGGAGAAAGGCCACTGGCATCTGGAAAACCTCTGTTAGCTGGGAAGGCACATGGTGGGCATCTGCTTGCTCCCAGGTTGTATTTCAAATATGGTGGTATCCAAAATGTCTCTGCATCAGCTTCTCAGGGCAAAGTCTGGGCTAGCATCTCCAAAGTGTCAGCAAAAGTCTGCTTTCGGCGGCCATCTCCAAAATGTCTCCCTAAGCTGCAGCAGCATCTGGGCCTGTGTGGCTCTTCAGTAAACTAATCAAGACCCAGGCTGAATGGGCAGGACAGCACCTCCATGGTAATAATCTAATCAAAGGTATTACCCACAGCTGGGTGGGTCATATTTCTGTTGAAACACCTAATCAAAAGATTCCAACCTAATCAACACTAATACATCTGCCCCCACAAGATTGCATTAAAGAAAATGGCGTTTTTGGGGACACAGTACATCCAAACTGGCACAGGCAGTAATAATTCATTCTGGCCTATCAATGCCTTTTCCTGTGCTTTGTTGTGTGGCAACAAACTGCTTACTCACTCTATTTTTTCAGAGCAAGCCCCGCTTTTCTTCAGCAACTATCTATGGTCCTTTAATTCCCCCTATTTTCCCTAAACAGATTTTTCATACTGACATGTGGGAAGCAAAATTTAGGGAGTTCATGTCTGCCAGGATCTGTCTTGCCTGGGGCATGATTACTAAAATTAGCATTCTGCATTATGCATACCTCTAGCTTTACTCTGTTTTTGTGATATTTATCATATTCTGCTGTAGAAAGATATTTAAATTTCCATCTTTTCCCCTCCTTTCATTGATCCGTATTAGACTGTGAACTACTAGAAAGCAATTATCGGTTAATTTAAAATGCAAATCTTCAAATTTTCTGCCATCTTCAGAATATATAAAAAGTTGATTTTAATTTTCAATGAGATTTTAATAAATTCCTCACTGAGCTATAATCCTTTATGGTTCTGATTTCATTTGGTGAAAAATATCTAAGTGACTACAAGTAATTCTGCTTATACTAAAAAAAAAGTTGATAACCTCTAAACATCTTTGATTCTATATTCTTTTCTCCCACCTTAAAGTACCACATTCAAAATAAATGGAGTCTCAGAGCTGGTCTTATACATTGGCTATTATGACTCCCAGCTGACAAACTCATTTCTTTACATGAATGAATACATGTGCGATCTTTAGCAGGAAGGTGGAGAATTTTCTCCTTTTATCGATTTCATAGCACCGTATTCTACTAAAAAGGCATGATAAATATTCTAATTTTAAAAGACTCATGAAATAAGTATGAATAAAATGAAGATTTCAAAAATTAGTAAAGAAAAATACAAACATTAGTTCAGATTATTAATGGACTTCTAAGTAAAAGTAGTGGTACTCTTTCATGTATCCATAAAGGCAAGAGATGCCTGGGTGGTGACTAAATTGAATTGAAGATGAACTATAGATGATTAGTGTCTTCTCTGTCTAATCTGAACATTAATAATATACATTTCCAAGTTATTTCAGAGAAGTGAAGCACTTTGGGACCAAAATTATAAATCTTAACTGAAAGTCAAATATTAATTTATTTTAAACTAATGTGAAAATATTTTAAAAGTGCCTCTCAGGACATATTATAATGATCAAAGTCATAAAGTTCAAAGTCATCAATCAATATGTTTTCCTTTGAACAATTCTCAAGTGTTTCATAAGGATTCATCATTAAATATAGCTAAAAGTAGATGCTCTACCTTCTTTAAAGCTACATCACCCTCCAACAGTTATGTAAAATTTGTAAATATTATAAACTTTTTATTTATTACCATTACCTTACTGTAAACTTCAACACTTTTGACAATTTTAGGCCTACAAGCATTGTGAAATGATGAATTATAAAACTATTAAAATATAGACATTACCATGAATGAAGTGACTGACAGAATGATGGCTCCCCAAAGTTGGCCACTGCCTAACCCCCAAAATCTGTGAATGTGTTACCTTACATGGCAAAAGAGACTTTTCAGATGTGATCAAGTTAAGGCTTTTGAGATGGGTAGACTATCCTTGGTGGGATATCCATGATGGGATGGGTCCAATGTAATCACAAGGTTCCTTATAAGAGGGAGGCAGAAGAGTCAGGGTCAGAAAAGGAGATGAGAAGATGGAAACAGAGGTTGGAATGATGCATCCATGAACCAAGGAACGCAGACAGCCTCTAGCAGCTGGAGGAGACAATGAACAGATTCTCCCATAGAGCCTCCAGAAGGAATGCAACCCTGCTGCCACCTTAATTTTAGTCCTGTAAGACTGATTTCTGACTTCTGACCTCCAGAACCATAGATAATAAATTTCGTTTATTTTAGTCATTTGTTACAGCAGCAATAGGAAGTTAATATAGATGGACATAATTTGATCCTCCCATATTATATTAGCATGTTTGTTATATTTCTAAAGACACCAGATACGAAATATAAAATCATTACTTTCCTAGGTAGCAATCCCATAGTTACAAGGAACTAAGACTCACTCAAGCTAGTTGAAATATGAAGGGCATTTATTTTACTTTATAGTAAGAGGGAAATCTTCTAGGGCCCAATATTAGGAAATATAGTGGAATCTTACAGAAACAAGAAAGTCATCAGGGATCACCTCTTACTCTCGTTCTTGGCTCTCTTGCTCTTTTCCTTGCTCTCACTCCCTTCCCACCCCACCTCCCTCTCATCTAAGGGTGCCTCGTCTCTGTTTTTATTCTTTAAGCCCACTCTAGCCTCTCTTCTGCACACTGACTTCTTGTGAAAATACTTAGGATTGGCTTAATCATAACTTTGATTTGTATAGAGCCTTGACATGCTTGTAGTGCTAAGGCATATTTCTGATGCATTATTGCAGGTCAGCTATCTGCAGGTACAGTCTAAAATGTCCCTATTTCATATTCTCCAGGGAGCTATTCTGATTGATTAAGTGTATTACTCTTGGTCCAATCACCTGGGCCAGAAGGATAGAGTCATCTGCCCCAAATATGGCCACCCAGGCCTACTACATCAATTAAAGTCAGATTTTCTTAAAAAGAAGTGTGAGAGTGGAGGCAATAAAAGAAATTTGAGGTACAGATAAATTATAAAACATTTTTACATTGTAAGCCTCTTTTAAAATATGTAAAATGTGTACTATATTACTGAGCCACAGCTAATTACTTGAATCTTAACTAGGCAAATGGATGCTAAACTGAACAAACAAAATCCAGTTTTAAAAGTCAGTGTTGTGAAGAGCAACAAGACAGCATTGTCACTGTCATGCCAAGAATAAGACAACAGGACAATAAATCTTTCAGTATAGAAACTAAACATCAATGCAGTAGAACAACCTTAATTGCTTCATCATAAGCCATTATAACTAGATGATTCTGTCAGATGTCTTCTTCAATGGTAGCCTGACATAAAAGTATTTTCTAGGACAGAGTTAAAATAATTATTTGGTAGCTCACAGAAAGTCAAACCTCACCTTCCATATGTAAAAATAGGGACACCCTGCTCTGCAGATATGAAGTAAACAAATAAAATATTTCAATATTCTCCTCTTTAATGGGAAGGATCTTTGATAATAAAAATACCCAGGATGCATCAACGCCTATTACGAGCCAGAACCTAACACTGTAATTGTTTATAAAATCAATTTTAAAATTCTCAACAACTCTGAGACATAGCTAGTTTTTAATCCCCATTTTGAAAGAAAAGGATTATGAAAGAAAGGATCAGGAGTAAAGCAACTTGTCCCAAGTCAGATAAGTAAAAGGCAGAACCAGGATGTGAACCAGCTATGCCTAATCCAAATCTAGTACTCTATCCACTATATTATACTACTGCATGTTTACCACAGTGGTGATGAAAATACTATGGATTCTCCTTGTTTGTTGCATGAAAAAATAAAAATCTTATGCACAGCTTAAAATATATAAATTATCATTCAGCACTAAAATAAACCTATTATTAAATAGATAAAAGGAAAAGAGCAATGGTTTTACCAGCCTTACTATAAAATATTTAAATTATTCACAAACAAGTCACTTACATGAATTAGGGACTTAACTACACTTTCGCTCATTGCTTGCAGTCGCCACCAAGCAATGATGATGAAATGGCCACCAGATGAAGAAGCGTGAGACGTATCTGGAAAATTGGCAGTTCCCCATAGGAGGCCTAGCTACAAAGTGCGTGTTGTGACAAAGACAAGGCTGTCATCCCACTCGTGAGCAGGTGCATCCTGGGATAAATCCTAGTTTTGTGGGCCTGAAGCTTGTATGATTTATGGAACCTCTTTAACAGAAGAGAAAATAGAATTTAAAACTGCAACATCAGGCATGAAAGGGACTATTAATTGAGAATGGGAAAAGAAATAACAAAGAATTACAAATTCTGAAAGCTGATAAATACCACAATAACTGCCAAATCTGGAAAAATAATATAATCAGGTAATTGGCCACCTGTCTCACCTCTGAAATGCTTTTATCTCCTATGTTTTTGGCCATGCACTTTTTGATTCCCTCTCCATGTGACAATTATTTTATAGCATCCTTTTCTTTAGAAAGCAGAGAAAGATCGTTTAATCATCCCACGAGCATGGCTGATTGAATTTATAAATTGATATATAAATGTTTTTATTAGCTCCACAACTTAGTAATATCATGTACACTTTGAGGAAGGCTGCCAAGTTTAGGAAGCCACAATTAAATTTCCTTTACATGTGAGCTGTAAGATTTCAGGACAGTTCACATTTTCTTGGGCAGTGATTAATCTTAAGTAATCTTTGAATTGGCATCACTCATAGTTTTTTGATGTCTTTGTTGAAGTGGCATATTGTGATTTTTGTGCTCTTTCATTAATGGCAGTATTTCCTGTCAAATCAGCTTGAAATTTAAACATTTTTACAGTGAGTTTATATATTCAGTCCTTTTTGTTAATTTAACTATAAAATAGCATGAGGGATTTTTCAATAGTTCTTTTCAAAATTTATCTCTTCATAATGAATTACTGCATTAGTTATTGACTGAAAAAATATAAAATTTAGTTTTGATGTTATTATAATTTCTATTAATTATCATGTATTTTATAACATGTTGTAGGCAATTAATTATTTAAATCTGAATATTTTTAAGTTCTTAAATAAAGCTCTTCAGTAAAGATGACCAAAGAAGGTAATTATCATATACATCCAAATCAGGTATCTGAATTTCACTATTTTATTGAAATATTCCAAAATGTCTTTCCAACTTTCAGTTAAAATGGTGTATTAATTCTTATCAAATTTTTAAAAAACTTTTTATTGTAGTAACAAATATACAAATCAAAATTTCCCATTTAAAACACTTCCAAATGGTGTTAATTACAGTCAAAATATTGTGCTACAATCACAAAACATCTATTACCCAGACTTTATAGCTAAAATCTTTGTGTTCAGATTTCTTTCTAATCTTCTAATGTATATAGAGTCCTTAAAACATTTTGCACCATGTTGCAAGGTTTAAACAGATTTATAATAATCACACCATCTCATTCACACTTAGACTATATAAAGAAAAACCCAAATTGGTATGTATACATTAAATACTCATATCTATGTATCAAACACAGAGAGAAAACATTTAACTTGTAAAAGGCCAAAACAGCCAACAACATTAGGTAAAATGGTGGCATTTTTTTTTCTAATGAATGAATTCCTCATGACACTTAATCAGTGCACCTTGGTAATGTTTTAAAAGAGTGCTTGCTGCCATTTTTATCAACTTCATTGGTGTAAAATTTATACACATTAAATGCCCATATTTTAAATGTGATCAACAAATTCTTGGAAATGTATATGTACATATAAACACAACCCCTATCAACATAAGAATCTTCCATCATCAAAAAAAGCTCACAAACACTCTCTGCCCTTAGAAACCACTGATATGATTGATATCTCTGTAGATTAGTTTGGATACTTTCAGACTTTCATATAAATGGCATCATACATCATCTGGTCTCTGCCTGTCTTCTCTCTGTCAGCATAATGCTTTTGTGATTGACAAACGTTGTGTGTATCAGTGGTATATTCTTTTATATTGCTGGGAAGAATTATGTTGAATGACTATACCATAATTTTACTATCAATTCACCTGTTGATAGACATTTGGAATGCTTCCAATTTGGGGATATTATGTTACTAGCATTTGTGTACAAGTCTTTGTGTGTACACGTGTTTTCAATTGTCTTTGGTGAATACTCACAAATGATAATGCTGGATTGTATAACAGATGTATATCTTACTCTTTAGGAAACTGCCAAACTATTTTCTGGAAGTGATTTTAATATTTTACATTCCTATCAGTAATATGGGGAAATCAGGTTGTACCACATCTTGCCAACTCTTTGAATTTTCAATCATTTTAACTTTATACATTTTAATGGAGTGTAATGATATCTCATGGTTTTAATTTGCATTCCCCTGATGATTAATGGTAAGTATATTTTTTTATCTTCATTTTATTGAGATATATTCACATACCACGCAGCCATACAAAACAAATCGTACATTCGATTGTTCACAGTACCATTACATAGTTGTACATTCATCACCTAAATCAATCCCTGACACCTTCATTAGCATACACACAAAAATAACGGTAAGTATATTTTAATGTGGTTATTGGCCATTTGTATGTATTTGTATTATTTTATGAAGTGTCAATTGAAGTCTTCTGCCAATTTTTATTGGGTTATCTTATTATTAATTAATAGGTGTTATTCTGGGTAAAGTCCTTGATCAGATATAGATAACTATGAATATTTTCTCTCAGTAAGTTGCTTGCCTTTTAATTTTCTTAGTGGTGTCTTTTTCCAAGTAGAAAGTTTAAATTTTATATAGCCCACACCTTTTTTTATGTTGGCATTTTGGGGGGTCTTGTCTAAGAAATCTGTGTCTACCCAAGTTTGCTAACATTTTCTCCAATATTTTCTTCAGAAGTTGTATGATTTTAGCTTTTATATCTATGTTTATGATCCATTACAAATTATTTCTGCATATTGTGGGAGTCAGAGGCTGAAGTACAATTTTTTTTTCTATTTGGATATCCAGTTATTCTAGAACTTTTTGTTGAAAATATTACCTTTCTCCTTATTGAATTACCTTGGCATAATTTGTTAAAAATCAATTGACCATATATATGTGGGTGTATTTCTAGAGTCTGTATTCTGTTAAAATGAACTCTATGTCCATTTTTATAACAATAGCACACTGTCTTGATTAATGTAGCTTTATAGTAAGTCTTTAAATCAAATAGTGTAAGTCTTCCAACTTTGTTCTTCCTTTTCAAAATTGTGTTAACTCTTTTGTGACCTTTGCCTTTCCATGTATATTTTAGAATTAGCTTCTCAATTTCCACAAAAAAAGTCCCACTAGGATTTTTATTTGAATTGTGTTGAATCTTTAGATCAATTTGGTGAAAATTTTTATGAAAACTATATTAAGTCTTCCAGTCCTTTAACATTTTATACTTCTCCATTTTTTTAGACCTTCCTTAGTTTTTCTTAGCAAGATTTGGTAGTTTCCAGTGTACATGTCTTTCACATCTTTCAATAAATTTATTTCTAAGTGTTTAAGTGTTGGATGTTATTGTAAATTATATTATTTTTAATTCCATTTTCATAGTGTTTGCAGCTACTATATGAAATATAAGCAATTTTTATATATTGTTCTTGTATTCTGTAATCTTGCTAAATTGATTTCTTAATTCCTGTGAAGCTTTGTTTATTTTCTAAGGCTGGGAAAAATATCAAAGAATATGGGGACATAATTTTTAAACCACAATACCATTTAAGAAATATTTTCTAAACATTTTTCTAACAATTTTTTCTAAGGTTTTAGAAGTATCTCTCCTTTGTTTTATTTTTTGTAAAAGTTTTGTAATCACAGTTTAAAGAAAAACAGCCTTTCCTTAAAAAATTTTGAATAAATGTATGGCTTATAATAACAGGGTCATGAGGAAAGATCCCAGGTCTTATCAAAGACAGCAGATTCATTAAGCTGAAGCTGCTCATGATCAGAGCTTCTCATTATAGGGTGAGACAAGAAAGGCACCCAGGCACCCAGGACTTAAAATTTAAGGAGGCATTCACTCTCAGGGTCATGCAAATGCAGGATTAGCACCTGTGCTGGTTTGGGATGTATTATGTCCCCCAAAACTCCATGTTCTTTGATAGAATCTTCTGAGGGCAGACGTATTAGTGTTGATTAGGTTGGAACCTATTGGTTCAGTGTTTCCATGGACATGTGAATCAACTGTGGGTGAGACCTTTCATTGAATTACTTCTGTGGAGGTATTGCCCCCCCCCACTCAGGGTGGGTCTTTATTGGATCACTGGAGTACTTTAAAAAGATCACACAGACCCAGACATAGAGCAACTGAGAGTGACATTTTGAAGAGGAGCTGCAGCTAAGAGGACAAAACGCCCCAAGAGCAACATTTTGGAGAACGCCATTTTGAAACACAACCTGGGAGCAGGCAGACACCAGCCACATGCCTTCCCAGCTAACAGAGGTTTTCCGGACACCATTGGCCATCTCCAGTGAAGGTACCCAATTGTTGATGTGTTACCTTGGACACTTTATTGCCTTAAGACTGTAACTGTGTAACCAAATAAACCCTGTTTATAAAAGCCAGTCCATTTCTGGTATCTTGCATAATGGCAGCATTAGCAAACTTAAACAGCACCTGAGAGTGAGTACCTCTTTAAATTTTGTCCAATGGGCAACTTTGCTTGTCTCACCCTAGTCCCTGCCTTCCTCCTAACTGCTATGCATGCTCCACTGACTACACAAATTGTGTTTTCCTTTCCTTTTACTTTGATCTCCTGTCTCCTTTTACATTTTTTGGAGTATCTTGATTCTCATAATTATCTTTATTTCTCCTGATACAATTTTGATTATTTCCATTTCCTTGCCTATCAGGTTTCTTCTCTTTATCCTTATGTTTTGACCATCAGAAACTTTAGTTTCCATTGCTATAGAATAAGTGTTTGACCTTTTGAAGCTTCTGCTAACCTTAATAACTTAAGTTTGAATTTTTTATTTTTACCAGGATACTTCTTTCCTATTATATTTGCATTTTGATTTGAGCAATAATTATGGAAACAATACTCAAAATTAACTTGAAATTGAGACATACATAAGAGGAACTCAAATGTATTTCACAACTATCGTTGCAATGAATTAAGCTACATAATTGTGTAAAAAAATACTACATATACTGACTTTTATCCCTGAAAACTTTTCCTCTATATTGTTGGAGATTTCATTTGAAGCTCCCAGATTTAATTTGAAAAAGAGGTAGTAGGCACACTAAGATATGGGGTGAGTTGTTCAAATACATAAACATTCAAATTCACACAGAGTTGGACTCATTGTGTGCTTCTACAAGTTTTGCCCAATAGGCACTGAAATTCTGAAAAATTGAGGGTTTTTTTTTTGCCATTCCCATCAAAAAAGAAAGAAAATAAAATTTATGGTGTGTTTTCCATTGTATATGTTTCTTTACTGATTATATTCATGATTGGAAAGAACTTCCGTTTAGTCTACAGTTTTACACACTAAATGATTGGAAGAATTTGCCACAGTTTAGCCTCTAGGTCCATATATTTCCAACCTGCCCCCACCCCCCAACAAACACACACACACACACGCAAACATAAACACACACACAGAAATGCACGTGCAAATCTGGTTGCGGAGTTGTGGTGTAAAACCTAAAATTAAGATTCAATGTTATGTGTTTTGGTGTCTGAAACAGGGTGGGAGGGGTTTTGAATGGCCTAGGCACACATCCTCCTCCCCACTTTGCTCCCAAAGATAACGTTCCCTATCGAAGCAACACTCTTTAATGCGGGGACCAGGCACTCTTCTTGCTTATTCCTGAGTAGTGGGTCTCAGATTTTAGCCAACCCATGTAATCTATTCAAACAAGCCAATCACATCTTACTGTAAGAACCACAGGGCACCTCACCCTCCTGTTTCTACAAAGCCTGCTTCCCACAGACCCTGCTAGTTCACTGTGTGCCTGAGTGCAAACTCTGAGTGGCCTTGCTTTACCTGAGATGTCATCTTCACCCCAGCTATGACTATATGTGACCAACAAACTGCTATGGATCTCATCTGCCCAGTGCCAGGTATTTTGTGTTCTGCCATCCCCATAACTCTAGGGCAGGAATTCCTCCCTCCAATGGGTCATGCTTGGAGACACTTGGAGATGCTTGGAGATGTAGACAGGAAGATGTTTGGAGATGCTAAGCTAAGAGTTGAAGCCCAGAGTTTGCCCAGAGAAGCTAAGAGAGGTCCCACAGATGCTTAGAGAGAAATGCCCTGTGAGAAAGAAGCAACGACTCACAGGAGCTGAGAGAGAGGAGTGAAGACAGACACCCAGAGACATTATGGAGAAAGCCATTTTGAAACACAACCCAGGAGCAAAGGATCAGCAGACGGCAGCCACGTGTCTTCCCAGTTGACAGAGGTGCTCCAGACGCCATCAGCCATTCTTCAGTGAAGGTATCCTCTTGTTGATGCCTTAGTTTGGACACTTTCATGGCTATAGAACCATAAATTTGTAGCCAAGTAAACCCCTTCATAAAAGCCAATCCATTTCTGGTATTTTGCATAGTGGCAGCTCTAGCAAACTGGAACAGGGGGTTTCTTAATCAATGAAGGGTGTTAAAAATTACTGTTTCCTATCACTCAAAGCAGAGTTTAGAGCAGGCTTTTGATGTAGAAGGTGGTCTATGTGGAATGGTTCCAAAGCATATAAGTCCTAAGGAAATGGGTTTTTCCTGATTTGGGGGTTGGTGATGGGTGGCAGGGGAAAGGTAGAGATTGCATAGATGTTAGTTGAACAAAGTCAAATGGAAAATCAACAGTGGCATGAAATGGATATGTATTCTGTTTCACAGATCAGGCTTTCCAAGAGAAATTATCCCCCCCCCCCCCTCCTTTTTGTACCTAGCTGGACCCCTTATTGAGAGTGACCTTGCATCCAGGGGTCAGGCTGCACTGACACAAGTAAAGAATCTTTTAAAAAAATTTACAGTAAAAGCCAAATGCTCTCTTGCATTTTAAATTTAGCCCCCCTTCCTAAATTCAGATGACCAAGTTATACTCAAATCGGATCAACAAAATTTATATTAAGGCCACCAGATTCAACTAATTTAAGTGCAGGATGGTGATGAAAGAAAGTCTTGTTTCACAGTGGTATTTGCTTAAAGAGCTTCAAATTGATCAAAGATTTTCCAGGGGATTCCCATTAATCCAGAAATTCAATGTATAGTGGAAAGACTGAATGAAAGGCAGGCAGTAGCATGATCTCAGAAAAGTTTTATAAATTTTAATTTATCTTATTCTATTCTATTCTATTGTGTTGTGTTCCATTCCATTTCACTCCAGTCCATTCCAGTCTACAAACTTACCTCTTTTTTCAACTAAAGATGGTGAGGCAAGTTGGCTTCATATATATTTAATAGTTAGTGTGCATATAAGTGTATCTTCCTTCTTTTAACCGAATCCTTATGTTCTAGTTTGCTAATGCTGCAGAATGCAAAACACCAGAGATGGATTGGCTTTTATAAAAAGGGGGTTTATTTGGCTGCATAGTTACAGTCTTAAGGTCATAAAGTATCCAAGGTAACACATCAGTAATCGGGTACCTTCGCTGGAGGATGGCCAATGGCGTCCGGAAAACCTCTGTTAGCTGGGAAGGCACGTGTCTGGCATCTGCTCCAAAGTTCTGGTTTCGAAATGGCTTTCTCCCAGGATGTTCCTCTCTAGCAAGCTTGCTCCTCTTCAAAACGTCACTCACAGCTGCACTGAGTTCCATCTCTTTGAGTCAGCTCATTTATATGGCTCCACTGATCAAAGCCCACCCTGAATGGGTGGGGCCACGCCTCCATGGAAATATCCCATCAGTTATCATCTACAGTTGGGTGGGGCACATCTCCATGCAAACAAGCTAATCCAAACATTCCAACTTAATCCCCACTATTATGTCTGCCCCACAAGATTGCATGAAAGAATATGGCTTTTTCTGGGGGACAGAATACATTCAAACCGGCACATTCCACCCCCTGGACCCCAGAAAAACATATTCTTTCCAAATACAAAATACATTCATCCCACAATACCACAGAAACTTAAATCATTTCAGTAACAATAGTTAAGTACAAGATCCCATCAAAATCAAATATAGGCGTGGTTCGTCCTAAGGCATACTTTTCCTTTAGCTTTGGATCTGTGGACTTAGAACTAGTTATATGCTTCCAATATACAAAGGAGGGACATTCATAGGATAAACATTCCCATTGCCATAAGGAGAAAGAGTAAGGAAAACAGGGTTAACAGGACCAAAACAGTTCCTAAAACCTGCAGGACAAACTCCATTAGATTTCAAAGTCTGAGAGTCATTTATAGAACAATGTTGCATCCTTGGGGCTTGAGAGAGCAGGAGTCTAACCTTTCCTAAAGGCCTTTCTGGCAGCCCTTTCCTCTCCAAATGCTTAGGTGAGTGCTCCAACATATCCACACATTGGGGAGACCACCTTCTCGGCCCCACCCTCCTCAAACATCAGGGCAGCTCCCGGATTCCCTTCCATCTCTGGGGCACATGCTCAACCCCTTCAGAACAGTGTGATGGCAGCCAGGTTCTCCCCAATTCCCTGGGAATGTGCTCCACCCTCTTTGGGGCTTCAGGTGGCAAGACATTTCCTGAGCATGGAGGTGGAAGGCCCACCCTCGACCTCCAGGGCAAACTCACCCTTTCCATGCGTGTGGGCTGCTCCGCTCTCCCAGCCCGAGACCTCTTGACTCCAGACCTCAACCTCCATGGCTCTGTCTTTGAAGAAATTTTTCCTTTAGTTTGTTCCTTGTCTGTCTCCTCCAGTCCAGACTGGCAACGGCTCTGTCTGTAAAGATCTCGCAAAAATTCTGTTGGCTTTGCATGAAGGATGCAGGGGTCAAAGCCATCAGACAATAGGACTTTCCACAAATCCTTTCTGGATAATTCCATCTCCAATCTTGGCTTGTACTGAAACGGCAGCTGGGTTCCATGTTTGGTTACATTCTCATGTTGGGCTGTAGCTTCTGAGATTCCACCTCCTGGAAGCCTGTAATTTTCCAAGCCATCAGCTTCTGGTTTCTCAGAACCCAAGAGTTCAGTTCTAAGTTTGTCTCTCTCCACTCGCGTTTTACTATAAGCTGCAAGAAGAAGCCAGGGTACATCCTCCACATGTAGTCTGGAGATCTCCTCAGCTAAGTATTCCAGGTTGTTGCTTTCAAATTCTTCCTTCCATCCAACACCAGGATGCAATTTTGCCAAATTCTCTGCCACTTTAAAACAAGGATCGCCTTTCTTCCAGTTTACAACAACACATTCATCATTTCTGCTCAAGTCCTCATCAGAAGTATCTTTAGAGTCCATATTTCCAGAAACAGTCTCTTTAAAGCAGTTTTGGCCTTTTCTATCAAGCTCCTCACAATTCTTCCAGAAACTCCCCATTATCCATTTAAAAAGCCATTCCAACATGTTTGGTATTTGCAAACTCAGCAGCAAAAGCACCCCACTTCTCTGGTACCAAAATCTGTTCTAGTTTGCTAATGCTGCAGAATGCAAAACACCAGAGATGGATTGGCTTTTATAAAAAGGGGGTTTATTTGGCTGCATAGTTACAGTCTTAAGGTCATAAAGTGTCCAAGGTAACACATTAGTAATCGGGTACCTTCGCTGGAGGATGGCCAATGGCGTCCAGAAAACCTCTGTTAGCTCCTCTCCAAAACATCACTCACAGCTGCACTGAGTTCCCTCTGCCTGTCAGCTCATTTATATGGCTCCACTGATCAAGGCCCACCCTGAATGGGTGGGGCCATGCCTCCATGGAAATATCCCATCAGTTATCATCTACAGTTGGGTGGGGCACATCTCCATGCAAACAAGCTAATCCAAACATTCCAACTTAATCCCCACTATTATGTCTGCCCCACAAGATTGCATGAAAGAATATGGCTTTTTCTGGGGGACAGAATACATTCAAACCAGCACACCTTATTACCTTTGTATCTTTGAAATGCAAACTTGAGTTACCTAAATGAAAATCCCAGGACTCTGGAAACTCAGGTTCTATAGCTTTTGATCCCTACTCTTCAAAGATTGGCCCAAAGAGCAGCAGCAACAACATTACCTGGAAGCTTGTTAGACATACATCTACTTGAGTTACATTTCAGACCCACTGAATCAGAATCTATGGGTGTCAGGCCAGGGATCTGTTTTGTTTTGCCAAGATGTTCAGGTAATTCTTAATCATGTTTAAGTTTGAGAATCGCTTACCCTAGGGAACTGTGAACCGACCAGTTGGAAAAATACTAACCTCACTTTAAGTCTTAACAATCCTATTTTTGTATTTTGTAATTTGTTGCTTCATTGTAAAACTAAAATATTTTACGTATTATCAAAATAATGTAATGGGGAGGCTTGTTGCAGAAGTATAAATGACATTTCTTGAAAGCATTGTCTGAGACTTTAGAAACCAAGTTTGCTGGTTTGAATCTATCTTGTACTCCATTAGAGACTATGTTCTTTTAATCCAACCTTGTGGGGACAGACTATTGCATGTGGGACTTTTGATTAGATTGTTTCCTTGGAGATGTGTCCCCACCCATTCGAGGTGGGTCTTAATTAGTTTACTGGAGTCCTTAAGAGAGTTCAGAGCCAACACAGACCTCAGAGTTGACACAGACATAAACAATTGGAGATGCAGTCAGAAATACCTGGGGAGATGCTAATCAAGGACTCACAGAAATAGCCAGAACCTGGTGAGAGGCAAGGGAAGCCAAGGGATTAAATCCTGAGTTTGCCCCAGAGAAGCTAAGAGAGGACCCACAGATGCTTAGAGAGAGAAAGCCACTGGAATCAGAAGCTGAAAGCAATGCAACCCGGGAGCAAAGGACCAGCAGATGCCAGCCACGTGCCTTCTCAGCTGACAGAGGTGTTCTGAACACCATTGGCCTTTGTTCAGTGAAGGTATCCTCTTGTTGATGCCTGAGTTTGGTCACTTTTATGGCCTTAGAACTATAAAATCGTAAGTTTGCAAAAGCCAATCCATTTCTGGTATATTGCATTTTGGCAGCTTTAGCAAACCAGAACAGCAAGTTTAGTGATCTTATGCTCAAATTCTGCCTTCTGAGTATTAAATTACATTTTCTCATCAGCATATGTGCATGTTAAATGCATAAGAAGATAGAGCATGAAAAAAAAAATCAAAGGTAAATCTCTGAGAGCAACAGCCTATAGAAGAACGAAACTGGCAACTTAAAATCTGCTGGCATGAAAAGACTTTGTTAAAGTATTTCTAATCATATCCATGCCCCCCCCCCAGTATGAGAAATTCTACTTTTCCTGTAACAAGAATTCTTAAAGCTGAAATTTATTGATTCATAGTTCTAGAGTAAAGACAAATTTCCAAGTATTTAACTGAGTTGAGACATTCAATACTTTTAGGACTTGGGAAACATGAGATATATAAATGTGAGAGCATTTCTATCACCACTCACAATTGGTATAAACACACACAAATACACACAAGACACACACACACACACCATTAGCAAAGACAGATGGAATGAAACAATTGAGAATACAAAAGAGAAACACTTTTACAAACATCTGTAGAAAAGTAAAACGCTTTCCTTTCATTCATAGTTTGTGTTATATAAGTACACTATGTATTTTATTTATTATACATAGCCATCTGATGCTCCATATATTTACATACACATGTATTTGTATTTATATATTATACAGGTGGTAGTTTCTTGGCACAGGGAATAGATATGTTGGAAGTTAAGGCAGGCATCTAGGAAAATCATATGATCTAAATTTCTGCAGGTTTATTTTAACACATATAAAGTAAGCTCTAAAGGTATCAGAAAGTCTCATTTCAGGAAGTGGATGGCTGAAGTAGATTTGACTGTACTGATGTTGCTCTCTAGACTGCTTGATATAGCGTATCAAGAAAATTTCCAAATGGAGCCTTAAAGCTCTGTGTCACACCTGGCCCAAACAGGAAACACATACCCAATTTTATCAAATTCAAAACACTTTACTGGAAGAATTTATTCTTTTTTCTAACTGGAAAGGATCACAAGATAAGAGAGAGGTCGTGGTTCACAGACTGGAAGTGATCTGGGCTTAATTAGAATTGGTTTTGTGTCTCCCAAGAAAATCTTTTAGGACCTTCCAGGGAACCCAGTCAGAAAGCAGGACATTGGGATTTGTTTTCTCTCTGTGTTTGCTTCTATTCCTCTGCTTCAACTTCTTGGTAAACTGCTCACCTTCTGAGCCTGCCTCAATGAATGCTCCTTCTGTGTAAGATATACTTAGAATAAGCTATGTTTTTATGAGTATCTTGTGAGTTGAGAATTGTCTATAGTTGGAGAGTGGAAACCTAAAACAAACTAATAAATAAATAAGTGTATGCATATATTTGCGTGTGTATACATATGTGTGTATGTTTGCACGTGTATATGTAATGTTTAGGGTCAACTGATACAACCCGAGGACCGCTGGTTCAGCATTGGAAATAATTACTTTGGCTGTATCTCTAATCTCTTCCTCCTGCCACATCCTATTTTTTTCCAGACACTTACAGAGCATCTTCTATGAACCCAGAACCAAATTAAAATTAAATAAGTTTCACATTCATAATTGTATTTAAATTTTATAAAACCCTTTAAAAAAACCTGGTTTGTTCATTTACAGAGGGAAGTAGAGATTCAAAGAAGTTAAATGCCTTATCTGACAACACAAACCCGGAAAATAACATTATTTTATAATGAGCAGGAGGTCCCAAAATGTGCATTTGAAACTTTTGTGCATTCAATCACTCTGTCAAAAAAAGTTGAATTTATAAAATTGATGCCAGGGAGCCCCTGGGAGTTCTTGGAGAGGTCGAGACCTCAACCAGGGGTTGACGCTGTGAGGGTTGTTGACTTACTTGGAGCAAAGAATTCAAGGACTAGTCAGTGAGTAAAGCCAAGAAAAGTTGAATGCATAGCAAAAGTACACACTCAAAGTGGGTGAGCCTGGGCATTCCCCAAGGGAGGAGAAGCACTCCTGGGGCTGGGATTCCTGTGCTAAAAGGACTTGGAGGGGCCTCTTCCCTTTTGGTTATGCTAATGAGAGATGGAAAAGCTGCACATTTCACTGGTTCTTTTCGGGTGCCTACTAGAGTGAGGACTAGGTGTGCACCCACCAAAAGGAACTTCCTGCTATGGGTTTTAGGGTCACTTCCCCCTTCGCCTTCCCTAATTGCTTCAAAATTATTGTTTTGATTTTGGAAAAAAAGTACACAATTCCTGACCTGATACAATCTCATAAGTAGTAATAAGTAAACATTGTAAAAATAATAAATATAGAAACAAGACATTTTAGCACTACTATTGAAGTTGCTAAAGCTGCCGAAAAGTCATATACCTGAAATGAGTTGGCTTTTACAGTGGGGATTTATTAACTTATAAGCTTAGAGTTCTGAGGCTGTGAAAATGTCAAAATCAAGGCATCAAAAGACCATGCTTTCTCCTTGAAGACGGGCTACTGGTGATCCTCAGCTCCTCTGCCACATGGCGTCTGCTAGTCCTTCTTTCCCGAGTTTCATTGCTTTCAGCTTCTGACTTTTCTCTCTCAGCTTCCCTGGGGCTTTTTTTCTGTGTTCTTTCTGTCTTTTATCCTCTTACAAAGGACTCCAGTAAGAGGATTAGGATCCACCCTGAATGAGGTGGATCACATCTCAACTTAAAATTAAGATCTTACTCACCAAAAGAGCCTACTTACAGTGGGCCCATACCCACGGGAATGGATTAGCTTTACCATGCTTTTCTGAGGTACATACAGCTTCAAACTACTACAAGTACTTAGTAAGAAGGCCAATGTGTGTATTTCAGCCACAGGCTAAAGTTGATGCTCTGAGCTCTTCAGAGTCTTAAGATCCTTTAACATGTAAATGAAAATAATGAGTGTCTCTTCTTTACATCCTCATTGCCAAGCCCTGTCCCTCAGTATTGGAGGCACATAGTGAATACCCGTTTATGAATGGATGTTGGTTTCCTACATCACAATACAATGTCTCTTAAATCTTTGAGCCATGCATTAAATGCTTTTGTTGGAATGTCCAAATGAGGATTGTTGAGATCCTGGGACAAAGATGAATGATAGCGAACTCCCTTTTATCTTCCAGAGGCAGGAGAATTCTAATAAATGGCAAGGGCTGCTGATGTTTGGGAAGGCCCTTCATTCTAAAAGATGTGTGATTCCCAAAGGTCTAAGCCCGTGGACAGTCACAACCTTCATTCTAGAAGTGTTGCCCCTGTAACAACTCTCCCTTTAAGAAGACCCCAGGATATTGTGCCTCTCCCAGAGGAGTACAAGATATAAACTGTGGAACAGGCCCTCTGTCAAAACTCTCCTCACTTTCTGCATCAGGATCCCCTACATTGTGGAACTTGACATTGCATTGCCCCTTGATAATTATTTCTATAGCAGACAGTGGACCCTGGGTATAAGTGTAAGAATAAGCTCAAAAACAACAATTGGATAACAAACTATCAGTAAAAATCATGAATCACATCTTAACCTGTTGTCAAATAGATTATTCCAATCAAAACATAGGCATATCTTAGAGCCAGCTGATTCAATTACAGTTATCTGCACATGGAGTTTCCTATGAAATATTACTCTAATTAAAATATACTTCATTTTGGTGTTCCTATAGGTGAGTCTCCTTCCAGATTCACCAACTCAGCCCCAAATTCAAGGACAGAAAATACATAGTTCAAATCCTACTTGCTTACATAAAATCAGACCTCCTCTTAATATCTTTTTACCTTCATCCCAGGACTTGTACCATCTGCCATTCTTCCTAATCTTCTTTTGCCCATGATGTTTAGAGAAGTGCTTTAGAACTTCCACTTATTCTAATTTTATGTTTCCTTCCAGGTAGTTCTAGAACTTATGGTATGGCAAGGAACATACTAGGCAGAAGATAAGCAATGAGTAGTGTGGTGAGGATCTAGGCCAGTGGGCACTAATGGCAAGTGCCCTCTATGTTAAATATAAAAAGGAAATACAAGCTGACCTGCAAAAGCCTATGGTAAGCCCAAAGTAGCATTAGCTCTCTTTAGAGGGATACATTTCCTCTTGTAACCAAGAAATTAGTATTAAGTGGATGATTATGATTACTGAATTGTTATACAGATATTCCTTTTCACTTTCTGGTATATTAGAGTAGACAGAGGGAAATGCCTGAAATCTGAACTGCAATCCAGCTGCCTTGATCTCTGAAAATGATTGTATAGCCTTTATCTTGTGCCCTTGTGGTTGTAAAAACCTTGTGACTAACCTTCACTTGTACCCATTTATCCAGTTTTTTGACTTCAAAGTCTTATGACCACTAAAGACAGGTCCTAATGTTTATTTAATGTAGAGTTCTGAGTCAACCCAGAACTAACCCACCCCAATTCCTGTTATCTTGATAAAGTAAGCTGGATCTAACCAAAATGTGCCTGCCTGACATGTGTGATAGCTTAAACTTTAACCTATAAGTGATTTATACCTCATTATAATACTAAACTTCACACCCATCATCATATTGAGGTTGCCATTTTCCTACATATGTTCTGTGACTAAGCATGTAATAAATCTGCACATTCTCAATAATTAGATCACTTCTCATCACATCATCTAAAGCCATTGTGCTCATTATCCTAAAACCTCCCCATCTTTTGATTTTTACAAAACTATCAGAATTACTGCAGTTCAGGGAGACAGATTTTTAGGTCTATAGGCCATCTGATCTCCTGCTTCGCATCTAGCAATAGAGTCTCTCTTTGAAACCCTGGTGTGCCAGGAATTGATCATTTGAATGAATCAGGTGGAGAACCCACCGCTTTTGTCCAGTATCACTCTTGTGGAAAAGCCTAAAGTCCAACAAAATAGCCCTTCTCTCTGTTAAACAGTCAGATGTCACTTTTGATCCTGTCCTGGTGCCACTCATCAGTGGATCTCCCATTCAATACTGATAAGCTAATTCTAATCTGCTATGAGCTCAGAATGCAGATTCCCTGGTTTGTAAAAAGTGTACATGAAACGAAGATTGACTTTGAGAGAGGGCATGATAGATTGTCTCCTAAGCTTAAGTGCACAAACTTTGGGAGACCTATTTTGTTTCTGTAGGAATTCGTTTTTTACTGTCTGCTTTCCAATTATATTTTATATTTTGAAAGCTACTAGGTATGTGACCTTTAGTTAAATGACATGTTGCTATTATTCTTTCTTGAGTTGACCTTTTTAATAGGTTAAAATTACACACACACATACACATGCACACTCACATTATCTCTAACTGCAACTATACGTATATCATTCCATATATGTGTGTGAATGTGTGTGTGTATGTTTTTTATATACATAAAATACCTAACTAGACAAATTCCTAAAGGGCAAAGAGCAAAGACCATTCACTCATTAACTTTATATGAGTTCCCCCTAGGAACTCATAGAAGAGTATTCTGTTACAACAGTTATACAGATTAACTGAAACTCAGACATGACAGTAAAGACCTTATCCCTAAATGATCTTTAGTAAGGTCTCCTGCACTTATATGAACCAAAATTTGTACAGAGAATCAAGTTATACAAAGCTCTATAGCTCTTCATCATATTTAACAATCTCTACAGTCTTTGAGTCATAGAAAAAGCTCATTAAGTAGTAAATGTTTCCTTAAAAAGTTGTTAATATATCTAATTCTCATGATCGCAACAAATTTTGAATACACTAAGGGAGGCCCCTATTTAAATAAATCCTCTTCTACATAGTAAAGACTAGTTTGCCGAAGCTAATGATCACTCCCTTATCAGAATATATTTCTTATAGCAGTGTTCACTATTTACCTTACCTAAATCCATCATGCGTTAGTTTTAAATCTGTTTTCTTGTTATATATATTAAATTTTGATTAAAGTTTAAGGTAATGCTTCATATGACTGAAGAATTTTCTCAAATTTTCTGTTACTCTTCTCTTGTCCAGACTAAAATGCGTGAGTTAATTAAATGAATATTTACTGAGCACCTACACTGTGGTAGGTGCTAAGAACTTAGTGATCCTCAAAAGACATGGAGCCTCACCTGAAGAAATTATAAGTATGAATGTTGCTATGAATGGGGAAATTATGAGATACCACAGGACATATAACAAGGGCACCTAATCTAGTCCAGACTGTCAACAATGGCCTCTCTGTAGAAGGAATATTTAAATTGAGCCCTTTGGGGTGAGCAGGATTTAGCAAGGTGAATATGGGGAAAGTAGTGTCAATGAAAGAAATAACCAGTGGATTTGCTGAAAATGCAAGAAAGAGATTTTATTGAACAAGAGCAAACATGCATGTGGAGCAGAGCCAGAAAGAAGCACCTGCTTGGGGGTTGGGGTTTAGAGACTGACTTATATGGGTCATCTGGGACTTGGGATGCCTTGGGAGGGGGTAGTGCATTGTTAGGGATGGTTTCTGACAGAGTTTCTTTGAGCAGAGCAGGCCAGTTCAGATACTGTGGAGCAGGGTGCTTGTCAGCCGATTTTTCTGTAATTAGCTTAAACTGGTTCTTTCTAGGAGACTTGCAGTTGCTATAGCAGCAGAAATGTCCTGGTCACTCAAAGGGTTATGGGTATGTCAAGGTGGAGCTGCTTCATCAGATTCCCAGTTGACCAGGTCCTCCCATGGATAATGTGGAAGCTCAGGCAAATCACAGTAGTATTCCAGGAAGAAAAAAAAAATGTACAAGGCTCAAACTTTGTCAGAGGTTTTATTTTTTCAACTCTGTAACCTCTGTTCTCTCTTATACTACAGGACTCTATAAATAATGGTTAAAAAGACCATTTGGTATCAGGAGGACATAGATACAAACACCGACTTGGCCACCTATTAGCTATGTGAACTTTGGTGAGCTGTTGGATTACTTTAAGATTTATTTTGCTTTCCAAGTTATTCTGAGAACTAAATGAGTTAATGTATTTGGAGTATATAGTAACACTCGATACAAGTTTGATATTCTGTTGGCGTTGTTGATGATGCTGCTGTAACAAAACCTGAATATCTAAATTATGTTCAGATTACTTCCTCAAAATCAGTCCAGAATATATTTTAAATGTCATTTCATCTGTATTAATTCCATGATGTGTATGATGTTACAATAACAAATTTTAGGGAGGTCCTACTGTATGCCATGTACTGTGGTGATGGCTTTACATAGATTATATTCTGGATCCACTATTTAGCTTAATGTAAGAAAGACCTGGTTTTAATTGCTGACAATGTCAGGCTATGTTCTGGCTATTGATGCTGTATTACCTCAGCTTCCCATGTATAAAATTTTAATAGTATTCACCTACAGGATTGTTGCAGTAGTCAAACCAGGTGATCCAGGGGAAATGCTTAGGACATAGCTGAACACATTCTAAGAACTCAATAATAAAAGAGTAGCAGGTATATTATTGTTATTTCTCACAATAGTACTGTATGATTATAGATATAATTGTTTTTATTATTATTCCCATTTTACAGATGAGGAAATTGAGATGGAGCAGGATACTAACCCAAACTAACTGATATTTGAGCGCCAGGTCTTAACCATGAGGCTATATATCACACAGCATAATGAATAACAAAAGCCACCTTTAGTTTACAGTGGAGGGCTCTTCAGAAGCCTTAAAGCCTTACTACCTGATTAAATATAGGCAGGAGTCTTCTTGGTTTGATTCTTCAACATGCTTGCTGTTTTTATAATTCAAAACAGAGAAGATATGACTTAACAAAATCTCCCCGGCAGTAGGTCCACCAGGAGGAACCAGAGAGAAAGAAAGATTTGTAGGCTGAAGGTTAAGAAAGTTTGCAAAACAGAGGAGAATGTGGGGAGCTACAAGATTCCTACAGGATATGATGACAAATGGTTGGAAATCTGGCAAGGACACCCTGAGTTTCACCCCTCTACAACTATCTCTGAAATCAGGCTTCCTCTTTTGATGCTCATTTATACTGCTATGGTCTGTTCTAAACTCCTAAAACTGTTTTTTCTACTTGATTTTTTTTTTTTTTTTGCTATTTTCCACTTTTTCATTATTTTATCTGTCACTTTTATGGGGAACAAGAAAAAGAACACAAATACAATTTATGTATTTAGAGAGTTTGCCCTCTATTTTTTCCCCTTTTATATCCAGACTGTAGTTCAGTGTTTATTGCACAGTGTGTGCTCAATAGATGCTGCATGGATGTGAAATATTTGTACAATTCACCACTCCTCACTTACTGAGGACATCCTAAGTATATTTTGAAAATTGTAGCATCTGCAGAATAAGTATATAATCTCCCACGATGACTATTTCAAAAGGATAAATGTCCATTCAGAAATAAAATTCCAGAATGCTTTTTTTTTCCCTGTGGTCATACTTTTAATTTGTATTAGGTGAAAAAATAAATACAGTTTAAACCTTTGATTTCGTGGTTATTATTGCTTACATTAATTACATTATTTCATATATTTTTCAAAGAAAGAAAATGAACCAAGTTAACAAAACTTATTAAGAAAACAATAGCACGAGTGATATGCAGATGAAGCAAAATCTCTGAGGATGATCTGGGAATGACTGAGGTTTGGGAAACACTGGCTGAATTTTACATGGTAGCAGAAGTAACTGTAAGCCTCAAAAGCAGGTAGAGTTTATTAGAAATGTCCAAGCCCCTAATGTTTAGCTCTAGAAGGTGAGTTGGTTTCTTATTTTTAAAATTAAATTCAGTTGTATTGAGACATATTCACATACCATACAATCATCCATGGTGTACAATCAAATATTCATAGTACCATCATAGAGTTGTACATTCATTATCCCAGTCTATTTTTGAACATTTTCCTTACACCAGAAATAATAAACATAAGAATAAAAAATAAAAGTAAAAAAGAACATCCAAATCATCCCCCCTCCCACCCTATTTTTCATTTAGTTTTTGTCCCCATTTTTCTACTCATTCATCCATACACTGGATAAAGGCAGTGCGAGCCACAAGGTTTTCACAATCACACTGTCACCCCTTTTAATCTACATTGTTATACAGTCGTCTTCAAGAGTCAAGGCTACTGGGTTGGAGTTTGGTAGTTTCAGGTATTTACTTGTAGTTATTCCAATATATTAAAACCTAAAAAGTGTTATCTATATAGTGCATAAGAGTGCCCACGATAGTGACCTCTTGACTCCATTTGAAATCTCTCAGCCACTGAAACTTTATTTCATTTCCTTTCACTTCCCCCTTTTGGTCAAGAAGATGTTCTCAATCCCACAATGCTGGGTCTACATTCCTCCCTGAGAGTCATATTCCACGTTGCCAGGGAGATTCACTCCCCTGGGTGTTTGATCCCATATAGTGGGGAGAGCAGTGAGTTCACCTACCAAGTTGGCTTAGCTAGAGAGAGAGAGAGGACCACATCTGAACAAGAAAGAGGTTCTCTGGGGGAGACTCTTAGGCACAATTATAAGCAGGTTTAGCCTCTCCTTTGCAGTAACAAGCTTCATAAGGGCAAGTCTAGTGATAGAGAGCTTGGCATACCAAACTGTCAGTCCTCAGTGTTTGTAAGAACATCAGCAACAATCCAGGTAAGGAAATCCAACACTGGGATGCTTATTTTTAAAATCAATAACGTTTTGTTTTTCCTGACATGTTAGGATTTGAACTGTAACCTATTTATCAATCATTTCTAAGCATAGAAAAAATGGTTTTCAAAATATCTATAGTTAGGTAGAAGAGATATATGATGATATGAAAGAAAGAAAAAGAAAATAGAATAGTCCCAGCATAAATGAATGTTTGATAGTCCTCCATGGGCTTGAGGGGGTTTGGTAATCAGAACCTTGGGAACAGAGATAAGTCCTTTGTTCCAACAAAGCCATCAGAGATGGTGACAGACGGTGGCATGGCATGGCAGGCCTGGGATCCCCAGAGTAGGAACTGCAAGAATGTGACTCTGGTGTCTGAGGTGTAGATGAATATGATTTCAACAATTCATTGGTAAAGGAAGTCCTGGGTAAAAAGTGTGCATGCTGCAGAAGCTGAAGGGATTCATACTTTCCTGTTTTTCCATGAAGTCTTTGAGGTCTATTGAGAGAGGTAGATGAAGAAGAAAACAATGAGGGAAGATGAACAGAGAGAGAGCCACCAAGACCATGGGATTTTTTAAAAATGGAAGGACCCTCTTAGATCCATGCCAGTCCTTTTGTTGGAAAGATGGTGATATTAAAATCTCAGGAGTAAAAATGACAAAAGTCCCTCAGCTATTTATCAGCAAGTTCTTGATAAGAAATCTCAGAATTCCATTACACTGCAGTAATTTTCCAGCATCGTTGTTCTCCAAGGCTCAACTCAAATACCAACTCCTAAGTGAAGTCTTTGTAGAAACTCCCAGACAGGGTAATTTGTTTCTGCCTCTGGCCTCCCACTGTACTCTGTTCTGATCCCTATTAATGCACTAATAACATTACTACATTATAGTTCACAAGTCTGCTTTCCATATTAGCTTCTTACAACTCCAATTCCAATTAGCTTCTTAAAGCTTCTTAAAATTCCCAAGGCCATTTGCTTCTTAAAGACAGTGTCTGGGTTGTACTCATCACAATATCTCTGTTGCCTGGCATATAGTTTCAGTAAATGTGTAAGGGGAAAATGAGCAAATGAATAGTCAGACAAATAAGGAATTGAATGAACAATATGGACACAGGCAAGCCTGAAGCAGGTTTTTAGTAATGCAGCAATAGGTGATCTTCACCTAAAGTCCTGAAAGCGTTTGCAAAATAGTACATGGAGGGAACCAAGGGTAGTGAAAAGGCTAAGGGCCACATACTTTTACTGGGCTACAATGAAGTTTGCCCTCCAATGAATGGGAAACAGGTTGCCTGGTTGGATGGTTCCTTCAGAAGTGATTAAAATCTGACCTGGTCTGTCTCTGTGGAAACATTGACCACTGTGAGGAGAGTGACTTGATCATTCCCATATGCATCAATTTGACCTCAGATGGAGATTTCTGGGGCTTAACGATCAGTCTCTCATCATAAAGAGCCTCAGCCTACTGTTCAATAATTTTCTATTCTTATATGTATACCAGTATCAGATTATTAGAGTGACATTGGACCTATCCTCCTCAAATTGGTTGTAGAGGGTTAATTTCACATTCATTGTATCATTGTATCATAATATAATTTTAAAATTAATATCATACATAGTGATTTCATGTCATAAATTTTAAGCAATTACAAAGCAGTTAGATACAACCAATATTTGGGGGAACCTACACATGTCACTCAATATATGTGGACTGAATAAAGAGGAAGCCTAATCAATATTTCAAAAACTATGAAACACTTTTAAGAATTAAAAGTTGGCAGGCTCCATTCTTTCCTCCTTTTCAGTCCATTACATAATTCAGCACGTAATCAGTCATTGTTTCCTTCCTCCAACTCACCCATTTAAATTTTATTGCATTTTTATCACCTCTGACAAATAGATATTGAGCAATCATTTTTTTAAGCAACTCAAAAGCCCTATACATTATGAAACCATATATTGTAGAACTGAATGATAAATGAAGTTAAGTATCAACCTTAAAAATAGAAACGGGTGAAGAGAATTATTGTAGCTTATGTTTTTATTCAGTAGCATAAGTTTTAATTGAAAGAACATTTTTAAATAGTGCACTGTGCCGGTTTGAGTGTATTGTGTCCCCCAAATGCCATTATCTTTGTGGTCTTGTGTGGGGCAGGCGTTTTGGTGATGGTTGGATTTGCTTGGAATGTGCCCCACCCAGCTGTGGGCAATGATTCTGATGAGATGTTCTCATGGAGGCGTGGCCCCACCCATTCAGGGTGGGCCTTGATTGGTGGAGCTATATAAATGAGCTAACTTGGGGGGAGAAAAGAGTGCAGCTGGGAGTGATGTTTTGAAGAGAAGCAAGCTTGCTAGAAAGGAACGTCCTGGGAGAAAGCCGTTTTGAGGCCGGAGCTTTGGAGCAGACGCCAGCTGCCTTCCTAGCTAACAGAGGTTTTCCGGACACCACTGGCCGTCCTCCGGTGAAGGTACCCGATTGCTGAGGTGTTACCTTGGATGCTTTGTGGCCTTAAGACCGTAACTGTGTAGTGAAATAAACCCCCGTTTTATAAAAGCCTGTCCATCTCTGGTGTTTTGCATTCTGCAGCATTAGCAAACTAGGGCATGCATCTTAGTCAGAAGTATGCTACAAATTTATACACTATTTCTTCTACTGATAAACCTTTTTCTTGGTAATGTCATTTTAATTTTATTTCCAAACAATTACCTTTATAAATTGAACTTTTACCTGTGGTTATTAATTAACTATTGTGGAAGAGAACAGCTGTCAAATTTTTACACACTTACTATGAAGAAACATTTGACTCAGCAACCTGATTGTCAGAAACAGAACTTCAAACCAAATGCAGTAAATAATGATTAAAGAAGGAAAAAAAGTTTCTGAATGATGAACATTAATTTTTTGACAGCATATGCAAACATGATTACTTTGCTCTTTATATTTCACTAATCCAGCCAAGGGTAACTGATTCAAAAAGAAACAGAAATAAACAAAAGCTTGATTTTGGTGCTGGAATTTATCAGAGTGATAGGAAAATTCATGGGTTGATATGAAAAGCTGTAACAGAAACAATCATAATGAGAAAAGCAACTCTCCTCTTTGAGATACTGCATAATTGACTACTTCAGTTTGTCTGAAGAGTGTTAGGGAAAAATTCTAACAGAAATAGCAATTATAGCTATTAAGTTTCAATAACACAAGTCTTTATTGTGACAAATTATGTTTTTTTTCCTGCAAAACATTCCAAGTGGTTGACTTCTCAAAACGATTTTTTAAACAATCAGCTTTTTAAAAAAGTTCCTTAGTAAACAAGTCATTTTTTAAACTAGGGATTATTTTTTCTCTAATTCTATATTATTCCTTCAAAATCTAAATAATAACACTCAAGTTCAAAGGTGGAGTAATGTAGTTTTGTATGAATTTTTATTTTGAAAATAATAAAGAAAGTATTTATTGAATGCTTGCTCTGTGCTAAGCATATGCTAAGTGTTTCTCACTCCTGATGTTATTTACCCTTGCAAAAACATATAATTTAATTATTCATTAGGCCTCTTTTAAAGCTGAAAAATGTGGGGCTTCGAGACTTACCCCAAGTCACAGAGTTAGTAAGTTGGCAAAGGTATATATCTTTCCCTGGCATAGAATATGAGCAATGCTGTAAGTCATATCTCAATATCACTTCATATACCAGAGAATAAATAGAATTTTGATTGGAAAAATAGCAAAACCATTCACATTCTTACCAAAAATTTATTTTGCCCTAAAGCGCTAGGTCTCAGACAGTGATCACTGGCCACCTAGACAATTTCACCCTTTAGAAAACCTTCAAAAGCCAGTTTCCATGGCAAGTTCTTTGGAGCTTCTTGTACTTGGTGTCACACTTGGGTACCTCCACTGGTTTGTGCTTTCCCACTCCCTGTCTCTAAGGAAGGATGCTGTGATGGAAAACGGCCATATGGTGGGGTTTTGTCAGCTTGTGAATCTCTTGGAGGCACATTATTTCAGTCAGGAAGTTTTTTCATAAATACTTGCACTGTGCACATTATATTATACAGGACCCAATGAGATGTAATAAAGTTTTGTTCTCTAATATTATACTTCTCTATAAAATCTGCATAGTGAGACTAAAGATGAAAGTCTGAGCAATCCTCTATTCAGCCTCTTCTTATCACTTCCCTACCTTCCTCTTTCTTTCATCTCTTCATCTCCTTTTCTCTACCCTTTCACCTTATTTCTAGCCCACTTTCATTTCATCTCCTCTGCCATAGAGGTTTAAAAAGGCACGGTGGGAAAAGAACATTATGTGGCTGATGGCAAACAGAGGTAGAGAAACCCAGTGCTGTGGCCGCATCTGCCTTCACTCTGTGTGGAACAGAGCACTTGTCTCCCACTAGCTTTAGGCTCTTAATTTTTTCTGAGAAGAGCACAGTTTAAAAGCATATCTTGGGATTTTCTCACCTCCCCTCCAACAATACCCATATCCTGTATATTTCATTCTGTAATGGTCCTGATTAGTAGTTATCCCATAGTGAAAACCGATTAACAAACCAAAACTAAATTGTTTTAATTCAGCTTTCTCTTGCACAAGGATAGACCTTCTTGGGGCTTTCACCAGCATCCATGGAATCGCATGACATGCATGGTCTCTAAGATCCTAGTACCTTAATTTAGCACCTATAATTCTTTGCCTATAAATTCCTTTTCTTTGTTTGGCTGTACTGATTGCTCCTTCTATATCACATTTTACATGAGCATAATAGAATTCACCATATACAACAAGAAATGATTATTAAAATCTATAGGATTCAGAGTTCTGTTGTTCAGGACAGTAATAAATTAGCTTTAACAAGATTCTATGCTTACACACCAGGGGGGAAATGTTAATAGCAGTAACAGTTCAGCTCCTTATTAAAACTGCATGCTTCTTCCTGAGCCATAAAAGACAAATATCATACGTTGGATGTCATCAATACTAAAAGCTTCTCCTCGTCAAAAGACACTGTTTAAAGAATGAAAAGACAAGCCTTTGACTGGGAGAAAATATTTGCAAAGAATATATCTGAAAAAGCACTTATATCCTGAATGTTTAAAGAACACTCAAAACTCAATAAGAAAACAAACAACTCAATTAAAAATGGGAAAATATTTGAACAGACATTTTAACAAATGATATATATGTATGACAAATAAGGACATGAAAGACACTCAGTGTGCTGGTTTGTATATATTATGTCCCCCAGAAAAAGCCATATTCTTTGATGCAATCTTGTGGGGGCAGACCCATTAGTGCTGATTAGATTGGAATTCTTTGATTGAGTGTTTCCAAGGAAATGTGACTCAATCAACTATGAGTGAAACATTTGATTAGATAATTTCCATGGTGGTGTTACCCCACCCATTCAGGAAGGGTCTGAATTAAATCATTGGAGCCATATAAATGAGCTGACAAACAGAAGGAGTAGAGCAACTAAGAGTGACATTCTGAAGAGGAGCTGCAGCTAAGAGAGGACAAAATGCCCCTAGAGCAACATTTTGGGGAACACTGTTTAGAAATGCAATCTGGGAGCAAGCAGACACCAGCCACGTGCCTTCTTAGCTAACAGAGGTTTTCTGGATGCCAGTGACCTTTCTTCAGTGAAAAGATACTCATGGTTGCGCCTTGGTTTGGACACTTTTATGGCTGTAGAACTCTAACTTTGCAACCAAATAAACCCCCTTTATAAAAGCCAATCCATTTCTGGTATTTTGCTTAACAGCAGCATTAGCAAACCAGAACACTCAGCATCATTATTCATTAGGAAAATGCAAATTACAGCCAAAATGTAATGACACAACTATTGGAAAGACAGAAATTAAAATGACTGGCCATAGTAAGTATTTTCAAAGATATAGAGGAAATAGAACTCACATAAAATGCTAGTAGAAACAGAAAATAGAACAACTTTAGAAGATTGTTAGGCAGTTTCTTTAAAAGTTAAGCATACACTTACCATATGATCCAGACATTTAACTCATAAGTTTTTACCCAAGAGAAATGAAAGCATATGTCCATACAAAGACTTGTATGTTCATAGCTGGATATTCTTAGCAACTTTATTTGTAATTGCAAAAAATTGAAAACAATCTAAATGTCCATCAACAGGTAAATGGATATGCAAATTCTGAGCACCCATAGCATGGAGTACCACTCAGCAAATTTTTTAAAAAAAGGATGAACTATTGATACATGCAACATATGGATGAACCTCAAAATAATTATACTGAGTAAAGGAATCCAGCCAACAAAGGTTGCACACTATATGTTTTCAGTTATATAAATTTCTCTAAAATGCAGATTAATCCACAATGAAAATAGTCATTGGTTGCTTGGGGAATGGGTGGCTTGGGGAATGTGGGGCAGGACAGAGGAAAGGATTATAAATGAGTATAAAGAAACTTTTGGAGGTGATAAATATATTATTTATCTCAATTGTTTTGTGCTTTCCAGGGGGTATACATATGTTAAAACTTCTCAAATTGTATGATTTCAATATGTGCAGTTTAATATATGCCAATTATACCTAAATAAAGCTGTTAAACACTGCTTGCTTCATAGATTACACATACCAGTCCTTGGCAAACACTGGTCAGCAGAAAGGAGTTGTGAACTGTTACCCATCACCAGAAGTATTGCATAAATAGTGTACATAAGTGGAGCTCACAGTCACTCATGGATATCCATTCAACAATAGATAATGCCATGCACAAGGTAATGGTAATTAATGCAGGATAATTAATGAAGCTTCCATATTTAGATGTCCAGAATTTTAAATATATATGTGTGTGCATCCATTTATCAACATTTCCTCCTTAGTTCCATAAATTCAAATATATTTCAATGGTATAAAATGCAATTTTGATCATATTTGGACTCACTGCTCTGTGCAGGATGGCTTCCTAAGCCTCCACGTAAAGCCTTGTTTTTTTCCTTATAGTTTAAGATTGTTTCCATACCTAGTTTATGCTTGAAATAAAAAGGAATTTTAAAATCAAAAAGCATATTTAAGTCCATATCCAAACAATAAAAAGGAGGCAGGGAAAATCATTTTTCATAAATACTCAAAGAGTAGTGAGAGGCCAACTTTTCCCCATGTTTGTAAATCTTTTTGAATCTTCTAACTCCAATAATTACAATAGACTATGTTTAATTCTCCCCATATTTGGAAGGCATCTTTGAAGGAAACTTGGAATTTGAAAACATTTCTTAAAAATATATGAACAGAGTGAGGGGCAAGATGGCCACATAGAGAGGTGTGGAATTTAATTAGCCCCCTCGAGTAACTAATAAACCACCAGGAACTACTAGTAAATAATCTGAAACAACTGCTGGGGGACAACTGTGACTTTCCACACATCGTACACCAACCTGGAATAGGTAGAATGGCTGAGATCACAGCATAAAAGCTGTAAGTAAAAACTGTGGAACTGCACCAGGACCCCCCCACCTCCATGGCAGGCTGAGCTGCAAGACCTCACTGTGGGAGAAAGCAGCATTCCCAAAGCAAGCAAATATAACTCAATCTAGCTTCAACTGGTGTTTTAATTAACAAATGTGGACTGCTGAATACAAGCTACAAACATAGGCAAACCCCTAATAAGAAGCAAAGTACCCTAACATTGCTCTCAGTGGAGAAGAGGTGGGGCTGACAGAAAAAAAAATAATTAAAAAAAGAAGGAAAAATACAGAGGCTTTTAGAGATGACTGACCTTAAAGATACAGAAAACAACTGTGCCACGGGAAAGGGTGCCCAGAAGACCAGGTGCTTTACCTGACCAACAGGTGAAACTGGGGGGCCATGGACAGGCTCTGAAAAGGGACTCTTTCCCTTTTTCTCTCTCTCAACCTGAGTGAGTCAGTGGAGAGAGCCTCAGCCATTTACAGTTCACAGTGCCATGACCCAGACAGGGGTGGAGATAACAGAGTCAGAGAGACAAAGGAGCAATTCAAATGCAGAAGAGAACTCCCTAGGGGGGTGTATTTTCCCTAAGAGGAAGGAGGTGGGGCCCAGCTCTAGTGCCAACCTCCTTTTCAGAACTCAGACCCCAGGGACTGGGGGAAAACAGCTAAAACAGAAACAACCTAAGTTGAGAACTAAGGGGGCCACACCTCCTTACACCAGTCGGGAATGACAAGCTGACAGGTGCCACCTGCTGGGCAGGTTAGGAAAAGCACAATGGCTTCAGGCCCCACAGGAAAGTCTGTCAGTCTTCTAAGATACATCCTCAAGGAACTTGAAACTGAATATAACCCCATTCTGAGACCTGAACCTGTTCCAGTCTGGGAAAATCTGATTGGGATAACCAAGGAAACCAGATACCTAGACAACAGAAAACTACAAATTATACTAGGAAAAATGAAGATAAGGCCCAGTCAAAGGAACAAACTTACACCTCAATTAAGATACAGTTGAGATATTGTTTCACTTTAATGAAACAATCAATTAAAGATTTTCAAAGAAATATATGAAATCAATTAAAAAACCACATCAACAAGTTCAGGGAAGATATGACAAAAGAGATGAAGGATATAAAGAAAACACTGGCCGAACATAAGGTAGAAATCAAAAGTTTGAAAAAACAACTGGAAGAATCTATGGTAATGAAAGGCAAAACACAAGAGATGAAAAACACAATGGAGACATACAACAGCAGATGTTAAGAGGCAGAAGAAAATAATCAAGAACTGGAGAACAAGACACCTGAAATCCTACACACAAAAGAACAGATAGGGAAAAGAATGGAAAAATATGAGCAACATTTCAGGGAACTGAATGCCAACATGAAACACATGAATATACATGTCATGGGTGTCCCAGAAGGGGAAGAGAAGGGAAAAGGGGCAGAAGCAATAATAGAGGAAATAATCAATGAAAATTTCCCATCTCTTATGAAAGACATAAAATTACAGATCCAAGAAGCACAGCATACTCCAAACAGAATAGATCTGAATAGACCTATGCCAAGACACTTAATAATCAGCTTATCAAATGTCAAAGACAAAGAGAGAATCCTGAAAGCAGCAAGAGAAAAGCAATCCATCATATAAAAAGGAAGCATGATAAGACTATGTGTGGATTTCTCAGTAGAAACCATGGAGGCAAGAAGGAAGTAGTGTGATATATTTAAGATACTGAAAGAGAAAAACTGCCAACAAAAATCCTATATTTGGCAAAACTCCTTAAAATGAGAGGGAGAGTTTAAAATGTTCTCTGACAAAGGGACAATGAGAGAGTTTGTGAACAAGATACCTGTTCTACAGGAAATACTAAAGAGAGCACTACAGACAGAAAGGAAAAGACAGGAGTGAGAGGTTTGGAACACAATTTTGGGTGATGGTAGCACAACAATGTAAGTACACTGAACAAAGATGACTGTGAGTATGGTTGAAAGAGGAAGGTTAGCAGCATGTAGAACACCAAAAGGAAAGAGGAAAGATAAAGACTGGGACTGTATAACTCAGTGAAACCTAGAGTGCTCAACAATTGTGACAAAATGCATAAATATGTTTTTACATGAGGGAGAACAAATTACTGTCAACCTTGCAAGGTATTAAAAATGGGGTGGTATTGGGGAAAAATACAATCAATTCAAACTAGAGACTATAGTTAACAGAAACATTGTATTTTTTTTAAATTAACAGAGGCAATATACCAAAGCTAAATGTCTCTAAAAGGGGGACATATGGGAGGGGTATGGGATTCTTGGCATTGGTGATGTTGTCTGACTCTTTTGTTGTACTTAAGTTTAATTCTATCTTTCCTTTTGTTGTTTTTCAGCTGTCATTTTTTCCTTTCTTTTTCTCTTCCTCCTCCTTTGTGGAAGAAATGGAGATTTCCTTATATAGATAATATATGGCAGTTGTTCTGATTTGCTAATGCTGCCCTTTTGCAAAATACCAGAAGTGGATTGGCTTTTATAAAGGGGATTTATTTGTTACAAAGTTACAGTCTTAAGGCCATAAAGTGTCCACAATAAGTTGTCAACAATTGGATACCTTCACTGGAGGATGGCCAATGGCGTCTGGAAAACCTCTGTTGGCTGGGAAGGCATGTGGCTGGCATCTGCTCCAGAGTTCTGGTTTCAAAATGGCTTTCTCCCAGGACATTCCTCTCTAGGCTGCAGCTCCTCAAAAATGTCACTCTTAGTTGCTCTTGGGCCGTTTGTCCTCTCTTAGCTTCTCTAGAGCAAAAGTCAGCTTTCAAAGGCCATCTCCAAAATGTCTCTATAAGCTGCAGCTCCTCTCTCAGCTCCTGTGCATTCTTCAAAGTATCCCTCTTGGCTGTAGCAAGCTTGCTCCTTCTGTCTGAGCTTATACAGTGCTCTAGTAAACTAATCAACACCCATGCTGAATGGGCAGGGCCACACCTCCATGGAAATTATCCAATCAGAGTTATCACCCACAGTTGGGTGGGTCACATCTCCATGGAAACACTCAAAGAATTGCAATCTAATCAACACTAATCAACACTAATACATCTGCCCACACAAGATTGCATCAAAGATAATGGCATTTTGGGGGACATAATACATTCAACTGGCACAGTGGATAAATACGTGATTATACAGGGAACCATCGATTGTTTACTTAGGATGGAATGTATAGCATGTGAACAAAACCATCTTAAAAAAAACTGGTTGATGAAGAAACCTTGAGGGCACTATATTGAGTGAAATAAGTCAGATACATAAGGACAAATATTGCAGGGTCTCTCTGATATGAACTAATTATAATATGTAAACTCATAGACATGAAATATAAGTTACCAGGATATAGAACGAGGCTAAAGACTTGGGAGCAGTTGCTTATTATGAGCAGAATGTTTAACTAGGTTGAATGTAAGTGTTTGGAAATGGACAGAGCTGATGGTAGCACATTATTTTGAGAATAACTAAAAGTGCTGAATGGTGTGTGAAAGTGGTGGAAAGGGGAAGCTTAGAGTCACATATGTCACCAGAAGGAAAGTTGAAAGTTAAAATATGGGAATGTATAAAACAGTGAATCTTGTGGTGGGCAATCATGAACTAGAATAAATGTATGACACTGTAACTAGAAGTTAATAATAGAGGGGTATATAGGGAAAAATATACCTATTGCAAACTATGTACTACAGTTAGTAGCATTTTAACATTCTTTCATTAATAGCCAAAAATGTACTATACCAATACTATGAGTCAATAATGGAGGGGGGTGGTTAGGGGTAGGGGAGGAATTGAGTTATTTTGTCTTCATTTCTTTTCTGGAGTAATGAAAATGTTCTAAAAATGGAAAAAAAATTAATTGTGGTGATGGATGCACAGCTGTATGATGGTACCATGGGCAATTGATTGTGCACTTTGGATCTTTGGATGATTGTATGGTATGTGAACAATCTCAATAAAATTGAATTTAAAATATATATATATGAACAAAGTAGTTCACAATAAAGCCCTGTACCTGAGAATTTTATGTAAATATTTTACTTGAGAAAGGTCAAGGACCTGCTAAATCACACATTCATTTACCCCTGCAACACATGCAAATTTCTCTTAATTGACCAAGCAGACACACATATTCATACATACACACAGCATTTATTTTCCCAGTAAAAATGTTATAGGTATCCTGGCAGTTCAAAATTCAAATACAAGGATTTTACAGAATTCCATGGGTGGCTTTTATCAGGCACTGGTCTTCTTCCTAAAGCAACCAACCCAAATTTATATTCAATAGAGCATCTATAGCATGCACTCTCAAGGACATCTATGTTTCTAACACATAATCAAGAATTATAAATGAATTTGTGCCAATTAAATGTGGGCCTTGTGGCAAATACAGGAATCACATGAGTGTCTTCCCTTCATCAGTTTGACAGATTATATTCAGTTGCCAAATTTACGCTTACTGCACTCCTATTATTCCTCTTCTAAGTAGATTAAATTATTTTTTAGTATTTTAGAAACAATTGTATTTCAGAGAAATATTTCTTCTTCCATTCTGTATGGACTTCCATTCAGAAATCTGATCATCGTATGTGGCATACCTGCAGTTGTATGCCAGGTGTTGGTCTGGAGGCCAATGCTGAGCTGGCGGTCAGACAGACACATCATCTTGTTTAAAGGAAGAACATGTAGTTTATGTCATTACTCATTGGTCTCTTGAATTAATCTTTCTCTAGCCAATCACTTGAGTACGGGTTGGAGCTAGACTGATTCTGGTGGCAGGGGCAGGAAGAAAAATTCTAGTGCTTACAAGCCCTCAAGGATGACATCGTGCAGATGTCTACAACTGTTGTGAAACATCAGACCACAGGCCTCTGGGAAAGCAGAGATGGTAAAAGTAAATAAGAGAGTCCAAAGGACAAGATGGGCTCCAAGAAAACATAAGCTACCCTCTCTGCAGTACCTTAAGGCCCTGCTTTTGAAAACCATTCCAGTCACCTTAAAGAACATGGAATGCTTTATAGTGTTGAATATAGATTGAATCATGCCCTGCAGAAAATATATGTTCAAGTCCTAATCCCCAGTCCCATGGCTGTGAACCAATCAGTAAATAGGATTTTCAAAGATTCTATTAGTTAAGGTGAGGCCAACACCTTAATCTGGTCTGACAGTAGTCCTTATAAGCAAATGAAATTTGGACACAGACATACAAGCCGCAGGAGGAGACAGAAAGAGACAGATTGCCATATGATGGAGGCAGACATTGATCGCCAGCAAGCCACCACTAGAATCCTACAGACTTCAGAGAAAACATGGCTTGCCAGCTCCTTGATTTTCGGGCTTCTAGCCTCCAAAATCTGAGACAATACCTTCCTGTTAAGTCAAGCAGTTTGTGGTATTTTTACAGCAGCCCTAGAAAACTAAGACAGCAACCTATACTTGTTTGGAAAGACCAGTAGTACCTGGTTGTTTTTATTTGTTTGTTTGTTTGTCTGTTTATTCAAGGATGGAACAGATCACACAAAAGATGCTAACAAACTAGTAAGATCTAAATTTGGTTTCAGCCAAGCTTTTGATAGCACCTTCCCTGGCTTTCTCATTGAGACATGTTAGGAAACCAATGTCACCTGTATTATGCCTAGGAATGGGAGACAAGTGAATTCCCCAATCCTGCATATACCTATATCAAGTTAAAGCATTTCCAACAAAAAGGAATACATAAGCATCCGGTCATAGCTTTTAGACATTTGCCTGGTGAACTAAGAAGAGAACAGTGAGGGGAAAGAGAAGACAGGAAAAGCAAAAATCTATCTTAGATAATGTTTCAACATTTTTTGTGGTGCTGTGATTTCTAGATTTCTTTGGACAATAAAGAGAGAGACTGTAAAACAGTGATGCAGAACAAAGATTCTGGAGCCAACTGCCAGAGTTCAAATCCCAGTTCTGCCATCAAAGGGTTGTTAAGGATTAGAGAAGATCTATGTATTCAGTGTTTGTAGTTATTATTAATAAAGGAGCCACATTTTGTTCAATAGTTAATTACAAGGAGACATGAGAAATGAAACTGATAACCATTAGCAGAATTATCATAAACTTCAAATATCATATACATATATTTCTCAAAGGTACAAGTAAATGCTAGATTTTACATTTATATCATGCATACCTTAGGCCAGCATCCAAAAAATTTTTCTCCAGGCTGTGCTTTATTCAAAGATTACAAGGTAAATTTTAATGAACACTGTATTTGCATGCAAATGATGCCCCTACATGATTTTTTTTTTCAATGTTGGAAAAGATTCTGTTTTTCCAAATGTGAAGGGCAGTTATGAGTTGGAGATGAGAGGTCATGTATTAAGGAAGAGGGAAAACATTAATTAAGCACCTACTAGATGAAAGGCTCTTTTCATATGTTCTCATTCAGTGCCCATAACCACCCTGACAGTTGTGATATCATCAATATTTTACTTAACCTGACATTTAGTGAGGTTAAGTAAATTACCCAAGGTCACATAACCAGAAAATGGCATAATTGGAAGTTGAAGTCATTTTTGTCTGGTCACATAAAATAATGAGAAGATTTAACATTTATTTAGTGCCTCTGTGTGTTCTGTGTTAGAAGCTTCACAGGCACTATCACCCATGGATGTCATACAAACCGGCAGTCTAGGAGAGATTCATATTGTCATTTCATAGATAAAGAAACTGAGGTTCTGAGGGGTTGAACAGCCTGGCCAACGACCCAGAGCCAGGAAGTGGCAGGTTAGGGATTCAGAGTCTGTTTCTCATATAACATGGGATTATTTTTAACAAAATCATGTGTTGATGACAGCCTTTGATTTTTAAAAAGTTGCATCTATTTGAGAAAATATTACAAATCCCTAAGATATATAAACTCAAACTAAAAGTTGATTTTCTGTAAAGTGATTCTCAATTGTTAAAATATTATTGTTGGAAGCCCTGAAATACCTGCATATCATTTAAATGGCAAAAATCAAAGGATAGCTTACTCAGGATATAAAATTTGACTTGGCTTTTATCCAAAAAGAAAGAGAAATAAATCCCAAAGAGCTTTCATTGAAAAGAATATTATTTCTTCATATTTTAGAAAGTAAAAGTTTAACATTATTTTATAAAAATAAAAATTGAATAAGCGAATTAAAATGCAATTTGTGCTAAAAATTAACAAACAACTCCTCTTTCTCAAGCCAACTGTTCCATTATGGAATACTGCCTTAAGGAGAAGACTAAAGCTAAAAATCAACTGAAATATACACCCTTGGTTTTACCTTCAAATGTCTCCAAAGGAATATTTTAAGAAAGCATTACTAACAAAACAAATTGTTTGACTTTTAAATGTGTTCCTTTGCAACACAATAACAATTAAATAAGAAATAGCAAAGTACAAGAGGTGCAGTTTTGCTATTACAATGTGGTAGATAGAATAAATAGATTGAAAAGAAAAATGCAAAAATAAATGGTGCTACTTTTGTTCAACATGGCATACTAAAATGTACATATCAAGCAGTGCTTCTTACTACACATATTAGAAATGAAATTTTGAACTAAATTTGTCATTTTAAAGATGGCAATGGGCAGTAAATATCTTCCTGGAAAGTGTATCATTTCAGAGAGTGACAGAATGTTGACTATAAAAACTATTTCTATCTTGCTTTAATGTAGGCCCAACATAAGAACAACTTTATTGTGCACACATTAAACATTTTATTTAGACACTAAACAGAAGTTTTCTGATGTGATGCCTTTACCAAGGCTGAATAAAAGCTTATTTGCAGTTGTTTGGACGAGGCTTTCTAGCACCAATGTCATAATAGCTTTCTTTCTAGTGTGCTAACATTCGAATTGCAAATTTTTAGAAATGTGTCTTAAGTATAATTCACAATTGTGCTGAACTAGATGAATACAATCACTTTTCACCAAGTAAAAAGGCACTTTTGGCTGCGGTTGAACAAAATACAAGGTAATTGTTGACAGTGTCAAAACTGATCATTGTTACCTATTTTTCAGAGCTACCAGCTTACATGGCTATTTGAGATTATCAATGAATAATAAGAGAGAATTTCAGACTACTATATTATGAATGCTAGGGGTAGAAGCCAAATGTACTGAAATGACTGAAAATCATCCTAAATGTGATCCTGAATATTTCGTTTTCTAATGTGGAATAAACAGAGTTAAAGCAGTTTGGCAACTGCATTAAACTGAGTCAACGTAGTGTTCTGTAATGTCTTGCCACTGTAAGTAAATACTATATGAAAATATCATTGTCATGTAAGGTTTGGAAATAATTTTAGGCTACCAGGCCATGATCAGCATATTAAATTCTTACAGCCTGAATTTTGTTCATACAGCTTGAGAAATCATAATTTAATCAATGATACTAGGTATATCATATCCCTGTTAAGTAAGACTCCATCAACATCACAGTTTTCCCCCTTGTGTTTGTGAGTTTTTTTGTTTGCTTTGTTATTTAGTCACAAATAAGTCACTAGTGAACTAAAAGAAGATTCCTAAAACTAAAATTTTGCAGCATTACCCAAAAGAAGTAGTTCATAAGGGATAATTATGAAGTCCTATATTTAGGTTTTAAATAAACCAATGGTTCAAGTTCACAATGAGGTAAACTTTGTTCAAAAGCAGTTAGTGCCAGCCAGTTTTGGCAATTTGTTGAAAAAGATGTTCAGAGAATGTTCTCCCAGTAAAATAGACCAGAAAATAAATTTTAGATTCCACACACATATGCAAACACAAAACCATGTTTTTTCCTTAATGTGGGAAACTATGAAAGTATGAATATACTTCATATCATCACCAGAGATACTCTCTTGTATCTGCTACTCTCTGGTGACCTGGATAGAATCTTGATTTTCAAGGGCTATAAGTAAGAATCATGAGGTGAAAAAACCCACTCTTGTAGGTTTGAAGCTATAATTCACATTACATCTGAGGACTCCAAAACCCTAAATTAATTATTTAATTTAAAGGATGCCCACAGTCCTGGCATATACAAATGCAAATCTTTCCTGGAAGGAATCATATATGAGAATTTCTAATAAACACAAATTGAATAATTAAGATCACAAACTAAATGAACTAGTCAATCAGCAAATTAGAGATTATTGAAGAAAGAAATAGTTATATAGGAATAGCTAGAAGTAAATACCCGAAACTACCAAACTCCAACCAGTAGTCTGGACTCCTGAAGACAATTGTATAATAATGTAGATTACAAGGGGTGACAGTGTGATTGTGAAAACCCTGTGGATCACACTCCCTTTGTCTAGTGTATGGATGGATGAGTAGAAAAATGGGGACAAAAACTAAATGACAAATAGGGTGGGATGGGGGGATGGTTTGGGTGTTCTTTTTTTGCTTTTATTTTTTACTCTTATTCTGATTCTTTCTGATGTAAGGAAAATGTCCAGAAATAGATTGTGGTGATGAATGCATAACTATATGAGCATACTGTGAACAGTTGATTGTATACCATGGATGATTGTATGGTATGTGAATATATTTCAATAAAACTGAAAAAAAAAGGAATAGTTATAAGAAAATGATACATTCGGAAAAAACCATAATGCAGCACAGGGTGACAAAGCAATTAATAAATATGAAAGATTAATGAAGAAACAAATATAAAGACTGGAATTGTAGAAAATGTACATAATCAGAGTATCAGAAAGAAAGAATAGAATAATTGATGAAAGACTATATCAGGATATAACACCCGAGAAATTTCCAGAACTGATGAAATGCACCAATTCTCAGATTCAATGTGTGTGTTGGGGGGGTGGGGCATGTTTCAATCTTAGACATAATAGACTGAAACTTTAAAACCACTAACACAAAAACAAGATATTATAGTACTAGAAAGAACACATGAAAAGGAATAATAGATTGAAAACTAGTAACATAAGAACAAAAATAGAAACTAAAAAAACAGCGTCATACTGACAAAGATAAATTATTGATGTAGAATTCTATGCCCAGAGAAATAACATTTCAAGAAGAGGAAAATGAATTTGTTTTCAGAAAAACCAAAACTTAGATAGTAGACAACCAATATATACTCACTAAAGGTACATCTAAAGAGTGTCCTTTATAAAGAAGGAAAAAGAAAGCCTGAAATTCAAAAGCATTGTTGAGGAAAAAATTTTGAAGGTAGGTTAATCTAAGCTCACACTAATTATGTAAAACAACAACAACAAAAGCAAAAGAAGTTGATTTTTTAGTATATAAACAGACAAAAATACAGCCATAGAAAGACAATAGCATATAATCCTGGAGGGGGGTGTTTCCCCTCTTAAGCTTTGTCTCCTGTTTTTGGGGTCTTCGACAACTTATCTGCCCCCAGCTCCATCTAGAATTCACCAAAGTTTTGTCTTCAACTCTGCTCTTCTCTCATTCTATGCCTTGTCCCTTAGATGTCTTACTGCAGATAGCACCTTATTGCAGATAATTCCTCTTTTAGGTTCCTAGGTTGCTTAAAGCAGATACAATGAAATGGGTTGGATTAAACAATGGGAATTTATTAGCTTACAGTTTTGACGCTGAGAAAATGTCCAAATCAAGGCATCATCAAAGTGATGCTTTCTTCCCAAAGACTGGCTGCTGGCGATACTTGGCTCCTCTGTCACATGGCAAGGCACATGGTGACATCTGCTGGTCTCTTCCAGGTTTTGTTGCTTTCAGCTTTTTTGCTTCAATGGCTCTCTCTCTCTCTCTCTCTCTCTCACACACACACACACACACACTGTATTCATTCCATTTATAAAGGACTTCAGTAAGAAGATTAAGACCATTCTGTTAGAGGTGAATCACAGCTTAACTGGAGTAGCCTCATTGAAAGGTCCTACTTACAATATGTTTAAACCCACAGGAATAGATTAGATTTAAGAACATGTTTCTCTGGAGTGTACACAGCTTCAAACCATCACAACTCCCAACCTAGCTCTCCAGTTGTCAGCTACGCTGAACTTCAGTTTACAGATTAGCAAGTGCCTGTTTGACCTTTCCTCAGTGATATCAAATGGGTGACACTTAAAATCAAAGCCATAATATGCACTCCCCAGATCTAGTCCTCCTCCTCATTTCCCTGCTTCTTTGTGGATTGCATCAAACTTTCATATTTACTTAGCTTGGAAATATTATCAGGCAGAGCTCTGACTCCCTCTTCTCCAAATTCCACAGTCATCAAGTCTGCTAATTCATCACACTGCCTTCATCTCACTCTTCATTCTTAATATGGGACTATGACAGTAATGTCCCAACTCAGCTCATCTTTCTTTCCCATTCCTTTCCCATACCACTTCTATTTCAGGCCATCTTGTTCACCACTAACAGAGTAAAAAGGCTAACCCACTGCTTGGATCAGGCCAGCATGCCATCAGAAAAAGCATCCAAGGCTGAAATATGTTGATGGCTTCAATTCTAAACTTCTTGTCCTGGCACTTACATCTCTCTGCCATTTGGCCTCACTCACATTAAAGGAATGTCCTCATGGGACAACAGGAGGATTTCATAGAAATGCAGTGTGAAGAGGGACCACTGGACTAGTTTCCTACACCAAACTCACCATAGGCATGACCTTGGCAGAGGGCAGTAGAGCAGGCCCTGGTAGGGGTTTCTAACCAGGTATCCTTGGGCCCCAGGAGGTCCATCTATAGAATTCAGGAAGGGACAGGGCAGACACTGAAGAATTGGATGGAAAAAAAATAACATTTGTGTTTTCACTAACCTCTAAGTGAAATGTCATTTCCTTTAAGTATAAATGCGGATATCCAACCTTAATAGTAAGAAGTACCTATGACTTGTTCACCAATAGACCTCTCAGATATATTCAAATCATGTAGCAAGTTTGGCACATATCTTGAGATGTCATTTATATGCATTGCTACTTCAATATTATGGAAATGTGAGACTTCTCACTATATCCTGTCGGTTAATGTGTTAAAGAACACATGTATTCCTATATCACAAATGTGTTTCATTTTTATTTTGATGGCACTATTGTCAAAATGATTGGCATTCTATGCTATCTTATGCGTTTTTATTCATACAAAAACAGTGTTCTGAGTATGATTATTTTTAGACTCTCAAAGGGGTCTGTGTCAGAAAATAAGTTCAGAATTCATACACTGCCCCAAGTATGTCTGGAAATAGGTGGCTGATGACATAGAAATATGTATAGCATACCCTGGAGATAACCCTACAAGTTTAGACACTTCTCTGCTTGTTGTTATTAAAATTTGCTTTTGTTAGTTATATTATGGTCCTGATATTTGCAAGCTGAAGCACACTGAGCTGATTAGAATTTCATAAGAAATTCAGAACTGTCATGCCAGAGCTACACATTTCAGACATATGGGCTCTATGTAGATTATTAAAGAGCAACTGGAACCAATTATTAGAAAAAATGATGTAGAGGTTATACCACAGAATACTTTTTTAGTATTTAAATGTATTAACTAATTTTCTTAATATGCCTCAGGAATGAATTGTCTCCATGAACATGCATGTCTGATAGCCATCTCTAAATTATATTATGTTTATAAATCATATTTTGTTGTTGCCATCAAAATAAATTTAACAATTACTGTTACTAAAATACAGGCTAACAACCTAGGCCCAATCATTTTCATCTAAATATCAATCTTGTGCAAAAAACTTCCTGAAAAAAAATGGAAATTGAATTGCAAGTTTCATAAATTCAAGTAAAGAACAGGTCATAGTACTTCATCTCTTCAGTTTGTTATACAGCAATCCTGTAATAATGGACAATAAAATTAGCTTTTCACATTCTAATTTTCATCCAGATCAGAGAAGTCATTTTATGGTTATTAAGTAGGGAATCTTAAATTCTGTCATTTCTTAAAGAATGACATCAACACATTATTTCTGCCATAGACTTAAGAATAATGAGGTTCACACATAGTATTTTTGCTTACATATGTTGTTTCACTTCTTTTTCTCATTAAGATAATACTTTGTCAAATCAGATTCCATTTTTTCATGTCTAGGTTGATTTTTTCAATATTTTTCCATTTTCTGAAATTTGTTGGCATAAAAAAGTAATTTTTTTCTCAATATGTAACTGTGCTTTTTATTCCTCTGCTTTTTTTTCTCTCTTTAAATTAATGGTATCAATCTTTAATTTGCTTAGTAATATTATGACATTTGCTTCTTTTTTCTCCCTCTTCTCTCCATGTCCAATCATCAAATTTACCTGTGGTGGGTACTGTGGGGTGCCAACCTAGAATTATTTCCCTGTCTGCTTCTGTCCTGGGGAAAGGCAGTTTTCTACTGCCAGCCTTCTCTTGGGGTTGCCTCAGCTGAAGAAAATTACCTCACCAAAGATCATGTCAACTTCCAAGCATAAGCACGTCCAATGACTGACCAATCCAGGTGTCTAAAGGCTTGGGCTTGTTCTGGTTTGCTAATGCTGCATTTTACAAAACACCAGAAATGGATTAGCTTTTATAAAGGGGGTTTATTTGGTTACACAGTTACAGTCTTAAGGCCATAAAGTGTCCAAGGTAATGCATCAACAGTTGGGTACCTTCACTGGAGGATGGCCAGTGGTGTCCAGAAAACCTCTGTTAGTGGGGAAGCCACGTGGCTGCTGACTGCTCCACAGCTCTGGTTTCAAAATGGCTTTCTCCCAGGATGTTCCTCTCTAGACATCTACTTGCTCCTGGGTTGTGTTCTCCAAAATGTTGCTCTTGGGGTGTTATGTCCTCTCTTAGCTGCAGCTCCTCCAAAATGTCATTCTCAGTTGCTCTCAGCTTTCTGTGTGTTCTTCAAAGTGTCCCTCATGGCTGTAGCAAGCTCACTTCTTCTGAGCTTATATAGTGCTCCAGTAATTTAATTCAGACCCACCCTGAATGGGTGGGGCCACATCTCCATGGAAATTTTCCAATCAGAGTCATCACCCACAGCTGGGTGGGGCGCAGCTCCATGGAAACACTCAAAGAATTACAGTCTAATGAACACTAATACATCTGCCCACACAAGATTGCATCAAAGATAACGGCATTTTGGGGGACATAATACATTCAAACTGGCACAGCCCTCTTGGCTCATCTCAGTATTACTCTGAAGGGTTGTCTCAGCTCTAGAATTCCCCGTGGGGTCAACTGAGGCCTTTGTTAGGACTGCATCACCATTCAAAGTCTTCTTTTACCCAATTATATTTCATCCTCCACCCCCACTTCCCACAGAGTTGTTGGTCCCAAAAGAGTTCATCTCTTGTATCTTTGAGACTGCTTCTCAAGGAATCTTGGGGAGCAACAGAACCATTCTACCCTTTTATTTCTCTGGAAACCATCCTCCTTTTCCTTATTGACTTAGTTCAGTCTACCATGAACCCAATTTGAATGGCCATTATTTTATTTAACAGCCAAAGGGGTTTTAAAATAAATGCTCCTCCCACAAACACACAAGGACTTTGATCGGAGCTCACTGAAGGAAGATATTTCAATTTCACCCTTTTCTGAAAATTTCTCCCTACCCATTCATATGCCATGATATCTGCTAAAGTGAATACTATTACCCAGACTATATCCCTTCCACAGATAATTCCCATACACAAAATGCATTCCTGCATATCTCTTCTTGAAGGCATTCTCTATCATAGGAGCATACTTAACCTGTTCAGGTCAGAAATATCTGAAAGCTCATATCTCCAAAGTGCCCATCAAATAATGAGGGAGGATTTAATACATACCCAGCTTCCTTATCCCACAGTGTGACAAGATGTATTCCACGTGGCATCTAAGAACATCCCCAGTGAGGTACCCCAGGTTTCTGCAGTAATATGTTTATAATGCTTTTTACAATTGACTTTGCCCACTCAGTGTCTTACCCTCTTCAGAGTGCTTCCAGGAATCACCTTGAAAATAAAGTATTTGCACTCAAATCCTTGTGACATGGTCTGCCTTAGGAAGAACCCAAATTAAGGTACCTACATTAGTAAATGATGATCTGAAACAGGAGTCAACCAAAACTGCCTGTGTGCCAAATCTGGCCTGCTGCCAATTTTTGTAAATAAGGTTTTATTAGAACACAGCATGCCCGCTCATTTAGCCATTGTCTATAGCTGCCTTAACACTATGAAGGAAGAGTTCAGTAATTGAAACAGAGATCATATGCTCTGCAAATGTATTTACTATCCGGACCTGCTCTTCCCTGATCTAAATTATTGCCAAAGGCTGCTAAATTATCTCTCAGATCTAACTGCCTCATCTCTCCACTCCGGTATGTTTTTATATATTGCCTCCAGATTTATCTTTCAAAAACTCAGATAACTCATGCTTCTTGCCCCATCAGAAATCTTCATTGGCCCCCACTGCACTAAGAAGTAAAATAAAACTCTTTGGTCTACAAAGCCTACCTGTCTTTCTAGATATATCTCCCTCTGCCTTCTCTAACCACACACAGATTCCAAACACATCCCTCTATTCCTTATTTACAGAAACTGTTTGCCCTGTCCTTTTTATAAGGCCATTTCTTCTGCTGGAATGCCCGCTCTACCAGTATTGGCTGATAAATCCCTGCTCATCCTTTGAAAACCAAATCGAACCCAGGATCTCCTAAGAAACCCTCTCAGAACCCAACTCCTGGGATTATCTCCCTCCATGGTCCTCACCAGCACCATGCCTACTTTTCAGTATATCAGAGTGTATCTTGTTTTGAGGTGATTTGTGGATATCTATTTCCACCACTAGATATGAATGTCTGGGAGGCAGGAATAATGTCCTATCCATGTTTGTAGCTAGTGAAATTATTAAATATAATTAACAAGCATCAATTCAAGTTCCTACAAATCAGAAAGGATACCTGATCAAGATCCTGGGGCTCCCCAATGTGCTACATGTTAACCCTTTAGTTGTTGCTCAATTTTCAGTGGACCAATGTGTCCTAGGGAAGGGTCTGGGATGGCTCAAGTGTCAAGGGTTATACTGTAGTGCAGTTCAAATCATTGATTATTTACCAACATATAAGGAAAAAGAACTATTACAATATTTTAACAAGCAGAGCAAAATTTGTTGAATGTCAGCCTTGTTCGAAACTAGTATGCTTACCAAGATTTCCTAATTATAGGCTCTCAGTAAATTACTGTTGTAAACTTAAGAACACCATTGAAAATGAGCACAGCAGTTTTTAAAGACCACATGTGTGCGCATGTGCACATACACAGAAACACAAATGTAAATGCTGATGCACATTGTTTGAGGAGCTGGGAAAGACCTGGCTAAGCATTGGAATACCAAACTCAGAGCTCATCCAAAAAGATCCAGAGATTACTTTTTCTTTATCCTTCTTTTTTCTTATTATTTTTTTCTTTTTTGTATATGCGCATTTAAGTTAACTCTGTCAAAACTTAGATGTTCAATAAGCCAACAGAACATAGATGTCTGCAGCCACACAGGACAAAGAATACAGACTTGAAAAAATAGTTTAAACAATTCACTAAGCAAACAAGCAACAACAACTCACAATAGCCGCAACAACAAACACTGGAGAGGGGATAAAACCTGACACCCAGAATTTCCACATTATAATGTTTAAAATGTGTAGTTTTCAGCAACAACAAAAATACTACTCATGCAAAGAAACAAGAAGTAGGGCCCACATTCGCAGTGAAAAAAAAAGTTAATAGAGACTTTCTCTGAGGAAGCCCAGGTATTGGACATACTAGATAAAAACTTTAAAACAACTGTCTTAAATATGCTCAAAGAGTTAAAGAAAACATGGGCAGAGAATTAGGGGAAACCAGGAAGATGTCTTACCAAATACAGAATATCAACAAAGAGATGGAAATTATAAAAAAAAAGAAAAAGGATACAAGTGGGAATGAAAAATGGTCTTTGGAAGACAGATTGGTAGTTTCTTACAAAGCTCAACATAATCTTACCATATGATCCAGCAATTATGCTCCTAAGTATTTACCCAAAGGGATTGAAAACTGATGTTCACACAAAAACCTGCATGCCAATGTTCATAGCAGCTTTATTCATAATTGCCAAAAATTGAATGCACCCAAGATGTCCTTCAGTAGGTGAGCAATAAAAAGAAATGAGCTACTGAGCCACAAAAAGATACAGAGGAACCTTAAATGCATATTGCTGACTGACAGAAGCCATTCTGAAAAGGCTGCATACAGTATGATTCAGCTATGTATGTTGTATAAAATGTATGTTTCTAGAAACGGCAAAGCTATAGAGACACTAAAATAATAAGTGGTTGATAACATTCAAGGACAGGCAAGGAGGGATGAATAGGGAGAGTATGGGCATTATTAGGGCATTGAAACTATTCCATAATATGCTGTAATGGTGGATACATGACATAATGCATTTGCCAAATTCCATAGAACAGTACAACATTAAGAATGAATCCTATTGTAACCGATTGAATTTAATTAATAACAATGTATTGATGTTGGTTCATCAGCTGTTAAAAATGTACCACACTAATGCAAAATATTAACAATAGATGAAATTATGTGTGAAGGTATGGGGAGAGAGGTTATATGGGAACTCTCTATACTTTCTGAGCAACTTTACCGTAAACCTAATATGGCTCTAAAAAATAAAATCTATTAAAAGAAAAGGAGCCCAATAGAAATTCTGGAACTGCAAATTACAATAACAGAAATGAAAAATTTGCTAGAGGTTTTCAACAGCGGATTAGAGAATCAGCAAATTTGAAATTAGGTCAAATGAAATTATCCAGTCTGAGGAGCAGAAAGAGAAAAGAATGCAGAAAAGTGAATAGAGACTAAAAGACTTGTGGTATACCGTGAAGTGTACCAACATACACATAATGGCAGAACCAGAGGGAGAAGAGAGGTAAAGAAACAGGAAGAAAGAATATTTGAAGAATTAATGACCATAAACTTCCCAAATTTGATGAAAGATATGAATCTATGCATAGAAGACAAAGAGACAATCTTGAAAGCACCAAGAGAGAATTGACTTGTCAGGTACAATGGATCCTTAGTAAAATAAATAGCCAATTTCTCATCAGAATCCATGGGTACCAGAAGGCAATGAGATAACCTACAACATACTGAAAGGAAAATGTTATAAAAACTATCAACTAACACTTCTATATTTGGAAAACTATCCTTCAAAAATGAAGGTGAAATTAAGACATTCTCAGATTAACAACACACAAAAAAACAGTAAGTTTCATATTAAGAAAGTCAATATTTTACTATAATAATTCTAGCATTTATTACTTCTTGGGCAATAAATATTTATTTCTGATCTCATTGGTGGCACTATGGGCATATTAGGCAGCTCTGGAACATAAGAACAATGTGATTAAATCTTAATGAAATAGCATTTAATTAATTTAATAGTTTTATATGTTTCATTACCAAAAGAACATCACTGCAAATGTGTACCCTAAAGTCAAAAGATGTAGTTCCTAAGTATGATTTGTATGTTAAATTGATATAACCATAGCCTTCAATTATTCTGGTTTGTGAGATTAGTTTTATTCATAACATCATTCTTCTTCTACATATGATTGGTTAAATATCATTAATAAATCAAAATGGTTCTGTGTTTTTTTTAAAAACTACATGCAAAATGCAGTCATTCTGAGTAACAAAATTAGAATTTTGCTGCATTTTAGGGATTAAATGTTCACACTATTTCTTAATATGAAGGGGAAAGATGTTTAAAAATTATAATAATAAAAATATCAGTGTTTAGATATGTTGATTAAAACATTTATCCTCACTCATTAGCAAAGCTATCTATTTCTTTTTCAAATTATATGCTCACATACACATTTAAAATATTTCCAAAATGGGCATCAAATTCATTTAACAAATATGTATCAAGTATCTACTATGCCCTGGGCAAATAAGTCAATTAAATTGGTTTGATGTTACCCCCAGGGATGGTAAAATCATACATAAATAAATATATGTGACTGGTTTGTCAACCACAGATTTTCTTTAATAAGTAAGGTTCAGAGTTAAATAAGAATCTTCAAAGCTCATTTCTTGGAACCTTAGGAAAAACATTCAGTACTGTATTTTGATTCAAATAGAGTTTTTAAAATGTACCAAATGTTGCCATAAAAACAAGTTATATAAAAGGCACTCTTCTGTTTTTCACACTTTCATAACATTATAACTTGTTTTTACAGGAAATACTTATTAAATAATTAATAGGAGCAACTTAATCTAAAAGGACTCCCCTCTCACTGTGGCTAGTAGGAGACTTAAAAGATAAATCTATGACCTAACTGGGGCATTAAAAACAAACAAAAAACTGTACAAGATTTCCAAATGACTGAAATCAACCTGTCCTTGAATAGCCAAATAAAATCATCTCAGTCCCTATACCATACCCTGGGACAATCAGAATTCTCCTCAATATTTCTGAGCAATCCCACGGGAGATGCTGATTCACTGTACCTACAGTTTCTTATTCTTTGTTGAATTTTCAATATCTATTTGATTTCTCAAACTTCTGTGGCTCCTTTCAACTCATTTCATTTGAAGTGCAGACACCGAGCTGTCCTTCATTCCCCACAGCATCAATAACATAAGAATTTGGGGTGTCACAGACTTGCTGGGGAAATGTGAAGCAGGAAAGTCTTCACAGGACAGTATGGCGCAGGAAACAGTTTAAATTGAGCCTGAAACATTCTGCATCTTAAAAGTCCTTGGCCTAAAGGGTAAAGGTTGAAACTGACTGTGTATTAAAACTTCAACTACCATGTGAGACCAAGGGAAGAGATGTTTATTTGGTGTAGGATCTATACTTTCTAAACAATGTAACTTCTACAGTCAGTTTGTTCAAACACTACAATTACATGGTACTTTGAATAGGAAGTGGGCTATGGTAGGCCTGTATAGATTAGAATGAAATAGCAACACATACTAAAGTAATTTGGGTGGAGAATAAAAATATATATTTGGGGAGGATGCAGAGGTGTTGGACTTCCTCACCTGGCTTGTTGCTGATGTTCTCACAAACATTGGGGACTGATGGCTTGATGTGCTTGAGCCCTCTGTTCTGGGCTTGCCCCTATGAAGCTGGTTGCTGCAAGGAGAGGCTAAACCTGCTTATAATTGTGCCTAAGAGTCTCCCCCTGAGTGCCTCTTTGTTGCTCAGATGTGGCCCTCTCTCTCTAACTAAGCCACCTTGGCGGGTGATCTCGCTGCCCTCTTCCCTACATGGGAACTGACTCCCAGGGGTGTAAATCTCCCTGGCAATGCAGGATATGACTCCTGGGGATGAATCTGGACCTGGCATCGTGGGATTGAGATTGTGGGATTGAGAACATCTGCTTGACCAAAAGGGGGATGTGAAATGAAATGAAATAAAGCTTCAATGGCTGAGAGATTCCAAATGGAGTCGAGAGGTCACTCTGTTTGACATTCTTATGCACTATATAGATAACCTTTTTTAGGTTTTAATGTGTTGGAATAGCTAGAAGTAAATACCTGAAACTATCAAACTGCAACCCAGTAGCCTTGACTCTTGAAGGTATAGCAATGTAGCTTACAAGGGGTGACAGTGTGATTGTGAAAACCCTGTGGATCTCACTCCCTTTATCCAGTGTATGGATGGATGAGTAGAAAAATGGGGACAAAAACTAAATGAAAAATAGGGTGGGATGGGGGTGGTGGTTTGGGTGTTTTTTTTATTTATTTTTTTATTCTTATTCTGATTCTTTCTGGTGTAAGGAAAATGTTCAAAAATAGATTGAGGTGATGAATGCACAACTATATGATGGTACTGTGAACAGTTGATTGTACACCATGGATGATTGTATGGTATGTGAATATATCTCAATAAAACTGAATTTTTAAAAAAAGTCCTTGACCTTCTCTGTCACAGTAACTGTTCCTGCACGTCTTTCTCCTTGGACCCCTGCATAATGCCTCTCCTGATGTCATCCTCCTTCTATTTCTAGAAACTTCATTCATTATATGCATTTATCCCAGCACCAGAACCTCTAAAACCCAGCTCCTTTCCCCAGGGCTAAGTGCCAAAATTTTAAATTTAAATTTTACTTTATTTTATAAAGGAAGATAGATACCTTTCTTTCCACTAGGCACCTCCTAGACAACCTTGGGATCATTTATTTCTGTAAAGGCTATTATAAGGGCTTTTTATACACAAGAGCTATAGACATTGTTTCTCTAGCCTTGGTAACAGAAAGAAACAATCAAACCTCTGAACAAATTTTTCTCTAACCTATTTGTTTCATACTCTTGGACAGGTTTCTTTGCTCACCAGTAGACTCCAGAAAAGGAAAGGGAAATCGTTTAATTTCTTCTTATTTTGATTTATTTGCTCTACCCATTTTTTATTTGTCCATTAAAATATTCCTGGAGAAACTACTATATGTTGAATACCATGTTTTATGTGAGACATAGGGATAAAAGTGTGGATGACAAGCATACCTCTTTTCTCATCCTTTATAATATTGTGGAGAGGTAATAAACAGATAATAACAATGTGATGTTGTGGGTATGGTGGTGGGACAGATAAAAGATGCTGTGGAAGCACCTGAAAGACATTCAACCTGGCTTTATGAGAGGAAGGAAGAATTCAGATTCATGGAGAACATGGCACCTAAACATAGGCCAAAAGCATTAAAGGATGAAGAAGAGTTAGATGCAGAAAGATGGAAGATAAAGGCTGGGACAGAGAGTCCCAGGCAGCAGAAAAAATAAATACCATATACAAAATCCTCTTTACAAAAACCAGGGTTGGAAAGAGTTGAAGATGAAGAGATAAGCAAAAGAAGCTAAAGAAGGATGTCATAAACCACTTCAGAGAGTATAGACTTGATTCTGAAGATAGTGAGATGACATTGAATGGTTTGAGAAGGGGATTGACAAATTGAGATTTTCCTTTAGAAAATTCACTCCATTTGCAATCTAGTATGGAAAGAAGAAGAAAATTAAACACATATTTCTAAGGGTTACAACAAAAGCAAAGGGCAAACAAGCGAGTTCCCAAACTTCCTCAGTCCTCTCTATAAACTGAATTCAGGCACTGAAAACAGGCAGATATTGGAAGCTTCTTCCAAGTTTCCTATTAGGCACACCAAAACTTGCAGATAGGGGAAATTGCACAGATGCTAATTTATTTAATCCTTCATAGACCCAGGGCCTGGAAGTAGTGGGAAATGGCTAGGCTTGTATGAAGCAAATCTGGTGAGAAGCACCAAATACAAAATTTTATATATAAAAAGATGCAAATATTTCTGCCTTCCTTCACATTCCTCCTATTATTCTCACTGGTAAATGGTAGAAGAGGCTTTTTAAAATTTTGGTTTGCCAATAGATTTCACATTAAAATATTTAAGGTTGATACTAAATCTCTTCAAAAAATCTTCCTTACTATGTAAAATGTCTTTAGGCTAAATTACACATGATTCAATTAAATAGTTTTTAATGATTTCAGATTATATACTAATACTTGGAGAACTTGGTGCTAATTCAACTTTTTAATTGAAATATAATTGAGATTTAATAGCTGTTGAACTAATTAACACAAGTTATAGACATTTCCTTGTGATGTTAGTTCACCTATTTAAGTGAAATTAAATATTTTAAAATTTCAAATAATTCAATATATTCATTCTAAAAACATACTTATACTAAAAAAATGCATTTAACCCAGACGTTACTTTATATGCTGTTATTCTTTGTATAATTGGGCACCATTATGTTTTTTTTAACCACTTTTCCCCCTTGAGAGTGTATAGCCATGTGTTCCAAGGCCAGAGGTTTTCTTACATTTCTTTCTTTTTTTTTGTCAAAGGTATGCTCCATGCCCTCTTCCTCATGCCCTGTGACAAAGGAACACAATTTCTACTCTGTAATTTCAGTTAGATGCCAAAACAACCTCTGCTAATGCATTAATCTTGAGTTCAGTTAATGAAATGAGCTTTCAAAGAAGTGTTAGCTGTTGACTTTTCCAATTCATGTACAAACACTTCTACTGAATTAATGAAGATAACCTGCTGGTCAAAAGCGTTTTCTCCTTTCATAGTTTTAAATTACAGTTCTATAGGCTCAACCAACTGCCTGCAATCGAAGTGAAAAGCAGCAGCCTGTCAGCCACCAGAGGAGGTAGAATGGGGCTGGAGGGCCTTCAAAGCCTCTTTCCCAAAGTACTGTCATTATTTTACCTGTGGTGGTTCTCTGGAACACCCCACTTACAAAGCCATACATAGTGATTATATACTTATTTACCTCCCTGGCGAAGAAATATGTCTTCTGAGGGAATATTTTCTAAGGTACTGGGCAGGAAATGGTTAACTCAGCCAAGCAGGGTTGCTCAAACCCTGCACATTCCAAAGAAAGCTCAGTCTTCCACTGGCACTTGGCCTATTCTGAGCAACTGGAATATTCTGATAAGGGTACTTTTGTCTGCCTGAGAACTTGAGCCATACTGTATTTATGCTGAGGCCTTGGGCCACACTATAAAAGTTTGATCAGTTACATTTATCCTAACAATGTGATTTACTGCAAACCTGTTTTTGCTCTGGAAGGGGTGGAGTTTGAGTAGCTGAAGTAGGTCAGATGGGCACCACACACCTATGTGACTGACCTCCAATAAAATCCTTTGACACCAAGTCTCAGTTGAGCTTGCCTGGTGGGCAACAATTTGCATGTTTTGTAATACATCATTGCTGGGAGAATTAAGCACAACTCCCTGCCACTCCACTGGGAAGAGACACCTGACAGCTTGTGCCTGCTTTCTCCTGGACTTTGCCCCATGCTCCTTTTCCCTTTGCTGATTTTGATTTGTCCTTTTTAGCTGTGATACACTATAACCATGAGTGTAACAGCTTCTGAGACCTGTGAATCCATTTAGCCAATCACTGATCCTATGGGTGGTCTTGGGGTCTTCTGAAAAAAGGTATCAAGGCAAGAAATGGTTCTGGGCTTTAAGTTTTTTAGAAACTTAAATTTCTAAGTGAAAATATTTACTTAAGGTTTGTTTTTTTTGAGATGTAAAAATGATTTTGAATTTCATGTTTGGATGCACTTACACAGTTGATGGTTAATTTTTTTCTATTAGTTACAGTCTCTAGTTTATGTTGATTACATCCCTCCCCTAATGCCTCCCCATTTTTAACACCTTGCAAGGTTGATATTTGCTTGTTCTCCCTTGTAGAAGGACATATTTGTACATTTTATCACAATTGTTGAATACTCTAGATTTCACCAAGTTACACAGTCCCAGTCTTTATCTTTCCTCCTCTCTTCTGGTGTCTCACATGCTCCCAACCTTCCTCTCTCAACCGTATTCATATTTATCTTTGTTCAGTGTACTTACATTGTTGTGCTACCATCTCCCAAAATTGTGTTCCAAACCACGCACTCCTGTCTTCTATCACTCTGTAGTGCTCTCTTTAATATTTCCTGTAGGGTGGGTGTCTTGTTCACAAAGTCTCTCATTGTCTGTTTGTCAGAAAATATTTTGAGCACTCCCTCATATTTGAAGGACAGCTTTGCTGGATATAGGATTCTTGGTTGGCAGTTTTTCTCTTTCAGTATCTTAAATATATCACACCACTTCCTTCTTGCCTCCATGGTTTCTGCTGAGAGATCCGCACATAGTCTTATTAAGCTTCCTTTGTATGTAATGGATCGCTTTTCTCTTGCTGCTTTCAGGATTCTCTCTTTGTCTTTGACATTTGATAATCTGATTATTAAGTGTCTTGGCGTAGGCCTATTCATATCTCTTCTGTTTGGAGTACGCTGCGCTTCTTGGATCTGTAATTTTATGTCTTTCATAAGAGATGGGAAATTTTCATTAATTATTTCCTCTATTATTGCTTCTGCCCCTTTTCCCTTCTCTTCTCCTTCTGGGACACCAATGATACGTACATTATTGTACTTTGTTTCATCCTTGAGTTCCTGGAGACATTGCTCATATTTTTTCATTCTTTTCTCCATCTGCTCCTTTGCGTGTAGGCTTTCAGGTGTTTTGTTCTCCAGTTCCTGAGTGTTTTCTTCTGCCTCTTGAGATCTGCTGTTGTATGTTTCCATTGTGTCTTTCATCTCTTGTGTTGTGCCTTTCATTTCCATAGATTCTTCTAGTTGTTTTTTTGAACTTTCGATTTCTGCCTTATATACGCCCGGTGTTTTCTTTACAGCCTCTATCTCTTTTGCAATATCTTCTCTAAACTTTTTGAATTGATTTAGCATTAGTTGTTTAAATTCCTGTATCTCAGTTGAAGTGTACGTTTGTTCCTTTGACTGGGCCATAACTGTTTTTCTTAATGTAGGTTGTAATTTTCTGTTGTCTAGGCATGGTTTCCTTGGTTATCCAAATCAGGTTTTCCCAGACCAGAACAGGCTCAGGTCCCAGAGGGAAGAAATATTCAGTATCTGGTTTCCCTGAGGGTATGTCTTAGAAAATTGCTCCCCCCTCTGATGTCTCAGGTCACTGTGCTTTTCTGCCCAGCAGGTGATGCCTGTTAGCCTATAATTCTTGACTGGTGTGAGGAGGTGTGGCCGTGTTCCCCCAGGCTCTGGGGTCTGGTTCTGAATGGAAAGGGCCCCACCCCTTTCTTCTTAGAGAAGATAGATTCCCTAGGGGGAGGTCATTAGCATTTCAATGGTCTCTCTCTCTGCTTGTGCTGTCTCCATCCTTCTCTGAGTCACAGCCCTGAAAACTGAAAATGACTGGGGCTTTCTCCGCTGAGCCGAAAAAGAAACAGATAGTCCCCTTCAGACCCAGTCCAAGGCGACCCTCCAGCTCTCCCAGGTCAGTCGTCACCCAAAGCCTCTGTCTGTTTTTTGGGGATTCGTACCTGTAGTGAGCAGTTCACACTCACTACTTAAAACCCCATTTGGAGTTCAGCTGAGCTATATTCGCTTGCTGGGAGAGAGCTTCTCTCTGGCACCACGAGGCTTTGCAGCTTGGGCTATGGGGGAGGGGGTCTCGTGACTTGGATCCACAGGTTTTACTTACAGATTTTATGCTGTGATCTTGGGCATTCCTCCCAATTCAGGTTGGTGTATGATGAGTGGACGGTCTCGTTTGTCCCCCCGCAGTTATTCTGGATTATTTACTAGTTGTTTCTGGTTTTTTGTAGTTGTTCCAGGGGGACTACTTAGCTTCCACTCCTCTCTATGCTGCCATCTTGCCCAACTCGATCTACTTAAGGTTTTAAGTAAGCAGTGGTCATGAATTGTCAAATTCTTGAGAACTATATTTTTTTCCTAATAAGTCCTTATCAGTGAAATGTAGGTCATTACCCACACTGGTTTATTAAATATATTAGTCATGGGAAAATATTGAGTTTATTGTCAATCTCACTCCAAAGTAGATTTGAAAAAGAGAGGATATTTCACAGCTTCTCCTAGTACCACATATGAAATAGAAGGTCCATTAAATCATTCTCTTCTACAGTAACTTGGGCTTGGCATTCATTCTTTGTTTTATTATTTTCAACCCTACTAAAAATGTGAGAGAAGCCTCAGAGGGAAATTTGGACTTCATATTATTTCTTGATACCTTTAGAAAAATTTTATATTGTGTTGATTAATTTTTTTAATAAATATCATCATGGAAAAGTCATATAGTTAGGCAACATCATCACAAATTTGGAAATGAGGCAAAAGGATGACTGCACATCTTTTCAGTATTATACAGCAGCATTGCCTAACAGGCTCATTCATGGAATATTTAATTTCTAGGGAAGTACCACTTTGCTTCATTTACTACTTATTGTTAAATTGACAATATGGTCTTGAAGTATTCATTGTGTTCTCAACAAGAGTTAGAAATTTTATAATGTCCTATATGACTAAAAAAACAAAAATAAAATATCATTTTTTCACTTCTGAAAAATCCAAAGTTCCTTACAGTTTCACTACCTTCTACAATGTTGTATTATCATTTTGACTAATAGGCAGCCAAGGTATAGGAATTCATTGTTCTCTAATACTACGATCCTATAAGAATTGAATGAAAAATTCACAACAAAATTTGGAACAGAGTGACATGAGAGACCATAACACTGCTTGGTGGAGCCAGGAAGGCATGGCTTATGAGTAGGAATTTGGTAATAATTTAAGGAAACTGGACTTAATATTTTTCCTTGAGGTAAAATTCACATAGTACAAAATTAACCATTTTAAACAGAACAGTTCAGTGGCATTTAATATATTCATAATATTGGCAATCACCACCTCTGTCTAGTTCCATAATATTTTCATTACCCCAATTAGAAACTCTGTACCCATGAAGCAGTTGCTCCCATTTCACCCTCACCCCAGACCCTGGTCACCATCAGTCTGCCTTCTAGCTCTACGGATTTACCTATTCTAGATATTTCATATGAATGGAATTATACAATATGTGACCTTTCCTGTCTGGTTTCTTCCACTTAGCATAATGTTTTTGAAGTTCATCCATGCTGTAACATGTATCAGTGCTTCACTCCTTTTTGAGGCTGAATAATATTCCATTGGATGCATATACTACAATTTGCTTGTCCCTTCATCTATTGGACATTTGAGTCATTTCCACCTTTTGAGTATTGTGATTGGTGCTTGCTACATTTGTGAGCAAGTATTTACTTGAGAAATAGTTTTCAGTTCCTTTGGATGTATACTTATATGGTAGTTTGGAGCTGTTGTGTACCCAAGAAAAGGCCATGTTCTTTTACTCCATCCTCGTGGGAGCAGACTTACTGTAAGTGGGACTTTTTCATTAGGTTGTTTCAACTGAGATGTGACCCAGCCCATTCAAAGTGGGTCTTAATCCATTACTGGAGTCCTTTATGAGAGGATATAAGGCCAAGACATTTGGAGAGAGCAGAGAGAGAGAAACACCCTGGAGATGCAAAGAGAGAACCCACAGATGCTCAGAGAGAAAGCCACTGGAACCAGAAGCTGAAAGCAACAAAACTCAGGGGCAAAGGACCAGCAGATGCCAGCCATGTGCCTTGTTATGTGGCAGAGGAACCCCAGATACCAGCAGCCTTTGCTCACAGAAGGTATCCTCTTGTTGATGCCTTAATTTATGGCCTTAGAATTGTAACCTCTAACTTAATAAGTCCCCGTTGTTAAAAGTCAACCCATTTCTGGTATATTGCATTCCAGCAGCTTTAGCAAACCAAAACAACTTAAGGAAAGGAATTGCCAGGTCATATGGTAATTCTATATGTAACTTTCTGGTAATACCAAAATGTATTCCACAGTGGCTGAATCATTTTATATTACTACCAGCTAGGTTTGAGGCAATTTCTTGACATCCTTGCCAACACTTGTTAATTCCTTTCTTTTTTATTTATTATTATTATAGCCGTCTTTATAGGTATGAGATGGTATCTCATTGTGGTATTGATTTGCATTTCCCTAATGACTAATGATGTTGAACATCTATTCATGTGCCTAATGGGTATTTGTATCTTCTTTGGAGAAATGTCTATTCAAGACTTTTGCCCATTTTAAAAATTGTGCTGCCTTTTTGTTGCTGAATTGTAAGAATATATTATATATTCTGGATACAAGGCCCTTATCAGATATATGATTTGCAAATATTTTAACCCATTCTGTAAGTTGCCTTCTCACTTTCTTGATAAAGTCCTTTGATGCACAATAGTATTTTTAATTTTTAGGAAGTCCAGTTTATCTATTTTTGTTTTTGTTGGTTGGGTTTTTGGTATCTTATGTAAGAATCCATTGTCAAATCCAAGGTCATGAAAATTATCTTATATTTTCTTCTAGGTATTTCAAGGTGTTAGCTCTTATATTTATGTCTTTGACATATTTTTGAGTTAATTTTTTTTTTGGTATGAGGTAGGGGTTCAACTTCATTCCTTTTTTTGGTATGAGGTAGGGGTTCAACTTCATTCTTCATTCATCTCTGGGGTGTTTCTCTCTCTCAGCTCTCTCCAAATGTCTTTGCCTTATATCCTCTCATAAAAGACTCCAGTAAAGGATTAAGACCCACCTTGAATGGGGTGGGTCACATCTCAATTGAAACAACCTAATGAAAAGGTCCCACCAGCAGTAAGTCTGCTCCCACAAGGATGGATTAAAAGAATATGGCCTTTTCTGGGGTACGCAACAGCTCCAAAATACCATGTGGATATCCAGTTGCCCCAGCACCATTTGTTGAATAGATTATTCTTTCCCCATTGAATGGACTTGGTAGCCTGCTGAAAATCAATTTTTTATAAATAAAATTTTGGTTTTAGTTACCATAGCTTTGTGTTAGGTTTTGAAATGGGTATTTGTGAGTCCTTTTTGGCTATCTGGGGAGCCTTGCCATTCCATATGAAATTCAGGATTGGCTTGCCCATTTCTTCAAAAAAATTCTATTGAGATATTGATAGGGCTTGCATTAAATCCATAGATAGCTTTTGGGGGGTATTGCCATCTTAGCAATACTTTCTTCCCATTCATGAATATGGATTTTCCATTTATTTAGGTCTTCTTTAATTTCTTTCAGCAATATTTTGTAGTTTTAAGTGTACATGTTTTTTACTTCCTTGGTTAACATTATTCCTAACTATTTTATTCTTTTGAATGCTATTGTAGGTGGAATAGTTTTCTTAATTTCCTTTTTGGATTGTTCTCAGCTAGTGTATAAAAACACAACTGATTTTTGCATGCTGAACTTACACCCTGCAACTTTGATGAATTGGTTATTAGCTCTAGTATCTGTGTGTGTGTGTGTGTGTGGTGTGTGTGTGTGTGTGGATTCTTTGGGATTTTCTGTATATGGAATCACACCATCTGTGGACAGATGACATTTTTGTTGACGTCCTGAAGTTAACATTTTAAGCAAAGAGAGTCATTAATCAAGTGAGCATTAGTATCAACTTAATATTTAGGAAGACAACTCTGAAATCAATATGAATGTAGGACTTCAGTTGGAAAAATTGGCCATAAATAATGCAATTGGAATTTTGTAATAACACAAGATGCAATATTTTAAGAATGTGAAGTTAGACTGTGGCACAAAGTTAGCTTCACCAATGAGGGGGTAAACTGACATCCTGTGCCTCCTGATGCAATGCTCTGAAACAGACACAATGTCACTTATGTAGTATTTCTCCCTAAAATGCATATGCACACAAATGAAGAGAGATTCTAAAAAACAACCAACTGGTAATCTTCGAGAATGTCAAAGCCATGAAAGCCAAACAATGGCTAAGGAATTGTTTCAGATTAAAGGAAACTTCAGACATATGACAGATAAAGGCAATGTGTGATGATGTACTGTATGCTGAAAGGGGGACAGTGCAGATTTGATATAGATACATACATGCACACATACCTACATTTACAGGTAGATAGAAAATGGCAAAGCAAAAGTAGCTAAATGTAATACGTGGAAAATTATCATACTATTCTTTCAACTCTTTTTTAACCTTGAAATTATTGCAGTTTTTAAAAAAAGTGTCATTAAGCAAAATGATGGGAAGCAATATCAGCATGAAAACATTCAACACACACACAATTATAACATACTTCTGGCTTAAGTAAATGTGTTGCCCTAGTTAAGATGGAGTATAGAGAAGAGGAGAGGTTTAATGGGAATATCTCAATTCTGATTAGTTTAGATGTTTAATCAAAAATGGAAGCAGGTTGTGGTGCTCAGAAAGAGCATGGAGAAGTAAACATCAGCATGGATCTGCAAGAGAATAGATGAAATCCCCAGCGAAGGCTACAGAGGGAAAAGAGGAAGGGAAAACCCGAAAGCAAAATCCTCAGAAATATAAATAGTTAACGTTGAACAAGCTCAGTTAGCAAAATTAAATAAATAAATAAATAAATGAAAATGCTGAGAAGAAGCAAGTACATAAGTGAGAGAGAGAGAAGAATCCTGGAACACAAGGGATCAGAGCATTCATTAAGATAGAAGAGTTACCAATTTGGACTGCTATAGGATTTGGAAAAGAATGTCAACAGTAAAGCCCCTCCTTCCTGAAAGTATTTAAAATCCTGCATTGTCAATTAGGCTGATTTCATAGCAACTTAGAATTTCCTGTTGCTACATAGGAATGAATTTCTAAAAAAAGTTCACATTTTTAAATGTACTTTTTCTACATTCTTTTTCTACATTTGTCCTTTTGTGTATGTGCACATTCCCACAAGCCATGTATAAGGCAATTTTGAAAAAGGATTGGACTTTTGAGAAAGGATTCTTAATCAAGGAATATAAAGAATATTAAATAAAAATAAATGTGCTGTGGTGAATACATTTATCAGTTAGTGTTCTATCAATATGCAGGTTTGAAATCTAAATAACAATGCTGTATAAGGGCAACATATGCTGACCTGGATTAAATTAATTAACACTTGAAGAGTATTTAGTGATGTCTAGCATTTAGTGATTTCAATAAATATTATCTTCCTTCTTCTTTCCTTTTCTGTCTCCTTAAAGTAAACGTCATTTTTCCAGTCAATTCCATAAAGAGAAAAAAATGCAATGCTCAGATAATAAAAAATAATAATTTTATATTTTCAATACAATGACATTAAGGAGAGATTTATTTAATTTTGAGATATCATTTTAGCACTTTTGCAGTTTTCAAAGTTCTTTTCAATGACAGTTATTAAATCAAAATATTACAATAGTACATCTTTAAATGTTCTGAAGTTCTTTATTTTTAATTTCATTAGTGTATTATGGACTTTATAACAACATAAACTTAACATATGCAATATGCAAATAAATTATTACCTTCTTTATAATTTAAAAGGAAATACCATTTCTAGCCACGTGCAGAGCCAAAATTGTAACCCAGTACTCTGCTTCATTTTGTACCACCTCAGCAATGTCATCATTTTTAACCAGTGAGGCAGAAAGATGATTTGTGGAATGATGTGACTCACCATGAACTATTTCATAGAAGTTCTCCCCCAACGCCCCTCCAACATGTATGAAAAGTCATAGGAACAAAGAGTGAAAATAAAGTGGAATATTTTCATGTTAATTGAAAAAATCGATGAGAAAATTCACAGGGGAAAGCTCTTAAAATACACGTAGTGGATAAGAATAATGCAGATAAAAATTCTGGAGTACTTAATGAGTTGAATTAAGGGAAAGGTTTCTATAAATTTAAGTTGCAATAATCCCCAATAGAGCCAGGTGCAAGGGCAATTGTGCAATATTTGGAGATATGAATAGCACTTCAGATCTAGCTGACAATTTTACTAAAGCATGGGTGTTTTATATTATCCATATATGAGCATACCACAGCTTGACATCTATATTGTGCATGCATGTTTATGTTTGGAAAAAAGTATATGCTACATTTATACTTAATTTGGTCAGCAAGGGTTTAATTTGCTTGGGATGCTGTTCAATATATAAGACTCCTCTCTCTATTTCCTTATATCAGGGAACTGATGGGAATGGCTAATATTTCCTAGTACAGAGAAAGCACTAAAAAAATATTTGCTGAATGTATGACTTACATCTACTGCTGCATTCAATGGTTGAAGAAAAAGAATTTTTACAAATTGTATAGGTAAAATGATCTATGACACAGAGTCACAAATGATTATGCAATGAGAAATTATTTTCAAAATATAAGGACAGGCTTGGAAGACATGTTAAGTAAGCAGTTTATTTAAATTTTATAATGTCCTTTGTTAGAACCCTATTCCTCATTTCTGCCTCCCCCACACCTTCATGCTGACACTTAATGCCTTCAATGCTTTAATCCAAAGGAAAGATGAGCATTGTAAACTCTACTGAAGCCTGGTAGAAAAACAGTTTTTAGAAAAACATTTTGGCAACATTGATGTCACATCATAAAAGCAGATACCTTCTTAAGGCTAACTATAAGGAATGTTGACTAGCAGGAAGAAACTCAATGTATTTTGGCATTTGCACTTTCTATGTGATTAATGGAAATAACTTTCCCTGTTAAGAATTTATGTTTCTTTCTTTAACCTCGTGGTAGTTTGAAGCTGTTATTGACCCCAGAAAAGATCATGTTCTTAAAGCTAATCCATTTCCCTAGGTATAGACATATTGTGAGTGGGAGCTTCTGATTAGGTTATTTCAGTTGAGGTGTGCCCCAGGTGGGTCTTAATCCTTTTACTGGAGTCCTTTGTAAGAGATGAAATTCAGAGAAGCATACAGAGAAGCTAAGAGAGAGAGAAGCTAAAAGAGAGAAAGACACAAGAGCTCAGAAAGAAAGCCACAGAAAGAGCAGCCAGAAGCTGAAAGCAACAAAACCTGGGAGAGAAGGACCAGCAGATGATGCCCTGTGTCTTCCTATGTGACAGACAAATCTTGGATTGCCAGCAGCCTTTCTTCAGGAGGAAGGTATCATCCTGTTGATGCCTTGATTTGGACATTTTCATGGCTTCAGAACTGTAAACTTGTAAGCTAAAAAATCCCCATTGTTGAGAGGCTAGACTTGCATATAATTGTGCCTAAGAATCTCCCCCTGAGTACCTCTTTGTTGCTCAGATGTGGCCCTCTCTCTCTAGCTAAGCCAACTTGGCAGGTGAAATCACTGCCCTCCCCCCTACGTGGGACTTGACTCCCAGGGGTGTAAATCTCCCTGGAAATGCAGGATATGACTCCCGGGGATGAATCTGGATCTGGCATTGTGGGATTGAGAACATCTTCTTGACCAAAAGGGGGATGCAAAATGAAATGAAATAAAGCTTCAGTGGCTGAGAAATTTCAAATGGAGTTGAGAGGTCACTCTGGTGGACATTCTTATGCACTATATAGATAACAACACCTCTTAGGTTTTAATGTATTGGAATAGCTAGAAGTAAATACCTGAAACTATCAAACTGCAACCCAGTAGCCTTGATTCTTGAAGACGATCATATAACAATGTAGCTCACAAGTGTGACTGAAAACCCCATGTATCACACTCCCTTTATCCAGTGTATGGATGGATGAGTAGAAAAATGGGGACAAAAACTAAATGAAAAATAGGGTGGGTTGGGGGGGGTGATTTGGGTGTTCTTTTTTACTTTTATTTTTCATTCTGATTCTGATTCTTTCTGGTATAAGGAAAATGTTCAAAAATAGATTGGGGTGATGAATGCACAACTGTATGATGGTACTGTGAACAGTTGATTGTGCACCATAGATGATTGTATGGTATGTAAATATATTTCAGTAAAACTGAATTTAATCTAAAAAACATCCCCATTGTTAAAAGTCAAACTATTTCTGGTATATTGCATTTTGGCAACTTTAGCAAACTAAAACAATTAAGATAAGAGTTTGCACCTACTACTGTTAGATTCTGAGTCAACTCAACCATTGATCACTTGGGAAAAAGTGCCCTGTGAAACTGAGACTAAGAGAGGTTATGTAGGTTGCTCCAAATTGTATAACTAGTATTTGTCTACAAAGTCAGTGCTTTGAAATCTTTGTGCTAAATCAAATACAACATAGTATCCTTTCTTTCATGTTTAAGTAAATTATTTTTACTCTGAAGAATTACTAATAGTAGCAACAATAATATTTAATTAGCATGTACCATATGCCAGGCACTAGCTTAATAATATTAAATACATCATTGCACCTACTTCATTGAACATTCCCTGTTTCTAAATGAGAAACCTGTAGTTTAGAGAGGTTAAGTGACTTGCTGCTGGTTACAGAGCTGATAAATGCTGGTGCTATGGTTTAAAACTTTGCTTATTTATGCTACACTTTACTGCCTGCCAAGCAAAAGGAAATTCCCACCTTTTGTTCTGAAGTTAATAATCTCCATGTATGCACTTTTGTTACATTATAAATTTGACCCTAATTTAAACAGAGAACAATTACACTACCAATATCTACATCTTATTAGGTTTCACACATTAGGTTCAACTATCTTTGAAATAAACTACTTTGTTCTCTCAGGTCAGGATTAATGACCTGTTGATTTGCAAATTATCACTTTCTTGGCTTTTTTGCCCATGAAAATTTAATATCTACTGGGGTATGTTATTGTAAGTGTGTCATTTTTTGCACATAATTAATCTTAATTAAACAATTTGTCTTTAACCAAAATTCTTGAGTATATTACCAATATGGTTGCCTGTATTCAATTTCACCCTACTAGAGAAATACAGGAAACACTTGACATGAGTATGATACCCAAATGCAGCTTCCATACGTACATTTCATTCTAGAGGATAAATTTATGTTGCCATGAAATGTATCATGCTATGGATATTGCCCATGTTAAAAAATATGTCAAGTTAAATGCAGTCACATAAGATAGACAACTTTTTTTCTAAAGAAGAAGAAAAATGGAAAATAATATTAAGTAGGCATACTGAAATCATTTTTGAAAATTCCAAACAACACTTCCTCCCTAATCAAATCTGATCGTGTCCTCTTTGCAGTCACACCCTTGAGTCTCTTTGTATTCTTCCACATGATTGCAGGATTCACATCACCTTGCTCACCATCTTCCATCCTCAGGTCCTCTTTTCCTTAAAAAGAGCATCTATTCTCATAGTATCAAGAATCATATCCTCCCATTATCGTTCCTGGCTTATGCCATCATAATTACATAATTTGGTTCCTTGAAAATGTCCCATTTCAACATGTCTAATTTTTTTTATTGTGCATCTATGCAGCAAAAACTTGGCATTTTTTTTCTCTATCACAGTTCACAACTCCCATCATTTATCCTCACTGTTCATTTTATCATGTCTAGTGCCAACACAGATTGGCACATATTAGGTGCTAACCAACATTCACTGAAAGGATGAATAATTAACTGAACAAGTGAATGAATGAATGATTTTCAGGTTTCAAGCATTAGCATGGCATTCAGAGCCTTCTATCCCCTAGTCTGATCTTCCTTATACAATAATCTAGTTGGACAATGAAGCCAAAGAAACCATCTGCATCTAAAAGGTAAAGCCTTCCTATGTCTTCCCAGTGATCCCTGTATTGCCCCTGCCAAAATGTCTTATTTGTTCTTCACAATAATAACTTGGGAGATGTCATATTCCCCCACTACCTCAAGCTCTTATTTTTCCTCTTATATCTTTGTAAATTATATTTCTGAGGGTAGCACATAAATAAGTTAAGCAACTTGTTTAATCCAACTGAGAACAGAAGACAAGAATAATTAATGATCTTTTTTTTGTCCCAAAGCATACTTTTAACTTTTTAAGGAGAAATTGTGTCTCCAAATCTTATTTCTAGACCATGCTCCAGGTATTCAATCTCTGCAGAGACTTGTATATGTTTTTGTTCCTGCAAATATATTTAAACTGATGTAGAATTTGTATCCAGAGTTGTGTTAGTTACAGTTCTCTAGGGAAATAGAATCAACAAGAGATATCTATAAATATAAGATTTTATAAAAGTGTCTCACACAACTGTGGGTATGCATGAGTCCGAATTCCATAGGGCAGGCAGCAAACTGGCAATTCCAATGAAGATGTTCAATGATCTCCTCAGGCAGCGAACTGGCAACTTCGATGAACATGTTCGATGAATCCCTCAGGAAACGAACTGGCAACTTTGATGAACTCCTCAGGAAATGCTTCACTGGTTAGCTGAAGAAGAAGTAAAGGTCCTCTATCTGTCTTGCTTAAAAGTCTTCAACTGATTGGATTAAATCCAGCTGATTGAATTCTCTCTTGTGGAAGACACGCCCTTCATTGATGTGACCAATCACAGCTGCAGTCAACTGACTGATGATTAATAAACTAGCCTTCTGGTTTATTAACCAGCCACAAACATCCTTGCAGTAATGGTTAGGCCAGTGCTTGCTTGACCAGACACCTGGACACCATCACCTGGCCAGGTTGACACATGAACTTAACCATCACAGTCCACCCCTTGTCAACTTGGCAGTTATACACATCACCTTAAACAATATTTTATCTCTAAGTAGAGAACATAACAGAAATATATTTCACCTAACAATACTCTGCTGTCCTGCATACAACCAGGAATACACTAAATCTCTCCAGAATAGGGTGCAAGTCCTTGGGTGACATTAACTCTTAAAATTGATTTCTTTTAACTTAAATACTGGAAAAATGAACAATATAGCTTATGTCATATGATAAGGGGATAAGATAGAGAAGAAAACAAAGATATTTGCTTTACAGACAAGCACAAACATACTCATAACAAAACAAGGAGGAAATATTCACGCCATCACAGTCCTTGTTTTTGTAACTGGTCACATGGTTGTAGTTCATATTTATCACTACCTTCTTCCACTACCCATTCCATGTTCCCTTTACCCTCAGCAAGCACTTCAGCTGGCTGCTGTTCTTTGCCTGCTGGGGTGACCTAAAGCTTCATTCCTGAAGTTTCTTGGCCATTGGTAGTCTTGCCTGGATTGGGTTCTTGCAGTTTTCCATTGACTTCAATCACAGGGCATGGTAGTACTAAGAGACACCTTAGGGGATCTCCTGTATTCCAGGAAAACTCTTCTTTACCTCCATTGCATAGTCACAGTGCTATTTCCCCTGATAGTCAGGATCAATCACCCCAGTCAGTACAGTAATCCTCTTCCTTGCCTGTTGATTCAGAGGCATAAGAAGCCCAAAGTGGCCAGGTGGCAGTCTTAACTTCCAGTTCAATGGGATTATTGTTGTGTTTCCTTGTAAAAGCACTCCTCCTTTTGGAACTAAGACTTGTAGACCAGCAGAGCTTAAGCTTGCAGGGAAAAGAAGCAAAAATTTTCCTAGTGGACCACTAGGAGTGATAGTGAGTGGTGCCACTCCTGTTTCTACCCCTTGATTCCTGGACCCATGAATCCTGCTATGGGAGAAAAAGCACCATAGAGTGGATGCTGATTCAGAGCATACACAGTCTCCTGAAGAACACTGCCCCAGCCCTGCAAGGTATTGCCACCTAGTTGGCTCCAGAATTGAGTCTTCAACAGGCCATGCCACCATTCTATCAACCCAGCTTCCTCTGTATGATGGGGAATGTGGTAAGACCAGAGAATTCCATGAGCATGTGCCCATTCCCTCACTTCATTTGCTGTGAAGTGGGTTCCTTGGTCTGAAGCAATGCTGTGTGGAAAACCTGATGGTGGATAAGGCATTCCATAAGTCCACAGATGGTAGTTTTGGCAGAAGCATTTCATACAGGGAAGGCAAACCCATGTCCAGAATATGTGTCTATTCCTGAGAACAAATTGCTGCCCCTTCCATGATGGAAGTGGTCCAATGTAGTCAACCTGCCACCAGGTAGCAGGCTGATCACCTCAGGGAATGGTGACATATCATGTAATGAGTGTGGGTCTCTGCTGCTGGCAGATTGGGCACTCAGCAGTGGCTGTGGTCATGTCAGCCTTGGTGAGTGGAAGTCCATGTTGCTGAGCCCATGCATAGCTTTTCTATCCCTACCACAATGACCATTTTGTTCATGAGCCCATTGGGCAATGACAGGAGTTGCTGGGGAAAGAGGCTGAGTGGTATCCACCAAACGGGTCATCTTATCCACTTGATTATTAAAATCTTCTTCTGCTGAAGTCACCCTCTGGTGAGCATTCACATGGGACACAAATATCTTCATGTTTTTTGTCCACTCAGAAAGGTCTATCCACATACCCCTTCCCCAGACTTCTTTGTCACCAATCTTCCAATCATGTTCCTTCCAAGTCCCTGACCATCCAGTCAAACCATTAGCAACAGCCCATGAATCAATATACAAATGCACCTCTGGCCAGTTCTCCTTCCAAGCAAAATGAACAACCAGATGCACTGCTCAAAGTTCTACCCAACGAGAGGATTTTCCCAAACCTCTGTCCTTCAGAGACATCCCAGAAAGGGGCTGCAGTGCTACAGCTGTCCACTTTTGGGTGGTGCCTGCATATCATGCACAACCATCTGTAAACCAAGCCTGAGTTTTCTCTTCTGTAAATGAAGCCCAAGTTTTCTCTTCCTCAGTCAACTGATTGTAAGGAACAACCCAAGACATCATAGCAGTGGGCTGGGAAAGAGAGGTAAGGTGGCAGGAGTGGGGGCCTTGGGCATTTGGGCCACCTCTTCATGTAACTTACTTGTGCCTTCAGGACCTGCTGAAGCTCTATCTCATATATACAATTTCCATTTTATGATGGAGTGCTGCTGTGCATGCCCAACTTTACGGCTTGGCGGGTCAGACAACACTCAGCTCATGATAGGTAACTCAGGCCTCATGGTAACTTGGTGGCCCATGGTTAAGCATTCTGTCTCTACTAAGGCCCAGTAGCAGGCCAACAGCTGTTTCTCAAATGGAGAGTAGTTATCTGCAGAGGATGGTAAAGCTTTACTCCAAAATCCTAAGGGCCTGTGATGTGATTCTCCTATAGGAGCCTGCCAAAGGCTCTAAACAGCATCTCTATTTGCCACTGACACTTCCAGCACCATTGGCTCAGCTGGATCATATGGTCCAAGTGACAGAACAGCTTACACAGCAGCCTGGACCTGTCACAGAGCCTCATCTTGTTCCGGTCCCCACTCAAAACTAGAAGCGTTTCTGGTCACTTGGTAAATGGGCCAGGGTAGCACACCTAAATGAGGAATATGTTGTCTCCAAAATCCAAAGAGGCCAACTAAGTGTTGTGCCTCTTTTTTGGTTGTAGGAGGGACCAGACACAACAGCTTATCCTTCACCTTAGAAGGGATATCTCGACAGGCCCCACACCACTGGACACCTAGAAATTTTACTGAGGTGGAAGACCCCTGTATTTTTGTTGGATTTATCTCCCATCCTCTGACATGCAAATACCTTACCAATAAATCTAGAGTAGTTGCTACCTCTTGCTCACTAGGTCCAATCAACATGATATCAATATAATGGACCAGTGTGATGTCTTGTGGGAGGGAGAAACAATCAAGATTCCTGCGGACAATATTATGACATAGGGCTGAAGAGTTGCTATATCCCTGAGGTAGCACAGTGAATGTATACTACTGGCCTTGCCAGCTGAATGCTGCCATTTTGCAAAATACCAGAAATGGATTGGCTTTCATAAAGGGGGTTTATTTGGTTACAAATTTACAGTCTGAAGGCCATGAAAATGTCCAAATGAAGGTATTAACACAAGTATGCCTTCACCAAAGGAAGGCCAATGGCATCTGGAAAAGCTCTGCTAGCCGGGAAGGCATGTGCCTGGTGACTGCTGATCCCAGGTTGTGTTCCAGCTCCTCTCTCAGCTCCTGTACATTCTTCAAAGTGTCTCTTTTTTGGCTGCATCACCTCCTGTCTATGAACACTTTTATAGGACTCTAGTGATTCAAGTAAGACCCACGCTGAATGGGTGGAGTAACACCTCCATGGAAATTATCCAATCAAAGGTCTTGCCCACAGTTGACTGAGTCACAACTCCATGGAAATACTCAACCAAAGATTCCAACCTAATCAACACTAATACCTCTGCCCCCACAAGATTGCATCAAAGAACATGGCGTTTTGGCGGACATAATACATCCAGTCTGGCACATTGCACCCCCTGGACCTCAAAATGACATGATCTTTCCATATACAAAATAGATTCATCCCATCACAATAGCACAAAAACTTAAATCATTTTAGTAACAATAGGTAAGTACAAGATCTTATCAAAATCAGTTACATGTGCGGTCTTGTCCTAAAGCAAAATTCCCTCTGGCTGTGGACCTGTGAAACTTAGAACAAGTTATCTGCTGCCAATACACAAAGGAGGGACAGTCATAGAATAAACATTCCCCTTGCCATAAGGAGAAACTGAAAGGAAAACTGGGTTTAAGGGAACAAAACAATTCCTAAAACCTGCAGGGCAAACTTCATTACATTTCCAAAGTCTAAGAGTCACTGATCTGCTGATGTTTTATTCTTGGGGCTTGAGAGAGCTGGTGTCCAACCCTTTCCAAAGGCTTTCGCAGTAGCCCTTTTCTCTCCAAATGCTGGGGTGAGTGCACCAATACATTCACACACTGGGGAGACCACCTTCTTAGTCCCACCCTCCTCAAACATCTGGGTGCCACCCGGACTCTCCTCTCCAGGGCAAAGGCTCTCCCCTCTCCAAACAGTGGGTTGGTGGCCAGGCTCTCCCCATTCCCTGGGGAATGTGCTCCACCCTCTCTGAGGCCTGGGATGGTAGCACTCTTCCTGAGCATCGAGGCGGAAGGCCCGTGCTCTGCCTCCAGGACAAACTCACCCTTTCCACGTGTGTGGGCCGCTCTGCGCTCCTGCCCAAGGCCTCTTAACCCCAGACCTCAATCTCCATGGCTGTGTCTTTGAAGAAAATTTTCCTTCAGTTTGTTCCTTCTTCATCTCCTCCAGTCCAGACCAGCAGTGGTTCCATTTATACAGATTTCATAAACATTCTGTAGGCTTGGCATGCAGTTTACAGGGGTCAAAACCATCAGACAATAGGATTTTCCACAAATACTTTCTGGATAACTCCATCTCCAATCCTGGCTTGTAGTGAAATGATGGTCAGGTTCCATGTTTGGTTAAATCCTCATATGGGGCTGTAGCTTCTGGGGTCACACTTTTGGGAAGCTCAGAATTTTCTAAACTATCAGTTTCTGGTTTCTTTGTACCCAAGAGTTCATTTCTCAGCTTATCTCTGTCCTGTAGCATTTTACTATAAGCCGCAAGGAGAAGCCAGGCTACATCCTCCACACGTAGTCTAAAGATCACCTTAGCTAAGCATTCCAGGAGGTCACTTTCAAATTCTGCCTTCCATCAGATATCAGGACACAATTTTGCCAAATTCTCTTTGCCACTTTAAAACAAGGATAGGTTTCTTTCCAGTTTGCAACAACTTATTCAATCATTTCTGCTCAAGACCTCATCAGAAGTATCTTAAGAGTCCATGTTTCTACCAGTAGTCTATTCAAAACAGTCTAGACATTTTCCATCAAGCTGCTGACAATTTTCCCAGAATCTTCCCATTATTCACTTAAAAACCTGTTCCAACATGTTTGGTATTTGCAAATGCAGCAGCACCCCACTTGTCTGGTACCAAAATCTGTTCCAGTTTGCTGATGCTGCCATTTTGCAAAATACCAGAAATGGACTGGCTTTTATAAATAGGGTTTATTTGGTTACAAATTTACAGTCTGAAGGCTATTAAAATGTCCAAATGAAGGTGTTCTAGTTTGCTAATGCTGCCAGAATGCAAAATACCAGAGATGGATTGGCTTTTATAAAAGGGGTTTTATTTGGTTACACATTTAGTCTTAAGGCCATAAAGTGTCCAAGGTAACACATCAGCAATTGGGTACCTCCACTGGAGGATGGCCAATGGTGTCCGGAAAACCTCTGTTAGTTGGGAAGGCACGTGACTGGCATCTGCTCCAAAGTTCTGATTTCAAAATGGTTTTCTGCCAGGATGTTCCTCTCTAGGCTGCAGTTCCTCAGAAATGTCACTCTTAGTTGCACTTGGAATATTTGTCCTCTCAGCTTCTCTGGAGCAAGAGTCTGCTTTCAACAGCCGTTTTCAAGCTGTCTCTCATCTGCAGCTCCTGTGCTTTCTTCAAAGTGTCCCTCTTCACTGCAGCTCCTCTTCAAAATATCACTCACAGCTGCACTGAGTTCCCTCTGCCCGTCAGCTCATTTATATGGCTCCACTGTTCAAGGCCCACCGAATGGGTGGGCCAACACTCCATGGAAATTATCCAAGTAGTCATCACCCACAGTTGGGTGGGGCACATCTCCACAGAAACACTCAAAGAATTACAATCTAATCAACACTGATAACGTCTGCCTACACAAGATTACATCAAAGATAATGGCGTTTGGGGGACACAATATATTCAAACTGGCACAGAAGGCATCAACAAGAGTATACCTTCACTGAAGGAAGGCCAATGGCATCTGGAAAACCTCTGTTAGCCGGGAAGGCACATGGCTGGTGACTTCTGATCCCAGGTTGTGTTCTAGCTCCTCTCTCAGCTACTGTGCAGTCTTCAAAGTTTCTCTTTTGGCTGTAGCACCTCCTTCTGTCTGTGAACACTTTTATAACACCTTCATGGAAATTATTCAATCAAAGGTCTTGCCCAGAGTTAATTGAGTCACATCTCCATGTATCCAATCAAAGGATTGCAACCTAATCAACACTAATATGTCTGTCCCCATAAGATTGCATCAAAGAACATGGCATTTTGGGGGACATAATACATTCAAACTGGCACAGGTACCCTCACTGAAGAACACAGTTGGCATCTGGAAAACCTCTATTAGCTCAAAAGGCACATGGCTGGCATCTGCTTGCTCCCAGGTTGCATTTCTCTCTAGGCATCTGGGGTGTTCTCTTAGTTTCTTCCAAGCAACCTCTGGACTAGCAAAAGTCTACTTTCAATGGCCATGTCCAAAATGTCTCTCTTAGCTACAGCACCAAGCTCCTTCTGTCTGAGCTCTTTTATAGGACTCCAGTGATTAAATCAAGACCTGAATATGCGGGGTCCATATCTCCATGGAAATAATTCAAATGCTTCACCCACAGTTGATTGAGTCATCTCCATGGAAACATTCAATCAAAGGATTCCAATCCAATCAACACTAACACATCTGCCCCTACAAGATTGCATCAAAGAGCATGGCGTTTGGGGGGACATAATACATCCAAACCAACGCACGTGTTGAAATGAATGTACAAATACATGCAAAATGAGTAAAAACCAAATTGCATTGTACCAGACACAATCCATTTGCATTTCTTCAAACAGCATTCACTGCATCATTATTACTTTTCTACAACTTACAACATTGTAAAATACCTCAAAGACAATGAAAGGTGGAGATAACCCAGAAGGGTGCTTTAGAAATGACACTAACTAAACTTGTTTTGCCAATTTTAAAGCCTTTCATAATTTTTCCCAATAAGAAGAAGGCCTCTTCCCTATCCCATGGGAGCCCAATCTAGTGTAACTAGCCCAAGCACTAGTTGGGGGGGGGTTAGACTAGGCATTTCTGCTTGCAAAAGGCCAGTATATAGCACAAACCTTACCATCAGATGGATGGAAAGTCATCCCATGTTCATGAACTGGAAAACTTACTATTGGTAAGATGTCAGTACTTGCCCAAATGACCTACAGAGATTCAACACAATCCTTACCAAAATTCTAGCTGGCTTTTTTACAGAAATTGATAAGCTTATCCTAAAATTCATACAGAAGTGCAAGGGACCCAAAATGGCCAAAAGAATCTTGAAAAAGAACAAAGTTGGAGGACTCATACCTCCCTATTTCAAAACTTACTACAAAGTGTGGTAATCAAGACAATGTGTTACTGGCATAATGCTAGACATATAGTTCAATGGAATCCTATTGACAGTCCAAAAGTAAACCCTTATATTTAGAGTCAATCAATTTTGCAATAAGGGTGCCAAGACCATTAAATGAGGAAAGAACAGTCTCTTCAACTAATGTGCAAGGAAACTGGATGACCACATGCAAAAACAATGAAGTTGGTCCCTTACTTCACACCATATACAAAAGTTGATTCAGAATGGATCAGAGATCTAAGTGTAACATCTAAAACTCTAAAATCATTAGAAGAAAATACAGGTGTAAATCTTTGTGACCTTGTATTAGGCAATGGTTTTTTAGATATGACACCAAAAGCACAAACAACAACAACAAAAAATTCCATAAATAAGACTCCATCAAAGTTAAAAATTTTTTAATGCTTCAAAGTATGCTATCAAGAAAGTGGAAAGACAACTCAAAGAATGGGAGTACATTTTTGCAAATCATATACCTGATATGGGACTTGTATCTAGAATATATGCAGAATGCTTACAAATCAATAATAAAAAGACAAACAGCTAAAAAAAATAGGCAAAGTGTTTGAATAGACATTTGTTCTAGTTTGCTAATGCTGCCAGAATGCAAAACACCAGAAATGGATTGGCTTTTGTAAAAGGGGGTTTATTTGGTTACACAGTTACAGTCTTAAGGCCATAAAGTGTCCATAAACAAAGGGTACCTTCGCTGGAGAAAGGCCACTGGCATCCAGAAAACCTCTGTTAGCTGGGAAGGCATGTGGCTGGTGTTTGCTTGCTCCCAGGTTGCATCTCAAAATGGTGTTCTCCAAAATGTCTGCATCACCTTCTGACAGCCATCCTCAAAATGTGTGTCTCAGCTCCAGCTCACTATGAACTCCTTCTGTCTGAGCTTATATAGTGCTCCAGTAAACTAAACAAGGCCCACGCCGAATGGGCATGGCCACACCTCCATGGAAATTATCCAGAGTTATCACCTACAGTTGGGTGGGTCACATCCACACTGAACCAGTAAGTTCCAACCCAATCCGCACTAATACCTCTGCCCCCACAAGAATGCATTAAAGAATATGGCTTTTTCTGGGGTACATAAATATACAAACCAGCACAACATTCATCCAAAAAATTTATACAAACGGTCAACCAGTACATGAAAAGATACTCAACAACACTAGTCATCAGGAAAATGCAAAGCAAAACCATGAACTACTACTATACTCCCACTAGGATGGCTAAAATGAAAAAGACAGACAGTAATAAATGTTGGAACCCTCAAATATTCTTGGTGTCAATATAAAATGATGCAGCCACTCTGGAAAACAGTATGGGATTTAATCAAAGAGTTAAACACACAGTTACCATATGACCCAGCAATTCCACTCCTAGGTCTGTACACATGAGAACTGAAAACATTTGTACACAAAAACACATAAATAATGTTTGTAGCAGCATTTTTCATCACAGCCACAAAATGGAAACAATCCAAAAGTCCATCAACAAATGATGGGTAACTAAAATGTGGTATACCATGCAATGGAATATTATTCAGCAATAAAAAGGATGAACCTCAAAAACACTATGCTTGGTGAAAGAAGCCAGACACAAAAGGCAAAAGGCTACATATTGAATACTTCCATTTATGTGAAATGTCCAGAGTAGGAAAATACATAGGAATAGAAAGTACATTTAGTGGTTGTCAGCGGTTAGGGTAATTGTGGGGAGGACGGGGGAGGAGTGGGAAGTGGGAGTGACTGGCTAATGGATAAGGGTTTCTTTTTGGTATGACAAAATCATACTGAAGTTAGAAATTCAACTCCCTGAATATGCTATAAATTACTGAAAGGTACATGTTAAATGGGCGGACTGTACAGTGTATGAACTATAACTCAATAGAGCTGTTGTTTAAAAAAAAAAAAAACCTTTGAGATGCTCAGCGCAGAGCTGCGGAGTCTCCAGCTTCACCGGCCTGGGACGGAATGCGGCGCTTGCGCCCCCCGCCCACCATTCTGAGCCCACCCTCCAGGTAACTGCCGGGCTGAAGCCCCCTCCTCCACTTCCTCCCGGGCCAGGAACTCCCACTTCCTCTTCCTTCCGCAGCCCTCAGCACGCAGCCCTGGGCGTGCTCCGAGGCCCCCGCCACCGCCGCTGCCGCTGCCCGCTCCACTGCAGACCCAGCGCCATCACTGGCCCCGCTGCTGACCTGCTGCCCCCAGCCATGACGACCGTCCCTTCGCAGGTGCGCCAGAACTACCACCCCGACTGCGAGGCCGCCATCAACCGCCAGGTCAACATGGAGCTCCACGCCTCCTACATCTACCTCTCCATGGCCCACTACTTCGACTGCGGTGACGTGGCCCTGCACCACTTCGCCCAGTACTTCCTGCGCCAGTCCCACGAGGAGAGGGTGCACGCCGAGAAGCTGCTGCAGCTGCAGAACCAGCGCGGGGGCCGCATCCTGCTCCTCAACACCAGCAAGCCCCCGAGCACAACGACTGGGAGAGCGGCCTGAAGGCCATGGAGTGCGCCTTCCACCCGGAGAAGAGCGTGAACCAGGCCCTCCTGGAGCTGCACCAGCTGGCCACCGAGAAGAACGACGCCCACCTGTGCGACTTCCTGGAGACTCACTACCTGCATGAGCAGGTCAGGTCCATGAAAGAGCTGGGCGACTATGTGACCAACTTGAGCAGGCTGGGGGCCCCGGAAGACGACATGGCAGAGCACCTCTTCAACAAGCTCACCCTGGGCAACAGTGACAAGGAGAACTGAGCCTTAGGCCGGCTTCCCACAGCCAGGGGCGATTCCCGGTGGTCACCAGGGCCCCACATGCAGAGTTCCTTGAAAGAGCCTTCTCTTAAGTTTTTTTCTTTCCATTGTACCATTTCTTTCAATAAACATAATCTGGTACCAAAATAAATAAAGGTCTCCATGTGATTCATGTGTGCAAAACGCTCAGCTTTTAAGAATCAGGCAAATCCTCATGAAGATTTAAAACTGGTATCTGCAGGTTTACACTGGAGTCTCTACACCCATATAGGCCAAAACTTTATGCCACTCGGTTTCTTCAAGGACACAGGGAAAAGTATCCCAGGGGACCCCAGAAACACACACAATTATCTTTCCCTTGTAATGATGTGGGTATGTGGGGTGGGTGGTCTGGGGCCTGGGTGTCTGTGCATGTGTGCAGTAAAAGGATAAAAGCATGACCTGGAATTCGTGGTGGTGGTTACCTCTGGGAAGAAGTGAAGGGAATGGGATTAGGCAGAGATTAAACTAAAGGGGGTCTGAATGTTACCCGAAAACTTTCAGTTTATTTACATATACATATGTTAATGTTGATTCTGGGTAGCAAGATTGGGGACACTAGAAGCCAGCATAGCAGAGTAACTTTTTGACAAGCTCACCCTGGGCAACAATGACAAGGAGAACTGAGCCTTAAACTGCTTTCCCCGCAGCCACGGGGATGACAAACTAAAATAATAACAGTGGTACTTTGCAAGTCCAAGTCTTTGTGCCGGTTTGGATGTATTATGTCCCCCAGAACACCATGTTCTTTAATGCAGTCTTGTGGGGGCAGATGTATTCAGTATTGATTATCCATGAAAACTTTTGTCACTTCTTCAAGACCTGGAGCTGGCAGGGATGGCTATCTGCTCGTGTGGTTATCGGTGCTGATCCTTTCTTTTCAAGCCACTTTTTCTCTGAAGGTCACCGTTTTCTAACTCTCCATGAACTCAGAGCATTGCTACAAAAATCTCCTCAACCCTAAGGTAAGAAGCAGTATAAAAACATTAAAAAATTTCACTGCTGAAATTTTCTTTCCATTTATTGTCTATATATATATATAAGTAATCAATGAACGACATAACAAAAAGTATCTGAAGGCCTAATTCCTTGTGAGGAAATTCTCTGGAAATGTAGAAAACAAATCAGACATATCAAACAATAGACAAGACAAGTATTATGACATTAATTGGCTATAATTTTAATTCACTACTATGAGAAACATTTAAAACCTCAAATGTTAAAGATGGCAAACCTCTTTAAAATCAATGAATTCTGTATGTCAAGAAAACCAGTCACTCCTGCAAGAATATTAACTGCTTTATATCCTTTTTAAAATGAGGTGAGGGTTTGTGTGTTGTGTGTGTTATGTGATATGTTATGAATTATATTTTACGTTATAAATTAATTATATTATTACATATTAATTATATAATATAACATATATATGTGATATGGTATTGTATGCATATGTACATTATAATTACATATTATGTATTAAAATACGCTGACAATGGATCATATTGGAAATCTATATTGTTTGTAAGCAAAGTCCCAAGATTCTCTGTTGGTCTATGGAGGAAACAATTACTCTTGAAGGCTGTTAGAATTTGTTATTTTTATTCTATCCTACTCAAATATAAATCTAATTTTACAATATAATTTTCTCTTGGAATAAAATAACTCCAGGCACATTTTATTATCTGTTGTTAATCGGTTATTTTTATTCTGGGAGAGGTATTTGGGCTGTAGCAGCCTCGTTAGAGCAAATCAGGAAAGAAAATTGTTTGATCAAAATGCGTTGCTTTATTAACAGAAATCCAGAAAAAAAAAATCACATTTTCTCCCTCATGAACAGATTGAAATGAAAACCTTTAGAATAGGAAATTTAAATAAAATGAAATGTTTAGAATAGGAAATTTAAACAACTCAACAGCAATTATTATCAAAGATAAAGAATCACTAGCTATTCAATAGCAAAGGATAATTGAAATGCACAAGTGCAAGTATAAAACCTCTGTCAAAAGCTTTTTGTTATACATCATTTCTTGTTCCCTAAAAATACTCATTTCCTAATGATTACTGAGTCTGAAAGGGAAAGCCAAGGACATTAAGTGTCAATTTTTCAACTCACAAACTGCTCATGAACAAAGACCCTAAGGACTAGGCGTGCCAGCATCTCTCCCTTACAAAACAAAAAAGAAATCCATCACAACAGTGGAATTCATGGAAAAGATGGTTTGTTTGTTTTTTTAAAGATATATTGACAAAACAAATTGGCTTCTTTTTCATAAACATTCTAAATAATTTAATTGATTCAGGCAAGAAACATAAGTAGGGGTAATATTTTACATTATAAACAAGATGCCACTTGTGGGTTAAGATGTTCATCTGCTGGAAGCCCCCAGTGGGTTTGAGCACCCACTGCTCACAATGGCAACCTGCTTGTTCACATCCTGTGTGTGGGCTTCCTCTCTTCTGTCTCCCTCTCTCCTACCTATGCTTCTTGCGATCACCTCTCAAATAAACTGCTCATTCTCAAAGCTCAGTCTCAGGGTCTACTTCTGGGGGCACTCAACCTAAGGGATTCCTTAGAACCAATCAAAGGAACAAATGAGGTCCCAGTCTTGGGACTCATTCTTCCTAGGGCCTCACTTGACCCTTCCTCAGGCCTTGTCACTCACCATGAGACAAGGAGTCCAAGGAATCAATGGAATGTACCTATTCCCAACCACATGCCAGGCCCACAGGACACAATAATTCCCTACTAAATAGCTTGAGCCTGCTTTCAGCACTTGCACATGACTCTTGCCTGTGTCGGTTCTCTTGATACTCGAGGAATAACAAAGGGGTGCTTGTTGGAAGGAAGGTGTGGAGTGAGCTTAAGCCTGCTGGCTGAAGCATCTGTACAGTTGAGAATGAGGGTCCCCCAGAGTACAGCTTAGAGTTCATAATATATCCCATGTTTTTTAATGTCTCTTTTGCATTTTTCATCTCAGTCTTCCAGTGCTGCATTTTGGGTACTTTTCTCCAAATTTTGTGACGGTTCACTATTTCTGTCATTGCTTGCAACTGTTCAGCAGTTTAGTACACCTACTGTATACCTACAAAGAAAAATCAGTGCTCATACTTGTTGCTTTTAGATTTTTTATATTATTTTCCTTTTCTGCCTGCTTTTTAAAATAGTGAATTTCTTCATCACTACTTCAAGGTATTATTTTATGTCTTCATCCATTGTAAAAATACTTATTTTACATTTTATCTCACATTTGTGTACTATTTTCTCATGTAATTGAGACTCTAATTCTTCTGAATGTTAGATTTGTGATCTTGCATGTAATAGATTGCTTTCTTATGTGCTTTGCAACTTTTTAATATTTTGCATTCTTTTTTTGGTCTATTCTTATTTTTGAGTCTTTTCCCACCCCACCCTGTATAATCTGGGTTGTGAATTGTTTTATGTTTGCTTTTATCAGTAACCCTAGGGGATACCATAGTGCCTAGAGTAACTTTTCTGTTTAGTTCTTGATTTGGGGTTCCTGATACATTCAAGTAGAATAATACAAAACCAGATTATACTGGGTGAACTGGCCACATGTTTCTTTTTGGGAGATGCTTTTTCCCATCTAGTGGTCAAAGATATACAAGCCAGAGTGTTTATAAACTGATTGTTGGATTTCATCTAATCACTGATTCTCTAAAAATACAGCCATTTTAAAGTTCCAACTTCATGCAGAGTTTTCAGTTCCAACTTCCGTTTTCACATGAACCCAAAGCCACTTCGCCTATTTTCTCTTGGGTATTATGTAAGTCCTTAGGTTACCAAAAACATCAGCTTTTCTTGAATCTCTGACCTGTTTTTCATATTCTCCTCTTATTTCTACAATCTCCCTGGATATTTATATCTCTTGCTTCAAATCTTATCAAAGATATCACACACAATGACAATCTTAGTTATTTCATGTGAATAATAAATTATAATAATAAAAATAATATGTAACATTTATCAAGTTTTATAAATAGTGCCTCATATGTTCAATGGATGTTAGCAACTATTTTTTTGTTGTTGCAATTTGTATGGATTACTTTATCAAAACCTCACAACAACCTGTAAGGTAGTTACCATTATCATTTTCCTCAATTTACAGATAGGGAAACTAGGGTCAAAAGAAAATCAATACTTCATGTCATGTACGTAATAAGTGGTAATGCTGGTATTCAAACCCAAGTCTATCTAACTCCAAAATCTAAGATTCCAGTTCTGAATCTAATCCAAACTCAAGCCTGACATCTTGATGAGCACGTCAATGTGAGTAATAGTCCTTCTTGGGCAGATTCCTTATTTATTATTATTGAACATTTGTTAAATGTCTCCCACCCTTTAAGGTCTATGAAGGTTTTGCTGCTGCCTGAAAATGCCTTTGAATTTCCTATGATGGAAATAATCTAGTAGTGAAAATACATTTCTTTGTCTTCTTAATTTTATGGTAAGACATATCCTGCCTCTCTGACTACACCATAAAACTCCTCCAAGATAAGGATCATATTTTGCGGCTTTTCATATGACCCAATCTGACCCCACAGTTCCATAACCATGTGAGTACTATGTGTTACTTACATTTGTGTGGGTTATTTTTTTTTTGGTCTGAAGTATTTGCATATTTAAAAGTAGCCTGACCAAGCAAACAGAGGATATGGAGACAAAGATGTAGAAAAGATGTTCAAGTCTAATTAAAGATGAGGGGAGGAAAAAAGCATACAAGGAAAAGAGAACCATTATTTGTAATTCCTTAGAGGAGGCTCTTTTAATCCAATAGGTCATTCAGTGTGATCAGCTTGATTTCAAAGAATTTTGTGGTATTTGTTGGAAACAGTAAAAGGACAGTGATATTTTATTACAACTGATATATTTGTTCTCTTGAATAGGAAATTTTTGAAAACTATAAACATCATTAGTCAATCAGGATACATCTAAATGTGTGTGTATAAATCAAAAGTTGGAAAAAATTAATAAATTCCCAAGGTTATAAAAATTGTTTTCAAAATTTCATCTAATATTCGTTTCAATGTTTAGTTCAATAACACATGCCAATTTTTTTACCTTGTAATATTTTAAAATCTAATGTTAACTACCCACTCCTTTACTACTCTCCCCTCTCTCCTTTTTTGGCTGTATTCAGATATTTGTCTTCCTTATGAACTTTAAAATTTGTAAAACAACGAAAAAGCAATATTTTCATGAAAATCTATAACCTTTCATGTACTTAAGACTGAAAGAAGATAAGTTAAATATTCCACTCTAGAAGCTAGAAAAGGAAACATGAGCAAAGACAAAGACATTAAAATGAAAATAAATAGAACAGGAATTATTGAACAAAATAAAATTATTGTTCAAAATTATTGAACAAAAAAAACCTAAACAACAAAAAAATAGCAAAGATTATAAAAAAAAACCTAGGATCTTTAAAAAGACCAATAATTAGATGGCCTCTGGCATGACTGATCCAATAACATATTAGGAAAAAATAGGATATGTAGCCTTGAATACATTAGAAAGCATTTTTAAAAATCATATGAGAATTCTAAGGCAAAATTTATGCCAATTAAAAGTTACATGAAAGACATATATTAAGCTCAATTGGAACAATGAAACTAGGGATAGTAAAAATATCCCTTATTCAACCCTTCTCACACATTCAATAGAAAACATTAGACCCATTAATAGTTCAAAAAGTGAGTTCTATGAAAATTCAAGGAATAGATAATATTTATCTTAAAGTAAGTGCTCCAAAGGTAGAAAAATAGGAAATTTATCAAACTCATTTTAAGAAGCCATTACTTATATCAAAAGTAGACAAGGGCAGCACAAAAAAAGAAAACTACAGACCTATTTTGCTTAAGAACATAGATATAAAGCCCTAAATAAAAGATTCAGGAATTGAAACAATCATCCATAAATAATAATTACTATAATTATTATTAATATGTATTATTATTATAAAATTCATTTCATCCTAGGAATGCAAGTATGATAGAACTCAGAAAATCAATAAACATTATTCACATTCTTAATACTTAAGGGTAAAGTGTCTAATAATCTCAACGGTTGCAGAAATGTTTAACAATTAATCATGACGAAAGCTCTGATAAACCAAGGAGTTGAAAGGTCCTTACCAAACCTGGAAAACTGTATTTATCAAAAGCTGACAAAAAAAATCATTCATAATGATGAAACTTTAGATCTACTTTATGAAAACCAGAAAAAAATTGAGGATACCCATTAGCACTGTTTCTACTCAAAATTGTACTAAAGGGCATAGATAATGCAGTAAGACAAGAAAATAATAAGGGAGTATAAGAATTAGAAAGAAAGTGGCAGAATAGTCATTGTTTGAAGGCAAAATCATGGACTACATAGAATATTTTATCTTTGATTATGCAAACAAATTATTAGCCCTTATAGAGTCATCAGAAACAATGACGGAAAAAGAGAGACACATAAAGACCAATATGTTTCCTAAACATCAGCAACATTAAAAGTGTATAATGTAAAATTAATATAAAATTTATAAGAACAACAGCATAAAATTGTAGGCTACCTAGGAATAACTATATCAAAATATATGTAAGGCCTCTTTGCAGAAAATCATGAAGAGTTAATAAAGAATATAAAAGGAGATATGAAAAAATTGAAATTTATACCATATTCATAGAAAAAAACACTAAGAATTATGAAAATATGAATTCTTTGCAAGTTAACATATTAATTCAGGGTAATAATCAAAATTGCAGCAGGGTTTTATTTTCACAGCCAAACCTGTGGAAGAGTAACTGGCTAAGAGGAGCCAAGGCAATTCTGAAAAAGAAAAGATAAAGAAGAGTGACTTTCCTTAGCAGTTATAACAAGTTATTATTGATGTATAGTAATTAAAACAAATGTGGTATTCCATCAGGGAAAAATGGGACAATTATTGCAACAGAATAAAAAGCCCAGAAATTGACCCTGATGTATTTTAGACTTGATATATGATAGCAGAGCAGTGCAAATCAAAGGTAGCAAGGAGAGCACATTCCAAAATGATATTGGGATAAATGACTTTACAAATGGGAAAAAAATAAAATCAGATTCTTACCTCACAATGCAGAAATAACAGTGGGCAAATTTATTGCAAAGTTAAAAATGTGGAGAGCAAACATTTAAAATAATGGAAAAAATGTCAAATACTTTAATGACTCTGGGCTATAATAAATAAATGGTCACCATTCATAATATATAAAGAAGTCTCTAAAGATTAAAAAGTAAAAGACATAACAAACAGAGGCATAGGCATAATTATTGTATAAATAGGAATTTCATAAAAAAGGAAGCCATAACAAAACTTCTGAAAGCACTATCAATTTCAGTAGTAATCTAGGAAGTGCCAGTAAAAAAAAAAATGAGATTCCATTTCACATGCAATAAATTGGCAAAAATCAAAGAGTATTTCAGCATAACATTCTGATTAGGATGTGGAGAAAAAGGAAGTCTTATTCACCATTGTGAGACTGTAAATTGGTCTATCCAAACGTTTTGGATAGCAATTTGACAATAACAAATAAAATTGGAAATGTGTGTAACCTAAAAGCTAATAAATTTATTTCCAGGTTTATAACCTAAAAAAAAAAATGAATTGCATGTAAGCATCAGATGACATGTACAAATTCACCCTAGAAAGTTTTCCATAGGGAAAGTAGAAACACTGCATATATCCATCAATAGCAAACTGAATAAACTAAGTTTGTTTCAAATGGAAAACAAACTACTAGTTAAAATGAATCAATTAGGGTGGCACAGGGAACTGAAATTCTACCCCATGAGTGACAGTAGTAGGTGGTGCTATGATCCCCCACAAAGATGGTATTAGCAGGACTGAGCCATGGAGCTGAAACTCCACCTCCAGTGGTGGTGTCAGTAGAGTTCATCAGGGAGCTGAACTTTCACCCCCACTGGAGGCAAACAAATGGAAATTGGAGGAGGGAGCCTGTGGTATTTGGCACTCTACATCCCCACCCTATCCCAAGTCTCAGAGGCACTAAGATGGGAGCTAAACTATAGAAATTCCTAAGGAATACACTGATAAAACTATTAGAACTGCAAAATAAGTTCAACAATATTGCAGAATACAACATCAACAAGCAAAACTCATTGTATTTCTATACACTGTCAATGAACATTCTAAAAATGAAATTAAGAAAACAGTTTCATTTGCAATAGCCTCCAAGATAATAAAACACCTAGGGACAAATTTAACCAAGGAGGTGCAAGACCTGTACACTGAAAATTACAAAGTATTACTGAAAGAAGTTAAAGAAAATCTAATAAATGGAAAGTCATCCCATGTTCATGGATTGGAAGACTTAATACTGTTAAGATGACAATACTATCCAAAGCAATGTACAGATTCAATTCCATTCTTATCAAAATCCAAATGGTTTTGTTGAAAAAATGGCAAAGCCGATTCTAAAATTCATATGTAATTGAGAAGAACTCTGAAAAGCCAAGACAATCTTGAAAACAAATATGAAGTAGGACCAGTCACACTTCCTGAATTAGTATAAATCTACAGATATTAAGACAGTGTGGTACAGGCATAAGCATAGACATACAGATCAATAAAACAGAATTGAAAGTGCAGGAATCTTACATTGAAGGTCCATTGATTTTGACAAAGGTGCCATGAAAATTCAATGGGGAATGAATAATCTTTTCAACAAATAATGCTAGAACAACTGGATACCCACAAGCATAAGAAAGAAGTCAAACCCTTTCCTTACAGTATACACACACACAAATAATTAACAAAGGAAGATAGACCTACTTTTAAGAGTTAAAACTCTTAGAATAAACTATAGGAGTAATTCTTCATGACCTTTGGTTAGGCAAAGCTTTCTTAGACACACCGAAAACACAAGTGATGACAGAAAAAGATAGATAAATTGTATTTCATCAAAATACAACATGAAGAAAGTAAACAGACAACCCACAGAATGGAAGAAAATATATGCCAATTACACATCTGATAGGGGACCTGCTTTCAGAAAATAAATATATAAATAACACTCAGAATTCAACAATCAAAAGATAAATAATCCATAATAAAATAAAGACAATAAATACATAAATAATAGGGGGAAAGGATAAGAGTTATGGGATGTTTTGAGTGTTCCTTTTTATTTTTTTTATTTAGTCTTATTTTTATTATTTTGGGGGGAGACTAATGAAATGTTCTATAATTGGTTCTGGTGATGAATGCATAACTATATGATGATACTGTGAGCCACTGATTGCATACTTTGGATGGATTATATGGTGTGTGAAAATATCTCAATAAAATTGCTTTAAAATTTTTTTTAAAAAGACAAATAATCCAGTTAAAAACAGGCAAAGGGTTTAACAGACATTTTCCCAAAGGTGTTCAAATGACCAATAAGCACATGAAAAGAAGAAAGAAAATGCTCAAAGTCATTAGCCATCAGGGGTATGCAAATAAAAAACCACAATTAATACCTCTTCAACTCACTAGATGGCTATAATAAAAAGACAGATAATAACAAATGTTGACAACGATGTGGAAAAATTGGAACTCAAATACATTACTAGTGGAAATGTAAAATGATGCAGGCACTTTGGAAAATGATTTTGGAATTCCTCAAAATGTTAAACATGGAGTTACCATATGGCTCAGCAATTCTACTTCTAGATATATACCAAAGACAAATGAAGACATATTCCCATGCAAAAACTTTTACATAAATGTTCAGAGAAGCATTTTCCATAATAGCCCTAAAATGGAAACAACCCAAATGTCCATCAAATGATGAAATGATAAACTAAATATGGTATATCCAGATGTCAGAATATTATTTGCCAATAAAAATGAATGAAGTACTTATACATGCTACAGCATGGATGATCCTTGAAAACATTATTCTAAGGGAAAGAGGGCAGCCCCAGAAAAAAATCTACATACTGATTCCATTTATGTAAAATGTTCAGAATAAGCAAATCTCTAGAGAAAAAGTAGATTAGTGGTTGCCTAGAGCTGAGGGAGTTGGGGTAAAATGGGGAGTGAATGGTAATAAATACAGGGTATAGGTTTAGGGTGATGGAAATTCTCTACAATTGATTTTGTGTTGGTTACACAACTCTGAATTGTACAATTTAAATTTGTGTGTTATATGGTATATGAATTATATCTCAATAAAGCTGCTAAAAATAAAAACTCTATGCACATAAGTTCAGCAATCTACATGAAATTGATCAATTCATTAAAAATCACACACTACTAAAACTCACCCAGTGTGAATAGTCTATTCCCTCTCCTCCCATACCTGTTTTTGTCACACATTTCACTTTTACATAGTGTGCTGGTTTGGATGTATTATGTCCCCCAAAACGCCATTATCTTTGATGCAATCTTGTTGGGGCAGACTATTAACATTGATTATATTGGAATTCTTTCACTGAGTGTTTCCATGGAGATGTGACTCAATCAACTGTGAGCGAGACTTTTCATTGGATTACTTCTACGGAGGTGTTGCTCTACCCATTCAGGGTGGGTCTTTATTGGATCACTGGATTACTTTAAAAAGAGCCACACAGACCCAGATGCAGAGCAACTGAGAGTGACATTTTGAAGAGAAGCTAAAGCCAAGAGGGATGCTTTGAAGAATGCACAGGAGCTGAGAGAAGAGCTGGAACACAATGAGGGATCAACAGATGCCAGCCACGTGCCTTCCCAGCTAACAGAGGTTTTCCGGATGCCATTGGCCTTCCTCCAGTGAAGGTACCCAATTGACTGTTGATGCCTTACCTTGGACACTTTATGGCCTTAAGACTGTAACTTTGAAACCAAGTAAACTCCCTTTATAAAAGCCAACCCATTTCTGGTGTTTCGCAAAATGGCAGCATTAGCAAACCAGAACATATAGCAATAAAAACCATTAAATATTTGCTTCTTTCTGTAGATGCTTGTTTCTGAGCTCTATGATGTCCTTTCTTCCTGAAAATTTTTATTTAACATTTCTTATATATATGTTTGCTGACTATGTATTCCTTCAGTTTTAGCTTGTCTTAGAAATCTTCATTTTTCCATCAGTGTTGAAGGGTATTTTCACTAGACAGAAATTTGGTTTGATTTTTTTTCCACTTTGAACACTTTAAATATGTTACCCTATTGTCTTCTTTATTTCATCTTTGCTGGTGTGAAGTCTTCTGTGGTTCTTATCCATGTTCCTTTGTAAATAAGGCATCCCTCTCTTATCCCCACTCTCCCCCCACCACAGCTGCCTATAAAATTTTCTCTTTGTCTTTGGTTTTCAGCAGTTTGAACATCATATTTCCTAGGTGTTTATGTGTTTTTGGCTTGTTTGTTTAGTTTTGTTATGGTGTTTTTGTTTCTTGGTGCTCTGTGAGCTTATTGAATCTGTGGATCAGTGCCTGTCACTAATTCTGGAAAAGTTTCCATTATTTCTTCAAATATTTCTACTGCCCCATTCTTTCTTTCTTCTCATTCTGGGATTCCAATTATTTTTATGTCACATTGATTGACATTCCATCATATTTCTTAGATGTTCTGTCCTTTTTCTTGCTTGACTGGGCTGAGTCAGCTTGTGCCGCAGCCAAAGGCATTCTTCATTTCTGGTAATATGCTTTTGACATCTTATATTTTCATTTCATTCTTTATTATAGTTTCCATTGTTTTCTACTGATTTACTTATCTAATTGTGCATGTTATTTATCTTTTCAATTAAAGCCTTTAACTTATTTATTGTGGCTATTTTAAATTCCTTGTGTGATAGTTCCAACATCTATGACACATGTGGGTCTGGTTCTTATTACAGCTTTATCTCTTTGGACTGTTTTATCTTGATTTCTTAATATACCCTATTTTTTTTCTTAGATGGGGATGTAGATAATGAAGTAAATGTGACTTTGTTGTGAGGATTTTTATCAATCTAGTCAGGGCTGTGTTTGAACTTTGTTGTTATAGTTATCTGTGTTGAGATTAGTTTTTCCAGTGGGCACTGAAGACTTCAACTTTCTCTGGTGAATTTGTTTTTGTCTTCACTCTTGGCTGCAGGTCTTCCTTTCGTGTTATTCACCAGAGAGAATCTACTACTTGTAGTTCTCCCAGCTGTAAAACACTGTTATTTTTACTTGAGGATTTTTAATGTTGGGGTGTTGGGCAGGAGAATGTTCTCTAATGCTTTGATCAATTCTCAAAGTTCACAGTGGGCCTGTGTCTCATGGGTGTGGCCTTCATACGTGTTTCTTCCCCACTTCCAGGGAAAGAGCCTTACTCCTCACTCCCTTCCCCAAGTTTTAGTAGGTGTCCTCATTCTAGGTTCCTGAAGCTCTTCCTCCTGCAGAGAAAGGTGTGCCCTATCCCATTCCCTTAGGTGAGATCAGGGAACTGAGTCTTGGTGGAATGCTTCATCACCAGCTGCAATGGTATTCCTTCAATGCCTACAGGCTATGTACTTCCCTTTGCAGATTAAGCATTTTGTTCCATAGGGAAATGGGTCTGGGTGGATTTGGAAGTGTCTCTTTTCCCTAAATCAAGCCAATACGGAGAGGGATAGTTTTCTCTGGATTCTCCCCATCTTCCCCATGAAAGTCTGGTGGGGTACCAAGAGGAAAAGCTCGTAAGTGTTTGAAGAGGAAGGAAAGTTATCCAACTTATTCTATGAAGCCAACATCACCATAGTGCCAGAATCAGACAAAAATACTACAAAAAAAAGAGAAAATTATAGACCAATCTCTTTAATGAATGCAGATGCAAAAATCCTCAACAAAATACTACCAAACCTAATCTAACAGCACATTCAAAGAATTATACCCCAAAGTCAAGTGGGATTTATCCCAGGTATGCAAGGTTGGTTCAATGTAAGAAAATCAATTAATGTAATACAGCACATTAATAAAATGAAGGGGGGAAAACTGATCATCTGAATTGAGAAATGGCATTTGACAAAATCTATCACATGTTCTTGATACAAACATTAGAAAACTAGGAATAGAAGGAAACTTCCTCAAAAGGATGTAGAGCATGTATGAAAACCCACAGCAAACATCATACTCAATGGTGAAAGACTGAAAACTTTCCCTCACAGATCAGGAAAAAGAAAAGGATGCCCAGTCAACACTTTTATTCAGCATTATAGTGGAAGTTATAGCCAAAGTAATTAGGAAAGATGAAGAAATAAAAGGCATCCAAATTGTAAAGGAAAAAGTAAAACTTTCCCTATTTGCAGATGGCATTACCTTACCTACAGAAAAGCCTGAAAAATCCACAACAAAGCTCCTAGAGCTAATAAACAAATTCAGCAAAGTGACAGGTTACAACATCAATGCAAAAAATCAGTAGTATTTCTATACACTATTTGTGAACCATCCGAAGAAGAAATTTCCAAAAATCCATTTACAATAGCAACTAAAAGGATCAAAGATCTAGGAATAAATCTAACCAAGCATGCAAAGACTTGTACACAGAAAACAAAAAAAAAAAAAAACATTGCAAAAAGTAATCAAAGAAGAACTAAATAAATGGAAAAATAAATGGAAGGATACTTGGGGTTCATGGATTGGAAAGCTAAATATTGTTAAGATGTCAATTCTACACAAAGAAATTTACAAATCCAACAAAATCTCAAATTTCTGACAGCCTTATTTGCAGAAATGGAAAAGACAATCATAAAATCTATATGGATAGTTAAGTGACCCTGAATAGTCAATGCCATCTTGTAAAGGAAGAAACAATTTGGATAATTCAAATGTACTGATTACAAAACTTATTAAAAACCCACAGTAATCAAAAGAACACAATACTGGCACAAGTACAGACATATAGACCAAAGGATTCAAACTGTGATTTCAGAAATAAACCCTCACTTCTATGGCCAACTGATTTTTGACCAGAGTGCCAAACCCACTCAATCAGGAAAGAATAGTCTCTCCATCAAATAGTGTCAGATAAACTGGATAGCAATATACAAAAGAGTGAAGGTTGACCTATACCTCACACCATATATAAAAATCAGCTCAAAGTTGATCCAGTACCTACATTTAAGAACCCAAACTATAAAGCTGCTAGGAGAAAACACAAAGAAGCATCTTCAGGACCTTGTGTTAGGCAATGGTTTATTAGACTTTATAACAAAAGCATGAGCAACCAAAGAAAACAAATATATAAATGGAACATCATCAAAATTAAAAACTTTTGTGCATCAAAGGACTTCATCATGTAAATAAAAAGAACCTACAGAATGGGAGAATATATTTGCAAACCATCTATCTGATAAAGGTTCAATATCCAGAATATATAAAAATCTCCTGCAACTCAACAACAAAAATACAAGCAAATCAATTAAAAAATGAGTAAAAGACTTAAATAGGCATTTCCCCAAAGAAGATATACAGATGTGTAAAAGACACATGAAAAAATGCACATTATTAGCCATTTGGGAAAGGCAAATCAAAACCACAATGAGATATCATTTCACATCCACTAGAGTAGTTGCTATTAAAAAAATGGAAAATAACAAGTGTTGGAGAGGATTTGGAGGATAGGAACAGTAGTTCATTTTTGGTGGGAATGTAAAACGGTGCAGCTGCTGTGGAAAACACTTTGGTGTTTCCTTAGAGAGTTAAATATTGAATTACCAAATGACTCAGCAATTCCACTTCTATGTCTATACACAAAAGAATTGAAAGCAGGGGCTCAAACAGATATTTGCACACCGATGTTCATAGCAGCAAAATTCACAACTATCAAAAGATGGAAGTAATCCAAGTGTCCATCAACTTATGAATGAATAAACAAAATATGGGGTATACATTCAATAAAATGTTATTCAGTCATAAAAAGGAATGAGGTTCTGATGCATGTGAGAACATGGAAGACATCATGTTGAGTGAAATAAGCCAGACAGAAAAGGACAAATATTGTATGATCTCACTGATAAGAAATAATTAGAATAAGCACAGTTTCATAGTCAAAAACTAGAATATAGTTTTCCAGGGGCCATAATGGGGATAGGGAATAGGGAGTAAATTCTTAATTGGTACATAATTTCTATTTGGGATGATAGAAACGTTTTGGTAATGGATGGTGGTAGTGGTAGCACAACATTGTGAACATAATTAACAGCACTGAGTTGTGCGTTTTAGTGTAGATGAAAGGGGAAATTTTGGATTGTATATATGTTATTAGAATACAAATTAAAAAGAAAAACACGTTAAGGAGACAGAAAAACCTCCTCAGATAAACAAAGTCTGAGGAAATTTGCTTCCAGCTGACCTCAAATATGAAATGTTAAAAGAAGTTCTTCTGGGAGAAAGAAACTGATATAGGTTGGAAACTCAGATCTACATAAAGAAAGAAAGAGAACTGGGGAAGGAATAAATGAAGGATAAATAAAATATATTTTATTTTTCTTATCTTAATTGATATACAGTACAATTATTTGTTTAAAGTAATAATAGAAACCATGTAGTGCATGAATGGGATGGAGGAATTGAGAATACTCTTTGGTAAGCTACATATACTACACATGCAGCAGTCTAGTGTTATTTGCAGTGGACTTAGATTTATTATAAATGCAAATATTAATTGCAAACTCTAGGAAATCCACTAATCTTTTCAAAATAAGTATAATTGATATGCTAAGAAAGGGGAAGAAAACAGAACCATATAATATGCTCAATTAACACCTGAAACTCAGAGCTAGAGCTCGGCAGATATGAATGTCAGTATTAGTGCATACAGCCACTGTTAAAAAAAAAAAAAAAGCCGAAAAAGAGCCCAGACTTCAATTAGTGATATGAATGAAGCAAGTCTGGTTAAGACCAGGGCAAGCCGGGCCAAAGGATAAAGGTTGAAACTGACTGTGTTTTAAAACTTCAACTTCCATATGAGACCAAGGGAAGAGATATCTATTTGGTACAGGATCTAAATTTTCTAAATGTTACAACTCTACAGTCGATTTGTTCAAACACCACAATTGCATGGAACTTTGAATAGGAAGTGAGATACGGTAGGTTAGTATAGGCTGGAGTGAAATAGTGACACATCCCAGAGTAATTTGGGCAGATAACAAAAAATATATTTACAGCCTCCCCCTCCCCAGCCCCGAGGATCTGGGGGAAGGTGCGGATGTGTTGGACATCCTCACCTGGACTAGTGTTGATGTTGTCACAAACATTGGGACTGGCGGTTTGATGTGCTGAGCCCTTGATCATGGGACTTGCCCTTATGAAGCTCGTTACTGCAAAGGAGAGGCTAAACTTGCATATAATTGTGCCTAAGAGTCTCCCCCTGAGTACCTCTTTGTTGCTCAGATGTGGCCCTCTCTCTCTCTAACTGAGCCATCTCAACAGGTGAACTCGCTGTCCTCCCCCCTACGTGGGACCCGACTCCCAGGGGTGTAAATCTCCCTGGCAATGCAGAATATGACTCTCAGGGATGAATGTGGACCTGGCATCGTGGGACTGAGAGTAACTTCTTGACCAAAAGGGGGATGCAAAATGAGACGAAATAGCTTCAGTGGCTGAGAGATTTCAAATGGAGTCGAGAGGTCACTCTGGCGGGCATTCTTATGCACTATATAGATAACACCTCTTAGGTTTTAATGTATTGGAATAGCTAGAAGTAAATACCTGAAACTACCAAACTCCAACCCAGCAGTCTGGACTCCTGAAGACAATTATATAATAATGTAGATTACAAGGGGTGACAGTGTGATTGTGAAGACCTTGTGGATCACACCCCCTTCATCTAGTGTATGGATGAGTAGAAAAATGGGGATAAAAACTAAAGGACAAATGGGGTGGGATGGGGGGATGATTTGGGTGTTCTTTTTTCACTTTTATTTTTTATTCTTGTTCTGGTTCTTTCTGATGTAAGGAAAATGTTCAGAGATAGATTGTGGTGATGAACACATAACTATGTGATCATACTGTGGACAGTTGATTGTATACCATGGACGATTGTATGGTGTGTGAATGTATTTCAATAAAACTGAATTTAATAAAAAAAAAAAATTCACTTACCTCCCAAAAAGCAAAAGCAAAAAAAAAAAAAAATGCTCAATTAAAATTAGAAAAGGCAGAAAAGAGGGGAAGATAAAAATCAAAGAAGTACAACAAAGAGAAAACAGTTGCAAACATGATAGATATTAATCCAACTCTATCAATATCTCTTTAAATATGAATGGTCTCAATCTACCACTTAAAAGACAGGGGCTGTCAGAATGGATATATAAAAGAATTACCCAAAAATATGCTGTCTACAAGAAACTCACTATAAAGACTCAGGTTAAAAGTAAAGAGATGGATAAATTTATACCATTATAACACTAATCAAAATAAAGCTGGAGTAGCTATAATGATTACATACAAACTGGACTTTGTAACAAAGACAATTGTGAGGCATTACATGAGAATAAAGGGGTCAATTCTTCAAGAAGATGTAACAACCCTTAATGTGTATGCACCTAAAAACAGTGCATTGAAATATGTGAGGCAAAAACTGATAGAACTGCAAAAAGAAACAGAGACCCTCTATTATATTTTGAGGCCTCAAAACCCCTATTTCAGTAGCTGATATATGAAGCAGGCAGAAAATCATTAAGGATATAACTTACCTGAACAGCACTGTCAATCAACTTGATCTAATTGATATTTATGGAATACTCATTCCAGTAACAGCAGAATACATATTCTTTTCCAACTCACATGGAGCACTCAGCAAGATAGATCACAGTCTGTTTCATACAACATACATTAACAAATTGAAAATTATATTCTCAGACCACAGTGGAATTTAAGTTGAAATCAATAACAGAAACATCATTGGAAAATTTCAAATATGTGGAAATTAAAACAACAGGCTTCCAGATTACACATAAGTCAAGGAAGAAAATTCAAAATAAATTTAAAATATTTAAAAACTAATGGGAATAAATATACAATTAATTGTTGTGGTATCAGTGGAAGCAATGCTTATAGGGAAATTCATAAAATTAAATATTAGAAAAGAATAAAGATCTAAAATCAATAGTGTAAGATTCCTCGTTAGGAAAATAGAGAAAGAAGAGAAATGTAAGCATGTAGAAGAAAAGAAATGATAAAAATTGGAGCAGAACTCAATGAAATTTAAAACAGGAAAGCAATAGAGAAAATCAACCAAACCAAAATATGGTTCTTTGAATGAGCAATAAACTTGATAAAACTCTAGCCAGGTTAAACAAGAAAACAAAGACAGAAAGCACAAATTACCAATATCATAAATGAAAGAAGCGTTATTACTACTGATTCCACAGAAATGAAAAGGTAATAAACGAATACTCTGAACAAGTCTAGGCCCACAAATCAGAAAACTTAGATGAAGTGGACCAATTCCTTTAAAGACACAAACTAACAATATTCACTACTCACACAAGGAAAAATAGACAATCTGAATAGACATATCTAATAAAGAATTGAATCAGTAATCTTAAAAAAAAAATCACCACAATCAGATTATTTCATTGGTGAATTCTATCAAACATTTAAGGAAGAAATGATTCTAATTCTCTACAATATTTTCAAGAAAATAGAAGCAGAGGGAACACATTCTAATTTATTCTATGAAGTTGGCATCACCAAATATTGAAAGCAGATGAAGGCATTACAAGAAAGAACTACACTCAAATATCTCTCATGAGACAAAAGCAAAGGTACTTTTAAAATGTTAGCATCCATCTTGAGCTGTATTTTGAAAATTAACCCCTTTCTGTATGCATTATATTTTACAATAATGGAAATAACTGAAATTGTGGAACTGTAACCCATAACATTCTTTGAATTTGCTTTCTAACTACTTGTCAAATCGTACTTTGAAAGTTACCATTGTTATGTACATATGTTAAAGTTCAACATAAAAAGTGCATTAAAAATATTAGCATCTAATACAACAACTTATAAAAAGCAATATACACCATAACCAAGTGGGATTTATTCCAGTCATGCAAGGCTGGTTCCACATTCTAAGTCAATCAATGTAATTCCCCACATCAGCACACTAAGGAAAAAAATCATATTATCATAATAATTGATGCAGAAAAAGTGTTTGATGAAATCCAACACCTGTTCATGATAAAACTAGAAGCAAACTAGGACTAGAGGGGAACTCCTCAATCTGATAAAGAGCATCTCTAAATTAAAAAAAAAAAATAACAGCTAATGTCATCCTTAATGGTGAGAAACAGAACATGTTCCCCCAAAGACTGGGAACGAGGAAAAGATACCCTCTCTCATGATGCCTATTCACCATAGTATTGAAAGTCCTAGCTAGTGCATTAAGATAAGAAAAATATACAAAAGATACACAATTGGAAAGGCAGAAATTAAAATCTCTTTCTTCTCAGATGACCAGATTGTCTCTGTACAAAAGACATGACTCAGCATAGAAGGTGTAGTTTATTTCTTCATACAGAGAGAAAACAAAATTAATAAACATCTATGGAGGCTGTACTGCATACAATATGCTGAGTTGTGAGGGGTTCTAAGAGTAAATAAGCAATCGGACTTCCCTTTCAAAGTTTCTTGTTTTTCTTTTGTTTTTGTCTCTTAGCCTGTTTCCTGCCCTAAATAAGAGAATACATAAATAAAAATGGCATAAATATAACAATATTCAATATCTTACATTACATGACATCAGCAGTAGAAGGTTATAAGATGTGTTATTCGGTTTCTCAATCAAATTATCAGAGACTCATTTTTGCTCAGTCACTCTCTGCCTAAATGCTCCGTTTTAGGCATGTCCAAGATAGCTGCTGAAGTTCTAACATACAGACAGCTCTCCTTTGATTTCCAGGGGGCAAATGTTCTCCAAAGTCCCCCTGCAGTTTCTTCCTCGCGTTTCATTGTCCAGAATAGCATCCCATGTTTTAGGATAAACCAGTCTTTGACCAGGGGAACAGATGCAACCAAAAAACATGGATTGCTAGCTAGGAGGAAATGGTTCCTGGGAAGACAAACAACTGAGTTACCTATAGGATTACGGTATCCCAGTAATTGCTAATTATAGTTGGAGTCTAGTGTGAAAGCTGGTGATATCATCAAGTCATAGCATATTAGGAAGCTTAGGATTATCAAAAGACTGCATGTTAATGATTAGGAAAATGAAGTCTAGGAAATCCATTTGATTTATTCAAAATCATGGCACTGTACAGTAGCATGACTTAAATCAATTTTACCATATTTATACTCCAGTGTTCTTTCTATAATGCATTTTCTTTTTGTTACCTGTATATATAGAGAGTGATAGATAGAGATTTTAAATAAAAATCCTGATTCTAAAATCCTGACTTATTTTATCATTAGTCTTTTCAAACTTAAACTTCAATAGTTTTATTTTTAATTGAAATATAACAAATGTTTAAGAAAGTTTTCTCTTGATTTATTTTACCTGATTTCTCACTGTATCATCCAAATTATCATTATAATTTTCCTTTGAGAAAAATGTGAATTGTTTCATTTGCCAAATTATAGCATTGTCATCCTACTACATTTTTTAAAAAAACTAGTTTTTGAAATATGTTGTGTATGTCATTTTAAGTCTCATTTGCTAAAATAGAGCTAAAAAGTCTTTTCTTCACCAACAGACCTAATTCCAGAGATTTCTCCCAATAGTGATTCCCTTTCCCAATGAACACATTTCTCATAACCCTAGGCTGCCCTCTTTGACTCCCACCCATAGGCAGGTCCTTCATACATAGAACCTAGCAGGACCAAATTCCCCACTTTAACTTCTGCTCCTTTCAAAATCTGAGAATCAAACTCAGTAATATGATTTGACTTTGGTCTTTTTGAAAATCATTTCCTTATGTCTTTTGACCAATATTGTCTCTACCAAAATGTGAGACAACAAAATACTGATGAGAATCTTTAGGGGCAATGTTTTCTCAAATCTTACACACAGACAGTTTTCTACCCTGCCAAGGAAGGACAGCTATCCTATTTCTTGCTAACAGTCCCCTTCCTGTCTCCTCAGATCCCTTTATTGGTAAGACTTATTACCACATATTGAAAAGGCAGGAAAACTTAGACCCTTCTCTTCTTCCAAAGAAGGAGAATATATGAGGTAGTGTGGATGAGTGTATGCTCAGAGAGGGTAGTGCTTTCCTCTGGTACATGCAGCAAATTTTCAGAGTAAATCACATTCATTCCACATGATAATTTAGATGTTTTCTGCTCTCATGCTATTTGCATTTGTAACTCCAGGTCCAGATCATTTTCAGTTGCTAGCTTGAGTATGTGCCATTTAGGCATAGCAGATCTTCATTTCAAGAAGTTCAGTGGACTCCCTCTACATGGGTAGTGACTGCGTTGCTGGTTTACTAGGGGTGGTGCGTATGTCATTGAATCCCTGCCTCACACCAATCCCAATACTTCTCTGCTAGGAATTCTCCCCCACTACCTCCATCCTTTTCTAAGAGATCCTAGGCACTACACAGACTTGTAGAAATAATCCTTCCCTTTTCTCATCCCAGTCCTACTTCTGGATCCAATGTACATTCTTGTCATATTATTGTCCCTGATGTTATTCCTCTGTTGGTTTGGATTTTATAACAAATTGACTCCTACCCCCATCTCTAATTTATCTTGATAATCAGTATGATCATCTTTTTTGCATTATCATAACTTGCCTGTCCTTGGAAAAGTGCTTCCCAAATGACATTCTGCCTAATCTGCCTGAAGTGTTGCTCTTCTCAGCTATTCCATCAGAAACAAAGTCCCTCACCCTGGCATCCAACCACCTGGGCATCTACAACATGGCCCTAGCACTTGTCTTCTCCTATCTTATGCATGATTCAAATTTTACTTCCACTTCTTTCCCAAACAAATATTACTCTTAACCATCTCTGTGCATTACAGTGCATTTCCTTCTTGATAGAATACACTGTTTCCTCACCCCATACACAACCCATCTAAAATTCTAGCTTTCTTCAAGGACAGTCTCAAATGCCATCTCTCCCATTAGGCTTTTCCTTGAAAAGCTTTTGCAAACTTTTACCTCATATCCCCATAGTCTGCCTTCTTGTTGTTTTATTTATTGCATTATATGATTCTTTAGACCAAGGATTAAATATGAGTTACTTGAATCATCATTCTAATGTATAGTATTTGCCCTGAGATCTGACTGGCTTTTATGAAGTCTTTAAGGAGGTTGGGTTCTTTTTGGATCATATCAAATTCAATTTTCAATTCTTCTAATTTGTTCTTTAACCCTTAGACATAATTCTTCTGATGGGTTTCAACTCAGACACACCATCTGAGGGTCTGGTCCCTACTCACAACCCCCAAGGCCTCATCTCACCCACCACGCAGCTTAACTTAAAATTAACTCATTCTGAATGACTGAAAAACTTTAGCAACAGAGTTTTCCATTTCTCAATAATTGCCTTGCCCTGGAGAAACTACACTTTATTATCATCTGGACACCCCAACTCCTCACTCTTTTATATTTATTGTTTATCTCTTAGAGGATTCCCCACCATTGTCCTCATAGGATTTCTGCCCCCAGACCCTAAAATTTTATGGGGAGAGGCTGGGTCTTGGTTATCTGTGTATTGCCAGTACTAGCTTGGTGCCTACTAAACAGCAAATGCTCAATTAATGTTTTGGGAACAAATGTATTCTACTTTATTAAGATTTAATTTCTCCTACATTCTTGAATAAACTAAGCAAATCCAAGTATGTATCTTATGATTTTTCAGAATGACAGACTAAAAGGGACAAGGGAAGGCAAGATATGACCATCATTAACTTTTTCTCTACTTCTATATCTTAACTATTTTAATGTACAGTTAGTTCTTTTACATTTCCAAGGAAATGCCTATCCCTATGCCATGTTATTGTGTTCCATATCACAAAATAGATGAAAGGTTTTCCAATTTGCTTAATAAAATTGCAAAGTTCTTACTCTTAAGCCACATAAACAAGAGTAAATGTGTTATCATCAGCATTCATATACGTAGATACTAAAGCTAAATGTTATATTAAAAAGAACATTTGAATAATACCTTTGCAAAAAAAATAAAAGGATAAATAGACAAGTTACCCATATAGAACAGGAATACAAAGATGTTGTACACCATGTTCCTCCAGCCATACCCTGGCCCTCCACTGCACATAACATTGCTTTCAAACACAAAGTGAAAAATCTACCTCAGACTTCAGTAGGGGCAGGGAATGGCACTGGAAGTGGCATTGGAACATGCATTGGCCACATTGCCAGTCCTACTTGCCACTGTGGCTCTGTCTTCCTGATTCATACTTGGAGTGTTGCATAATATTTCATTTTGTCCCTCAAAGATCTACTGCACACAGCCAAATACAACACAAACACACACACACACACACACATGACAAGATAATTGCTGAGGGCCTGTAAATGACTTCATGAACTCTGTGACTTAGGATCTCAATGTCTATGACTTCATAAATAATTACAAGTGAATGCAAGCAGGTACAACCTGAATTACAAAAAGCTGAGCAACCCTAAAGCTTTCCAGTGAAACTATGGCATGCTCTGGCTGTTCCAGTTAGCATATGCTACTGGAATGCAAAACACCAGAAATGGATCGGCTTTTATAAAGGGGCTTTATTTGGTTACACAGTTGCAGTCTCAAGGCCATAAAGTGTCCAAGGTAATGCATCAACAATTGGGTACCTTCACTGGAGAAAGGCCATTGGCATCCGGAAAACCTGTTAGCTGGGAAGGCACGTGGCTGGTGTCTGCTTGCTTATAGGTTGTGTTCCAGCTTCACTCTCAGTTCCTGTGCATTGTTAAAAATGTTGCTGTAATCTGAATGTAAAGGAAAGAGAGCTCATCTTTAGTCTTCTAATGTGAGCTTTAGTATATGTTCTAGTTTGCTAATGCTGCTGGAATGCAAAACACCAGAAATGGATTGGCTTTTATAAAGGGGGTTTATTTGGCTACACAGTTACAGTCTTAAGGCCATAAAGTGTCCAAGGTAACACATCAGCAATCGGGTACCTTCACTGGAGGATGGCCAATGGCATCCGGAAAACCTCTGTTAGTTGGGAAGGCACGTGGCTGGCATCTGCTCCAAGTTCTGGTTTCAAAATGGCTTTCTCCAAGGATATTCCTCTCTAGACTGCAGTTCCTCAAAAATTTCGCTCTTAGTTGCTCTGGGGGTGGTTTTTCCTCTCTTAGTTTCTCTGGAGCAAGAGTCTGCTTTCAACAGCCATCTTCAAAATGTCTCTCACCTGCAGCTCCTCTCTCAAGCTCCTGTGCATTCTTTAAAGTGTCCCTCTTGGCTGTAGCAAGCTCACTCCTTCTGTTGGAGCTTATATAGAGCTCCAGTAAACTAATCAAGGCCCATTCTGTATGGGCGGAACCACACCACCATAGAAATTACCCAGAGTTATCACCTACAGTTAGGTGGGTCATATCTCCATGGAAATACTCAAAGAATTACAATCTAATCAACACTAATATGTCTGCCCACACAAGATTGCATCAAAGATAATGGCATTTTGGGAGATATAACACATTCAAACCGGCACACTGGCATCAGCATACTAATATAGGAAAAAAGTTAAACTGAATAAACATCCTGTAGATATATCTTCTATGGTTATTAAACTGTTTCTTATAAACTTAGTCTTCAGAGAACTACACTTAAAAAGAGTCCCAAAACCATTCCAATTCTTCTTCAAATTTAATGATAATTCTCATATACTACCTCTGGAGAAATATGTCAGTTATAAATGATGTGGTTAAAATTAAATATCAGAATACATTTAGAGAATGAGTGTAAACAAATGTTTATTTAATTTTTAACCAGCTGTAAATTTGAATTGCTATTATCTTTTTTTTAAACAGTTTTATTCATACACCATACAATCCACCCTAAGTGTACAATCGTTCACCACTACAGTCAATATGAAAACATTCTCATTTCTTCCAAAGAAAAAATCCCATGCCCTTTATATCCCTCTATTATTGACATTTAGCTTTGATATATTGCCTTTGTTACAATTAATGAAATAATATTACAATGTTACTGTTAACTATAGACCTTAGTTTACATTAATTGTATTTTTTCCCATGTAACACCCTATTATGAACACCTTGTAATAGTGATGTGTGTTTGCTCTAGTTCATGTAAGAACTCTCTTATATTTATACAATTAACCACATAATAGAATACAGGAACTTTTAACAGTAAAAATAGAGGTGGCATTTACATTCATGAATACCTCATATTCAGTATCTCATTTATTAAATTCAGCTAAAATTTTCTCATTGCTCTCTTCACTTTCCTATTAAATAGGAGCCAAATCACTTCTCCAGCTGGGCCCAGGGTTAGTGCTCTGGGTTACTCCAGAATCCAGATTAGCCCTTGAAGCACAATTCTCTAAGAAATCCGGCTCAGAATACCAGGAATGTATTCCTCTCCTTGGGAATGCAGGGTCCCCATCTCCGTGGAAGAGAGGCCGGGAGACCTGTGTGAGTGTGTGTGTGCTGTGCAGAAGGCTTTCCAGGCTGGCTCACACCTCCAGTGACCCTGCAGCAAGCAGGGCTGTGATATCTACCCAATTCAGGCAGCCCCCAGCCCAAGAGCAGCCTGTGCTGGGGCCAGGGGGATAGCGAAGCCCCAAGTGGCACTAGTTTGTTCCTCGCTTCCTTAGAGTTCATACACATGGGTGGGGGATGATTAACCCAGAGAGGCAGCTTCTTTGATGCATTCCAGCTGTGCTGTGTCCCTTCCTGTTGCATTGTTCTCTGATGCAGATTATAGAGTTCACAGGTGTCTCGTAATAATGCCAATAATAATTCGCATTTGTAGATTAGTAAGGGCTTCCACATGATCTTACTTAATTCCCGCAGCAACCCTACAAGGTCTATATTATTATCTCAATTTACAAAAGATTAAATAAAAGCTAAAGAACGTTAAATGACTTGCCTATATAATGCCAGACCAACTCTCAAGCCCAATGACAAGACTGCGAATTTTATACCGTAATCAAAGTATAAGTTTAAGTACAAAGGATGATTTGTTGCTAGCAGAACAAAGCGTTTTAAAGGTCTCCCCATTATAGCACATGATCAATACTCCCAAATTTCTGCTGAGTCCTTGATTCTCATCTCCCGGGGCCACCATGGGGTGCCATTCACATCCATAATCATCATAGATTTGTATATTAACTATGAGAATATTGTGGCAAATGGCAGTGAAGTCTCTTCAGGAAGGGGCACCTTTTTCTAATGCACAAAGTCCCGCCATTTGGACTCGCTGCAGGGTTGTCATCCTCATATGCCTCTGGCCGTCCCAGTCACCGAGGACAGCCAGTGCTCTTGGTTCAGCCTGGCCCTTCTGCACCATGTCTGCAGAAGCAGTGGAGGGTTGAGTCCAGGGATTGTTGTGCTACCATCTCCCAAAATTGTGTTCCAAACCACGCACTCTTGTCTTCTATCACTCTGTAGTGCTCCCTTTAGTATTTCCTGTAGGGCAGGTGTCTTGTTCACAAAGTCTCTCATTGTCTGTTTGTCAGAAAATATTTTGAGATCTCCCTCATATTTGAAGGACAGCTTTGCTTGATATAGGATTCTTGGTTGGCAGTTTTTCTCTTTCAGTATCTTAAATATATCACACCACTTCCTTCTTGCCTCCATGGTTTCTGCTGAGAGATCCGCATAGTCTTATTAAGCTTCCTTTGTGTGTAATGGATCGCTTTTCTCTTGCTCAGGATTCTCTCTTTGTCTTTGACATTTGATAATCTGATTATTAAGTGTCTTGGCATGGGTCTATTCAGATCTATTCTATTTGGGGTACCCTGTGCTTCTTGGATCTGTAATTTTATGTCTTCCATAAGAGATGGGAAATTTTCATTAATGATTTCCTCTATTATTGCTTCTGCCCCTTTTCCCTTCTCTTCTCCTTCTGGGACACCAATGATACGTACATTATTGTACTTTGTTTCATCCTTAAGTTCCCAGAAACGTTGCTCATATTTTTTCATTCTTTTCTCCATCTGCTCCTTTGCATGTAGGCTTTCAGGTGTTTTGTTCTCCTGTTCCTGAGTGTTTTCTTCTGCCTCTGTTGTATGTTTCCATTGTGTCTTTCATCTCTTGTGTTGTGCCTTTCATTTCCATAGATTCTACTAGCTGTTTTTTTGAACTTTCGATTTCTGCCTTATGTATGCCCAGTGTTTTCTTTACAGCCTCTATCTCTTTTGCAATATCTTCTCTAAACTTTTTGAATTGATTTAGCATTAGTTGTTTAAATTCCTGTATCTCAGTTGAAGTGTACGTTTGTTCCTTTGACTGGGCCATAACTTTGTTTTTCTTAGTGTAGGTTGTAATTTTCTGTTGTCTAGGCATGGTTTCCTTGGTTCGCTATTATCTTTTAAGATTCTACTTATGGTTTCCCCCAGATGCTAGTCTATAGAGTCTTAAGCTTTTATTCTGGCATGTGCTGTGAAACCACTAGAGGAAACTGAGCAGAGGAGCGACAGAAGAAAGTGTAGGTTTTAGAAGAATCACTCTAGTTGCTCTGTGGAGAATAGATTGTACCATATTCCAAGTATGAGATTCTATTAAATAAAATTTAAGGCATAATAATAGTCTATAGCAATAATGACAATAATACACATTTCTAAATGTGTATTCTAAATCAGTGATTCAAGACTAAGTCCCTAGAAATTAAAGTGGTATGTTTTAGTAATATTCTCTAAGAAGAGTTCCAGTCAGTTGGTTCTTCAATGGCACACTATCAAAATGCCAAAAAATAAAAAAAAAGATCAATGACAATTTTTCCCTATCATGTATTAGAAGGCAGAGGAAGGTAGAAATAAATATAGAGGCAGACACCTAGTCAGGGACAAGCAAGAACTACCATGTGTATAATTCTTTTAATGTGTTGTCCGATTCAGTTTGCTAGTATTTTGTTGTGAATTTTGGCATCTATATTTTTAAGAGATGTTGGTCTGTAATTTTCTTTTCTTGTGGTATCTTTATCTGGCTTTGGTATTAGGGAAATGCTGGCCTCATAAAATGAGTTGGGAAGTGTTCCTTCTTCAATTTTTCTGAAGAGTTTGAGCAGGAATTGTGTTAATTCTTCTTGGAATGTTCGGTAAAATTCACCTATGAAGCCATCTGGACTTGGACTTCTCTTTGTTGGAGGTTTTGATTACCTATTCAGTCCCTTTACTTGTTATTGGTCTGTGGAGATCCTCTGTTTCTTCTTGAGTCAGAGTACGTATTAAACTCATTCTTATAAGTTTAGTCTTCAGATAACTACACTTGTGTTTCTAGGAATGTGTTTCTAGGAATTTTTCATTACTTTCATTTATGCTTTAATGCTTAATTCTTTAAGGGTCAATTACAAAGGGACTATAGGGCAGGATGGAATTATAGGTTATATTGCAATATATACATTTTTAGAGAATAGAGGTTACCAAATCATTGAAGAAGTTGACAGTTTTGCTGGGTAAATTTTTGTTTTGTTTTGCTTTTTTTTGTTTTATTAAAGTGAAATTCACATACCATGAAATTCACCATTTTGTAATGAAAAATTCAGTGGCATTTAACACATTCACAATGTTGTAAGGCACCACCTATATCTATCCTCCCCCTCAAAAAAATTATATCATCCAAAAATAAACCCAGTATACGTTTAAAAGTCATTCCCTATCCTGTTCCCCCAGCCCATGGCAAAGAGCAATCTGCTTTCTGTCTCTATGCACTTACCTATTCTGAATATTTCATATAAATGGAACCATACTACATATGAGCTTTTTGTTTGACTTCTTTCACTTAGCATACTGTTTCCGAGGTGCATTCATGCTGTAGTATACATCAGTACGTCATTCATTTTTATGGCCGAATAATATTCCTTTGTATGAATATACCAAATTTTGTTTATCCAGTCATCATTTCATGGACATTTCAGTTGTTTCCACCTGTTGGCTATTGTGAATAATGCTGCTATGAACATTTGTAAGTAAATATTTGTTTGATAACTCATTTTCAAATCTTTGGGGTACCCAACTGGGAGTGGAATTGTGGAGTGATGGTAATTCCATGTTTAATATTTTGGGAAAACACCAAAATGTTTTCCACAGTTGTACTATTTTACATTCCCACCAGCCATGTATTAGGTTTTCAATTTCTCCACATCCTAACCAACATTTTTTATTTCCTTTATTATTATTATTATTATAGCCATCAACATGGGTGTGAAGTGTTATCTCGTTGTTTTGTTTTGCATTTCCCCAAATGACCAATGATGTTGAGCATCCTTTCATGTACTTGATAGCCATTTGTGTATGTTCTTTGGGGAACTGTCAGTTCAAGTTATTTGTCCATTTCTAAATTAGGTTGTTTGTCTTTTTGTTGATGTTGTGTTGTAAGAGTTTATATATAGATATATATATATAGTCTGGGTACTAAACCTTTATCAGATAAATGATTTGCCAGTATTTTTCTCATTCTGTAGGCTGTCTTTTTACTTTCTTCATAATGCCCTTTGATGTGCCAAAGTTTTTAATTTTGATGGAGAACAATTTATCAATTTTTGCTTCTGTGCTCGTGCTTTCTGAGAATCCATTGCCAAAGGTCAAAAATATTTACCCCTATGTTTTCTTCTAAATGTTTTATAGCTTTAGCTCTTACATTAGGTCTTTGATCCATTTTAAGTTAACTTTTGTATATGGTGTGAGGCAGGGATCAAAAGTCTGTCTTTTATGTCTCCTGTGTTTTGCTTTTTCTTTCCCAGGTGGCTAACGTAGTTTATGTCTTTAAATGATTTCAACAGACAATGTCTGGAATTGTGCTCCTGTCTGAGGGGCAAATCAAAGGTCAGTCTCTGCGCTACTCCATTAGAGAACTGTACAGCTACAACTTTTTAGTGCAAGGTCCATATCTCTTCCTCCCCTCCCCCCCCAGCAAGCTGAACCAAGAGAGTGGTCCACAGCCCCACATCCCCAAGCAAGGAAATGGGTGATTGTAGCCAGGTCATCAAAAATACCACAATGCTTTCAAACTGAATTTATAGCTTCTTTCTTCATTAAGCACTCACCTGGTTGCTGTTAGCTTTTGATTTGATTACAGATTTCTATAAAAGTAGATCCCAACAATTTTTGCCAGCTTAATGTTGCTTCAGTTGAAGGGACTGATTCTTGGAGCTCCCTACTCCATCATTTCTGTGGCATCACTACTGAGTAAATATTTTGTATATTTAATTTCAATTTTTATGTAAAGATTGGAAAATGATTTTAAAAAGTATCACCATTGATGTCTTTTCTTTAATTGGTAAAACAATGTTCTATTATAGAGATACTGATATAATAAACCTAAAAAGGAGCCTTCCAAAATCTAATTGCCTACTGGAAAATCTCATTTCGAGGATGGTTATGTAACTATATGAAAAATCGTCCCATCACCCAGCATAATAAATGAAATACAAGGTACATAAACCCTACCTTCTTCTAGAGCATTGCTATATTTAAATGGACTTGAACTTTTGATTGGAAGTAAGCCAAAGGCAAATGACTCGCAATTGTTTCTTCAGCATTGTATATTAATTCAGCAATCTAAATTACAGCCATATAATAATATCAATTTTTTAAGTTCATAAAAATTGTTAAATCATTTTTAAAATAAAGCTATGTTTGTATATTATAAGCAGACCTAGTTTCCAGAGATAACTCAGCATACTACAAAGACATCCATGTACTGTGCATTTCTAACAAACATAAGCTCTGAGTAAGTAGAGGAAGATAAGGTGAAGATACAGTTCTTCCATAATGTGGAGGTATATTTGCAAGCAACCAGAACTTGGGGTGGATTCAGCAGGATCAAGGACTGCCCTGACAGCAGTTGATCTTTATAGTTAAAAATAATCATTGGGAGACTGATATCAATTAATCAAAAAAAAAAGAAGTAAAAAAATTTTTCCTTCTTTCTGTAACTTATTTTTGGAGAGAGGTGACAGCAATTTGGGGAATGTCTGAGTCCTCAATATTCTAAATTTTAAATTGTGGGGTTTAGAAGTGGACATGTGAGGATCCAAAGTTGTTTTTGAATGAATATAAAGGCAAGAAGTCAGTGGACTAAACAGAGAGAGTGAAGAAATAAAGGCAGGGACAATGTAAGGACAGCAACATGATGTAGAGAAGGATCTATGGAGGTGGAGAGACCTGGTTTTAATTCTGGCACTGCCATTTACTAGTCATGTAGCTTTGGGTAAGTGTACATAATTTCTGAGTTCCTGTTTTCTCCTCTGTAAAATGGGATGAACAATAACTTTGGAGAAATGTGAAGATTAAGTGAGAGAGAAGGATAAAGAGGGAACTCAAAAAACATACCATTAATCACAATGGATGAACCTTATTTAGATCCTGATTCAAATAAAGAAACTTAAAAAAGAAAAAAAGAAACAATAATAACAAAAACACACAATCATGAGATAATGAAAGACATGTGAACATTTTCTGAATGTTTTATAATATTAAGGAATAACTGCAAAATATTTTTAATTCTTAAGTTATCATGGAAGGCAGTCTGACTTGAAGACTGGATTGTTTCAGAAGACATGTCTATCCCAGATTTTTATCTATGGAGTTACTGAGGTAATTAGCACCAGCATAATCCCCCTCTAACTTTCTTCTCCTTGAAGATGCTCACCACCTTCCTCTATTCATGGTAATCCTGACCTATCTCAACTGTCTGACATGATTCATCAATCTTAAACAATTACATAGCCCCAACCCCAGGGAAGGAGGGTCACTGTCCACAGGGGAAGAAATACCCATCTCCGGCAGACCTCAAGACAGCTCCCAGCCCTGGAACACTGACAAGGGTGCACCGAACCCCAGGGCAGTCAAGAGATGTAGTTCTTCCAGAATCCATCAGTAACATCACAGGGTACTTCAGGGGAGCTAGGTATACTCTGCCTGGTGATAGGTAGGAGCATTCTAAGGTAAGTTGGATCATCTGGAATGCCTCTGCTCCTTTCATCCTATAGACCTGTCCACTAAGAAGGCCCTAAAAATTTCAGTTGTTAATGGTAATTCAGACATTTCCCAAGCCTATTGATGTAAGTTGTTCTGAACCCTTCACCAGATCCTCCCACCTTCCCTCCTTCTGATCATTTCTCCACATGATGATGAATTCCAGATTCAGAATCTTGGCTGTAATCCTGCACTAGGTTTTCTGACTTGGGTTGGTTTTGAATATGATCTCTTTCATAGACTCTTGCAAAACCCTTGATTAGTATCTGAGGTTTTCTTGTCTGGCCTTATTCGTTGGCACCTGGTCTTACTGATCAAATAGTTGCTTCTCAAAGAGAAAGGGAAATGTCTTATTGTCATTTCACAATTTAAAGCATGCCTGTAAATATCCTGTTACATGGGATATCACTGTGTAAATCCAGCTTTATGTAGCAAGGGTGCAAGTTAATTTAGTGTTCAATCTAATAAGAAGACAGGAAAATTAAAATAACAGTGAGACAATATTTTCTCACCCATAAGTTTAACTAAAATTTGAAAGATCAATAAAATAAAATGTGAGAATGTAGGGTATTCACATAAATTAATTTGTGATAATACCAAGAAGAAAACTTTTGTAATAAATTTTGGCAACATTTATAAAAATTTACAATCTCCACCTCCTCTCCACTTCAACTCAATTTCCACTTTACATTCCTATAACAAACCATGCATATTCAACCAATATTTCATGTTAAAATGTTCATTTCAGTTCTAAATCATATCAAGAAATAGGAACTAGCTTAGATGTCCATTAGTAGGAGAATGGTTATATTAATTATGGAACATACATGTTTTTGGAGTAGTTACAAAACTGAGATAATACATATGTACTATCATGGAAAGATCCTGAATTCATTTTTTAAGGGGCAAGGGCAAGTGGAAAAATCATTTGTGCATCCTTATCCACTAAGTTAAAGTATCACAGTATATTTTATAGTACCTTCATGTATTAAAAAGCTTAGAATCATCTTTTAAATAATACATGAGACTCTTATTCGTGGTTACGTCTGAGGAAAGAGAATGAATTTAGGGGAAAATTGTACAGGGGAGAATTGTGCTTTATGTATAATATTAAAATTTTGCAATAAAAATATATACTCTAGGGGGTTATTGGAATATTTAAATATGCTTAACAAGCATATTGTGTATTAAGCAGATAAATTAATTGCTATCTGACGAAACCCACAAACGTGAATTCTGAATAGCTTAACACAACAAACTTTTTTAAATTTTTAAAAACTTTTTATTGTAATAACATATATACAGCTCACAATTTCCCATTGTAACCACTTTTAAATGTACAGTTCAGTAGTATTCCTTGCATTCACAATATTGTGCTACCATCACCAGTATTCATTACCCCAACTTTATCATCACCTCAGACAGAAACTCTATACCGATTGAGCAATAACTCTAACTTTCTCTCTCCCTGGACCTGGTAATCTATAATCATCTATGTGTCTCTACAACATTTGCTTCTTCTGGGTGTTTCATATAAGTGAGATGATACAATATTTATATTTTTGTGTCTGGCTTATTTACCTCAACATGATTCCTTCAAGGTTCATCCATTTTGGAGCATATATCAGAACTTCATTCCTTTTTACTGTTGAATACTATTCCCCATTGCGTGTATATCCATATATTGTTTACCCATTCATCTGTTGATGAACAAACATTTATTTTTGTGGACATAAAATCTGATATGGGCTGACATGGGAACTCTACTATCAGATAACAAAAGGCCACAGCCTGCTTCCACCTTGAAGTTCTGTTTCAACATTGAGTCTTCATGTTTGCTCCTGAATGGAAGGAAAAGCATAGAGGTAGCGTTCTGACTCTCAAACGCCTTAGCCTGTGAGTTGAAAACAATGCTTTCGCTCATATTCAATAATAAGGTGTGGATGAAACCTATACCTTATCACCAAGTTGTGTTTATTCTCACCTCAGTAGTGTTTCTATATACTAATAATAAGCAATCTGAGGAGGAAATCAAGAAAAAAATTCCATTTACTATAGCAACCAAAGGAATTAAATATCTAGGAAAAAATTTAACCAAGGATATAAAGGATAAGGGTTTAATATCCAGAACATATAAGGAAATCCTACAACCTAACAATAAAAAGACAAACAACCCAATTTAAAAATGGGCAACAGACTTGAATACACATTTTACCAAGGAGGAAATTCAAATGGCTATAAAACACATGACACACTCTTCTCGACCCCACCCCTACTGCTACCCACCTACTCACTATGTTGTACTTCTTATTTAGATCAATATCATTTTTATATGACTATTGCTCCTATACTCTAAAATTCTACACACAGGGCCTAGGTCTTAGTTATCTTAGTATCCCTAGTACTAGTGAGGTACCTTCCCAGAAACAGATGTTCATTTAATATTTGGGGAATAAATAATTTAGTGAGCAAGGGGTTTAACTTGTTAATGTTTAATTTATCTTGCATTCTTGAATAAGCTAAGCCAGGCATTTACAATTTAATTTTACAGAAGACTAAAGGTGATAAAGGAAGCCAAGAATTGACTATCTTCTGATTTTGTCCTCCATTTATTTAACTCAAATATTTGAAATCTGAGCTATTTCACATTGTCAAGTAAATGCCTATTCCAATGCCAAGTTATCTTGTTTTGGGTCACAAAATAAGATCTTCAGTTTCCCTATTTGTTTTACATGATACCAAGGTTCTTATTCTCAAACCTCTTAAGCAGAAATATATGTGTGACCAAAGTCATAAATAAACTTTGTTTCTGAAGTTAATTAAATGTAATATTAAAAGGACCAACATTTGAATAATATATCTTGTAAAAGGATAAATCCTCAAGCTACTCACATAGAACATACAAAGATATTATAATCCCTCCAATCCACCCTGGTCTTCCACTGTTTAGATCACTGATTGCCCTTTCCAAATACAAAGTAAGAAATCTTCCTCAGACTTCAGTAGGGGCAGGAGAAGCTGCTGAACTTGGCACTGAAAGTTGCAGTAGCCATGGCAGTAGTGACAGCCTTGACTTCAGTTCTGGTTCAGGATCTCTATTCCTCATCTTTCAAAGCCTCCTTTTCTTGGACGGGAAAGAACTCAGGTTGGTCTCATGGACCTTGACTCAAATCTCCAGGACTTTCATCTTGCTGGTTTCAGTCTCAGCTCTTGGACCCCACAGGAATTCATAGCATGGAGGTTCACTGTTGGTACCAGCTGGTACTGAAAGTACTTTTCCTTTACCAAATCTTTGATGATGAATTTCCCAGGGTCCCCAAAGATGAATTGCTTCCCCCCAGAACATAGGTCCATCATATTCCATACTTCTTAAACTTATTCCTTGTTTTAGTTTTCTGGCTGCTAAAACAAGTAACATACAGTGGGTTGAGTTAACAACAGAAATTTATTATCTCATTGTTTCAAATACTTGAAGGCTTGCTTCCTCCTAAGGTCAGTATCTTCTGACTGGGGGCCAATCTCTAGGGTTCCTTGGTTTTTCTGTTGCATGGCAATGCACATGGTGGCATCTATCCTTTCTCTTCCAGGTTCCATTGACTTCCAGTTTCTGGCTTCTCCCCATGGCTTCTCTCTCCATCTGACTTTCACTTATAAAGGACTCCAGTAATTCATATTAAAGCCCAACCTAAATTCAGTTGGGCCATAGCTTAATTGAAGTAACATCTTGAAGAGATCTTAAATTGGTCCACACACAGCAGAATGCAGACCAAGTCCAAGAACATGTCCAAACTGGGCTAATCAATTCAGTCCACCACAGTTGCCCTTCATGACAATCACACCCAAGACAAGAATCAAGGCGCAGGTTGCTGGGCATGCACTTATCACAAACCATCCCATTAAAGGTGAAGTAGTGTGTTGACAAGGGCATAGCAGTGGCTGGTAGAGTCCACTTACTTAAAGTCAGTGCCAAAAAGCAGCTCCATTTGTCAGAAGCAATAATGAAGATCTCAAGGAAGTAGTCCATTTACCATTTCATGACAATCTTTGGCATGTCTGCTTTTGTGGAGACTGCAAGGTGCTTGGGCTAGCCTCTTCTTTATGGATGCTGGAACTTTTATTTGTTGTGCTTGATGAGGTAGCTATGGTGGCATTGGAAGATAAACAGGCACCCTGGGGATTACTGAGTGTCTAAACAGCAGGAGCCTCCTCCAGTTCACCTGGAATCAGATAAGAAGTGGAGGCCTCCTCCACATCAGGAACCTGTGCACCCTTCAGTTCCTGGATCTCATTGCAGGCATGAAGTTGTTGCTCATGTGGGAAGCATACATTCTCCTTATCACCAAGCATGATGACTTGTGTGGGTAGCAGAAGACAGGACTTTGTACAGGGGAATGGGCAAAATAGGCCCACAGCCAAAGGGAGAAAGAGAGAGTATGTGAATGGCCTCAGATGGTAATCTAAAACTTGGTGGCTTTGATGAATTCCACCTCCACTGGTTGTCTCTTGAGGGACAATGATCTAAGGCTACACAGATCTCCCATCATCCTGGTCAACTTTCCCTGTAAGGACTGGAAGGAGTAAGTCAGAAGACTTCTCTGGGGCTGTCAGTCAGTGCAATTCAAGAGTTCCCAAAGCTTGCAGCAGGGCAGGTTGGGTTGGACTCTGTGTAACTGACAATGTTTTGGGTTGGATGGCCCCTCAATCCCCATTCATGGTCCTTACCTTCCCTGATGGTAGAGACGGGGCCCTCTAACCTCTGCTGAGCTGATGCCACCCCACTAAGACCAATACCTTATCTCCCAGAGAAACCCTAGGAGAAAGTTTGGAGGAACCTCATCCAGTCATCCATGCTCAGGAATTCACAGGAATGACAGCAGGGGCTATAATCTGTGGCTCCAACTATTCTGGACTGGGTTGTACTGTCAGACTTCAGCCAAGGTCCTGTCCTGGCATGGCCTGTGACTCCTGCTGATGTGCCTTATTGTAAGCTCCACAGACCAAGGCCTTAAACACTCTGATGAGGGAGAGAGGGGACAACTCATTGTGTGATCCTAGCCCAGGGACTCCTTGGGCTGACAGCAAGAGGAGTGGGGAATATGCTCTGTGGAGTCTCATCCATTGTTAAGAGGGGGTTCCCCACAGTCTTCACTTTAGCTCTTTACCAGGACTCCAGGTACTGCCTGGTTACCATCCTTTCTGTTGTACTGAGTTCACCTGCCTCAGACCAAGTCCCACAGCTCATCAAGACCCCTTAGTATGAGGTGAACCAACCAGGCCTGAACCCAGAAACAGGGCTATGTTCTGAGGAGTCCCCTCTATTCTGGACTGTGGGATCACCATAGTCATCACTTAGGCCTATTGTCCTGACACTTGAGTAGACTGGAACTCCTCAATCTACAGACCTGATGTTGCTTAAACACACTAAGGTTTCACTTCTCTGTGACAACAGTGGAGCTGTAAGAGGGCATTTCATCTAACCAGCCTGATCAGTTCCTCCAGGGGTTCCAATGGTTTCTGGAATAGGTGGTCCTTGCACACTTAATTCAGGGCCCTTGCCTTGACTCCTCCTGGCAGGGTCTGGGGCTCCTTCTGTTCGCCTGATGTTACTAGTCAGAACAAAGCTTTCACTCTATGAAACCCTAAGATGGAAGTGAAAGGATGCCTCCTGCTTTACCCAGGCCCTCCCAATGTCAACAGTACAGTACACTCTTTCTGTACCCACTCTTCTGGGGTGGGCTGTTTCACCAGTCCCCTTTCAGTGTCTTCAGTTGACACCTGGCAATGCCTGGGACTCCTTCCTCCATTGACCCAAGTCTGCAGTCTCCAGACCAAGGCCATCATAGTCCTCAGACTCCCAAGGCAAATCAGGGGACACTACTTCCAGCCTCCTCTGACATCAGTGTTGATAGTCTAACCATAATTAATTGTTGGAAGCTGTGTTTAGGCTGTATTGATTCAAGCCTTATGACAAAAAATTAATTGTCCTTACAATGTCAAGGGTTTCATTGTTATATATGTAAAAGAAAGTAAACCTTAAAGCAACAAGAATGATAACATTGACCATTTATTCCTTCATTGTGCAAGAATTAGTGACAACCTTTGGCTCACACATACTATTCCAGTCACTGATGATATGACAGTTAGCTAAACAAATATCTTCTCACATATTCCCTTGCTGGAGACAGACAATGAAATAATGAACAAAGAAATAAATATATTACTTTCTGGTGGTAGTGCTAAATATAGAGGAAATTGAAGATTAAGGGTTTGGAGAATGCTTAGTGGAGGTAGGAGATAAAGTTTGGCAATGTAAAAACTCACTGATAACATTTTGGCCGTGATCCAAGCTCAACAATGGAGGCAGTCCTCTAAAAGCCAGGGGAAAACAACTTAGACTGAGTAAAGACCATGGGGAGCATGCCTGGTGGGTTTGAAGAGCAGCAAGGGGGCCTGTGCTGAGGGAGTGGCATGAGAGAATGGTCTCCAGTGGAGGAGTTGAGATCAGAGAAGGGGGTGGCTCTTGTACACTGTCCTAAAGACTTTTGTGCTCACAGGGCTGAAAAGTCACTAGATGAATCTGTTCAGAGCAGCCACAAGAACAGTCTTCCATTTTAGAAGAATCACTTCAGCTTCTCTGTGGAGGATAGGCTGCATCGTATTTCAATAATGAGGTTATATATAATACAGTTCAAGCTATAATAATAAAGTCTGTAGTCATAAAGATAATGATAACAACAAAATCATACAGATAGAAAGCCTTATTATTTACCAGGCAACATGCTAAACATTTTACATAATTCCCTCCCTTAGTTTTAATAAATGACTAATATCTCCATATTACAAATGTAAAACTTGAGGCTTGAGGAGCTTGAAGTAACTGGCTCACAGCCACCCAGCTATAAAGTGTTAGAGTCTGGATTCTCAGTCTGGTAATCTGATCCCAAAGACCATTATCTCTATATGCATTCCAGAATTATCTGGGAAATTTTAGAAGATTGCCCTACCCACTCTTACCACCTTCAAGAGATTCTTATATAATTGTTCTGGAGTGGGGCCTGGGCACTAGCATTATTTTAAGTTCTCCAGGTGATTTTAATGTGCAACCTGAATTGAGAACTGCTGTGAATTCAAGGACTTCACTTTAAAGCATAAAGTTGCATGGTACAATGATTTGTTTCAAATTTATTATTTAATGTGATAATAGATAAAGCTCTTTCTGGGGGGAAAAAGCATTCAGTGCAGACTCATAATTTTTCTACATAAAAATGTTGTTACTGATTGAGCAGTGACAGCTCTGTACATTTTTATGCGATTGTAATTTAAGTGGCTCATCTATCCTCCATCCCCAACTCGACCTTGGTCAGCGCCAGGAGGACGATGGCCATGTGGACTCCGCTGCCCTCCAGAGTGCACGTGATCAACCTTCGGTCCCACTCGGTATCTGACATCTGTTGCTGTGCCCAAAGCCAGACCTTTCCCTTGGCTTCATTAGTCAGTGACAATTTGAGCTCCACATCCAGGATTTGATGAGCTCACATTTCAAATGCAGAATTGGATCTTCCTTATTAAATGCTAGGGGAAGCAAAAACATTGGTGATTTCCATGAACATTTATGCACTTGACATTGTTACCTAGTTTGGATTTGAAAGGTTTGAAACATAATACTGAAGTTTTGACCATCATTAAACAGGATATACACAAATGTGTAACATTTCTAGTAGTCCTAATTCAGTGATTTGAGAGTAAGTACCCAGGAAATAAAATAAAGACATTTTACTGGCATTTTCTAAGATGATTTCTAGTCAAATGTTGTTTTTTCTTTCATAAAAACTTCAAAACTTTAAAAAATTCAGTGACTGTTCAGCTCCTATCAGAGATTAAAAGGAAGAGGGAGTTAAGATAAATGTAAAGAGAGATGCCAAGTCAAGGACAAGCAATAACTGCCATTTGCTTATATGAAAAACTGTCAAACAAAACCGAATCCAGATGTAAAAGAAGAGATTTTATTCAAAAAGACTATTGCAATAGTAAGAACACGCCAATCTCAGGATCAGAAAGCATCTAAAGCCAAGCAGAATAATGGGGTTTTTTGTTTTGTTTTGTTTTTTGTGAAGGCAGGGCTAGCAGGAACTTTTCAAAGGAAACTAGACAAAAGAGTGGGAGTAAGCATACAGCATGATGGGGTGACCATATATGAAATGTTTCTTACTATAATCAGCCAGTTCACAGGATGAGCTGTTAAAGGAGGATATTCTGCATTTAATGGTTGCTCAGACTTGAGGGCAAGGCAAAATTCAAGGCCTCTGGAGAGAGGAGAAGCCTAACAAAAGGTTGGTCAAGCTCAGACACTGGGTAAATAATCAGTAATTGTGAATACTTGCTCACAACCTTATGCTTTAATGCTTAATTCTAGAGGAACGAGAGGATAAAGATTGCATTGCAATATACAAATTTTGAATTTATAACGTTTTCCAAATCATTGGAGAAATGGAGAGTTTTGCTGAGTAAATATTTTGCATGTCAAATTTCAATATTTATATCAAGATTGAAAAATAAAGCTTTAAAAAAGTACCAAAAGTGATGCTTTTTATTTTATTGATAAAAATGATGCGCTATTACATGGATACTGATATAAGAAAGTTAAAAGGGAGCCTTCCAAATACTAATTAGCTACTGGAAAAGCTTACTATGAAGATGATTAAGCAACTCTATGAGAAATAGTTCCATCCCTCAGCAATTTAAATAAAATTAAACATATGTATACCCTACCTCCTTCTGGAGTACTGCTGTAGTCAAGTAAAGTAGATGATTTATCGGAAGGAAGCTGGAGGGCAAGGGGATCATCCTTGTTTCTTTCACAATGTATATTAATTCTCCAATCTAAAATACAACCACACAATAATATTATTTTTTTTTAAGTTCAGAAGTGTGATAAATCATTACAAAATAAAGCTGAGTTTCTATAGTAGAGGTAGAATCAAATTGCTGCCAGGCATGACCGGACACACTATAAGGACATCCATTCATTGTGCATTTCTAAGCAACATAGGCTCTGAATAGGAGGATGAAGGTAAGAGGGAAATATAGCCCTACCCTAGTTGGGGGGCAGGGGATTTGTATGCAACCAGAACACAGGGTGGGAATCAGAAATTCCCAGGATGGCACTTGGAGCAGTTGACCTTTATAGCTACTCATAGTCCTTTGGTGACTGCTAGCTTAAAACAAATAACCAGTCAAGCAAGCAAGAAAACAAAATAAAACCTTTTAACCTTCATTCTGTGATTTTTATTTGCAGAGGAGTGACATCATTTCTCAGATGCGTACAAGTCCCCAAGAGTCCAGATTTTCAAATGTGAGATTTCTAATGGACATGTGAGGGTCTGAAAGTCTTTTGGAATGAATAAAAAGTGAGAAGTCAGCGGCTTAAACAGAAAGTGTGAAGAAAGAAAAGTTGGAAAAATGTAAGGGCAGCAGCATGATATAGAGAAGGACCAATTGGGGCTACTTACCCTTGGACAAGTTTACTTAACTGCTGAGTTTCAGTTTCCTCCTCTGTATAATGGGATGAAAATTATCTTCATTTGAGGAACCCATAGATTGAATGGCATTTAAAAAGAGAGTCTTAAAAGACGTATCATACAATCACAGTGAATGGACCTTATTTGGATGCTGATTCAAACACAGATACTTAAAAAGCAATGAATACACAATCATGAGACTAGGGAAATTTGAACTCTGGATGATTGATGATATTAAAGAATAATTTTATAATATTTTTTATAGTAACAGTGGTCTTGTCAGGGAAAGGGAGTATTTCTGTTTTAGAGACACATCCTAAATGCTTTATAGACAAATTTATGTGATGACTGGGATTTGCTTCAAAGTAATCATGAAACATATTTAGCCATCCATTGTTGAAGATGGGTGAAGAATACATGGGGAGTTTATTGTAGTTTTATCTGTATAATTGTCTATATTTTATGTTTTCCATAATAAAATGTTTTTTAATTCCCTTTATCTTAAGAAAGAGAATGATAACCAATCAAGCCGATACTGTAGGACAATCTGAAATAGCAAATATTAGGAACTTGACCCTTTGGCATTTAGCAGGCACTTAAGAGATCTATTTAAATTGAGTAGGACCATTCTTTGAAAGCAAGGCTTCCCAAACTTTAATGTGCATAAAAATAACCCAGAGAAATGCAGGTTCTGACTCAAAAAATCTAGGGTGAGACCAAGATTTTAGAGGACCAATGAAAACAATGAAGGCTGGGAAATTTACCTTTTTTCCGCATGGTGGAAAACATTGCAACTGAATGGGCTTGTAAAGGGTATGAAATCCAGCTTTAAAGCTGGAATCTTAGTTTCAAGTGTCTTACAGTCTTAAAGCTATATTAACAGCATTCCTGAGTGATTATTCCACAAATGTCTTTGAGCAGGCCATATATTTTAAAATGGATCATGTAAAACTATTCAAAATAAATTATTCAATAGATTAGATAAAAATTGAAATGGCAGAAATTGAAAATTAAATAGGAAAAAATCTGAGAATAAATAATTTCTGACTGTGACATCAAAGCATTTCTAGCTTTGTTACTTTTTCCCCAAATTAATATTTGTTCTTAAGATAATTCACTTGGTGGTATAGTTTCATAGGAAAACATTGCCTAGAATTTCATTAATTAATATCCAAAATTATCTTCAGTTCATGCTGAAAAAATGAGTATGAGAAATATTGAATGTTTAAAATTATTTAGTATTTAAATGCATAAACTGGAAAAATAATATTTTATATATTGTATCTAATTTGCACATAGTACATTTCCTGTAATTGCTGATTACAGCAGTTTTACTTGTAACTGTTATTTTAGTTTATTCCCTTTCCTTTATTGTGGTTGTTTTCCTGTGTTAATTGAGCGATTTATAACATTGCTATAACCAAATGCTCACCCTTCTTTATAGCTTTTAGCCCATTTATTTAGCTTATTTACATTCCTTTGATTTACAAAGTGCTGTAACCATTTGCTTACCTTGCTTTACAGCCCTAATTTACAGCCAGTTTGTTCTTACCCCAGCTAGCTTTTATCAGTTTTCAAGGGTTTCTCCAGCCATGCCTACACACTCCCTATTAACTGTAATGGAGACATTAAATAACAGTCACTATCTCCACCACCCTTTGTTTGAATCCCGTAAATACCCTAAACTCTTTAGACTCTCGGGGAGTCAGATCTGAGGGGTGGCTCCTGTCTCCATGCTGGTCGACCTTGCATTAAAGCTCTTTTTTTTTTTCCTCAAAATCCCAATGTCCATTGCATTGACTTCTGGGTGCATTGGGCAGTGAGCCCTTGCTCGTTAACATTCCTAACCAACCAGGTAGTTTGCAAAAAAACACAAAACAATCTCATATTTTTTAACCATGAATATATAAGTGAGCAGTGCCAATGATGGAAAAATTACAGTAGTGATTAGAGTGGACAATGAATAATTCAACTCAGCAAAGCAAAGGCTTGAGGAAACAAGAAATTATTCCTTTTGTTTTATTTGAACTTCTTTGGCACCCTTATTTTAGTGTAAAATTTAGTTGTTTTCCTCCAAGTAAGTATTCATAAGCAATTAGACTCAGTGAGTATAGAATTATCATAATTTCCTGTCTTTTTATGTGTGCCTAAATGAAACCGGAACTAGAGTTTGTTTAACCCATGAAAATGAATACCAACCCATGAGAGTCTATTTAAAAGGAGGAAATTGCTATTTGTGAGAATATTTTTCCCAGATATAAATTATAAAGTCTCATTCCTGTTGATTAGCCAATTTTTATTAAAATATCAATCAGTCTCCATTTCATTCCACATCTTAACAGTTATTTTATCATTTCTCAAAAAAATAGCTATTTTATCTAATTTGTTATTTTTCAATACTTTCTCTTATTTATTAAATAACACACTTAACATAAATGAAAACAAAGCCTGTTTTGCTTATGTCAGAAAAATTATATAATCTATAATCTCATGTCATTATTTTCCTTCACCTTTCTTAAAATAAAATCTGACAAGGAAAGGAATGCAAATGCAATAAAGTGGTGTTGTAAAGTAGAAAAGCCCCTTAATTTCAAGTCTAGAGGTGTAACCAGGGAAATGATATTCTCTGACCCCTAGCAAACACTTGTCATTGAGGGCTGTTCTAATAGACAACTGTGCAAGTTCCTTTCTGCTCTTAAGTTCGCATTGTTCAATACACATGCTTAACTAATATTTTCCAGAAAGATGGTAAGAAATCCTCATAGAAGATATATTGTTCGCTCTGTTTATCCAGTTAATTTCAATTCCCAAATAGCACAGTTGCATGCAGCTTTGCAAGAAGACTTGCTGTGAGTGACACAGAGAGCAGGGACAAAAACACTGAATTGGCAGGGAAGTCCTAACCCCAGCACTGCCACAAATGAGCAGAATGACCTTAGAGATGTCATGGAAGAGCTCCAGGTACAAATAACCTCAATCTTTAAAAAAAAAAAAAAAAGCATTGACCTAGATAGATAATATCCACATTGTCTTCTAGATCTTAAATTCGACTTAAACTCTTACTTTGGGCCTAGATCTAGCCAGGTGTTGTCATTTGTTTGTTTGAGTTGGCTCCACATAATCACATGAGTCTGGTGACCTAGACAGGCACATGGGAGCTAAATTGAAATTATAAAATGTTAAATTCCATATCCTGGAAAGAGGCCATTAATCTTTCTGGATAATTATTTGACTTTTCCAAAATTTTGCAATGAACTTGACCAGGGCAGAAAAATGACTCTTCCTTTAAAATGATAATTTTTCATTGACTAATTAGTAATAAGTCATAGAGGTGAGCTAGAAACTCATTGAGGGTACGAGAAAGACTCATAAAAAGATTGGCATGCCCATAAAGAAAAATTCAGCCCTTTTAAGACAACCCTAACACAAACTTAACTTTGAGAAGGAAATATATATTTGAATTTTGTGGATTACAAATATTTTGCTTAAGAAAAATATATGTTGTATGGTATAACATCCTCTTAGCAAATACTAATGAAGCTGTGCCTAGTAAGTAAGTCATGGTGGCAATCAAATTAACAGACTCTCCTCTCTTTCATCACCACATTTCTTGGAAGAACAGGCTCAATTCAATAATTTCCCACCAATTTTCTCTGCAAGTCAATGGAAATCTGGTTCCTTTAAAGCACAAACATTACTCAAACCGTCATCTATATTGTTCTTTACATGCAAATCCATCTTTGAGTTCTCTTGCCTTCCTTTTCTTTCTCCCTCTTCCTTCCTCTGAATCCAATATTGTCTCTTCTTTCACTGTTGCTTCTCACAAGCTCCAATCTGTGTCTATTGCTTATAATGGAACTCTGCTCTTTGTCATACCACTCCAGAATTATAGAAGGAAAAGCAAAGGAGAGTATAGAGTACTGTAGCATGGCTTCATGTTATAGATTGCAAGAGCCTCCTAACTAGTTTCCCTTCCTCCAGATTCTGTTTGCTACCCTTAATCTACTCTCTTCATTGGCTCAAGAGACTCTTTCTAAAACAAAGATATCAGATCATGCCTATGTTCAATACTTTCCATCAGATACCTGCTTCCAATAAAATAAAACTAAGTTATTCAAATAGAATCCCATAGAACCTCTTCAATATCAGTTTAACTTACCCAACTAACACATTTTCTGTCACTTCCCACAAACCATTTTCAGAATCCACATTTCAAGTGTCTGTGAAATTTCATGCTTAGCTGCGTTGTCTCGTGCTCTTCTTAAAATCTTCTCTTCAACATACCTCTCCCCTGCCCAACCTTACTGTTTTCCTGGCAAATTTCTACTATTCTTCCTTGACTAAGCTCCTCTGTCAATTAATACTCCTGTCTATGATGTCTTACAGAAATGCATTCTTCCTTCTATTCTAGAAGTTGTCACAGTCTGATTTACCGAGTTACAGGAGTTAATGGACATGTTCCAGGGCACTGTATATACTAGCAATGATTTTACCTTGCAAAGGGGCTTCTTGTTGAGGGACGAGGGATTCAAGCACAGGGCTGCATCCACTGAAGGAAGGGATGCATTTTTTTACTCTTACATATGTGCCATGTTCTCAGCAAGTCTCTCTTGTCCACCTGGAATGAGCACCTATTCCAAATTCACACTAAGTCTCTGTGTCAGCTGGGCCATACCACCTCTACGGGAATGTGAGACCCTTGAATGCAGCCATCATAACCTTTCTCATTTGTTAACTCTCTGCCTAGAAAATTGGCTTTTTAATGTTGGTGAATTAAGCAGTTGGCAAGAGTGCATAGAATAACACAAGGCAGTAAACTTATTGAGAACTGTGCCAGTTTGAATATGTTATGTCCCCCCAAAAAGTCATATTCTTTAATATAGTCTTGTGGGAGCAGAGTTATTAATCTTTTTCAGTAGGGTGTGGACCTCTTGATTGAATGTTTCCATGGAGATTTGACCCCGCCCATTCAGTGTAGGTCTTGATTAGTTTGCTGGACTCCTTTAAAGGGAGCTCACACAGAGAGAAAGAGAGACAAAAACGTCCTGGGATATGTTAAGCCAGGAGACCCAGACACTTGCTGATGCTTTGAGATGCTAGCCCGGAGTTTGCTATGGAGAAGCTAAGAGAGGAAAAACACCCCAAGAGCAGCTGAGAGAGACTTTTGGAGAGATGCGTGGGAGCTGACAGAGATGCTCAGAGATTCTTGGAGTTGCGGACAGAAGGATGTTTGGAGATGCTAAGCTAAGGACATAAAGGAGCTGAGAGGAGCTGAAACACAACCCGGGACCAGCAGACACCAGCCACGTGCCTTCCCAGCTGACAGAGGTGTTCAGGATGCCATTGGCCATTCTTCGCTGAAGGTATCCTCTTATTGATGCCTTAGTTTGGCCACTTTTATACTATAATTCATAGTATAAAATTTATACTATAATTCATAGTATAAAATTTATACTGTAAATTTGTAACCAAATAAACCCCCTTTATAAAAAAAGCCAATCCATTCCTGATATTTTGCATAACGGCAGCATTAGCAAACCAGAACAAGAATCAAGCTTGAAAGTGGCAATCTTTAACACTTGTCATAGCTTTTCTCCATATTCCATGGTTTCCTTCAAGAATGAGGGGGTTCATAAAATGAACATGGGTGTGGGAAAATAGGAATTACTGTTCCCTCATCTGCTGTATGGCTTTTGAGATGGTGTTCCAGGGCACCAAAATGTTGGTACCTCCAAAGCATGTACAGTCTTTACAGACTAAATAGTAGTATCATTTATAAGCAACATAGATGAGATCCCCCAAAAAACATATAAATATCAAATGGGCACAAAATTTTCATTTTCAGATATTCTTTTCATGTTTTTCATTACAAAGCCTTCAGTTTTAAATTGTGGGATGAAGATTTTATGAAAATAGGGAAAGGAGAGTAACTAAAGTGAGGTAAGGTTGTTCCACGAGGATGGGGCAAATATATGTGCAATTTTGTGAACACTGTTTAACAAAGACTTCAGGTTTCACATAAACTGCTCCCATATTGCTAGCAGTCATCATGAGGGCAGTAAGTTTCCCAGTGTTTACAGCCCAGTGGGATTTCATCTTCATTATGTTATCCAGGGCATTAGGGGTGTGGACTTGTGGAAAGAGGTTGTAGCTACAGTAAAAAAAAAAAAAAAAAAATGGCAGTAGGAACAAATTGAATCAAAATAAAAGGGTAAATTCCATGAGGTTTGCCATTAAAAATCATGGAAAAAGAAAGATAGAAACAACCTTCAAATACCACTCATCAAAAACAAAACAAACAAAAAAGACCTGTGTTAAAACTCAATTTAGTTTGCCTAAATGATAAATCACATAAATTTTTCAGCATAATGTAAAGTTTTAGAATATATGTTTCCACCTTCCCATTCAATACAATTAAGCAAAATCCAGTATTTTTCATGTACCACTCATTAATTCTAATTTCAAAAGGTAAACATTCATTGTAGAATATTTGAAATACATAAAATAGAGACAGCCAGTACAATGTCTGCATTTGCAGAGAAAGACAGACACAAGAGACAGAAAGAGAATGAAATGGGGGTCATTGTAATGAGTCACTCAAGTGGCCACACTTATTTATGCAAATGTGGTGGGGAAGGCTAAATTGACATTCAATACTTTTAGCAACTGGTATGACAGCCTTAGAACAAATTGTTATAGGCCAGAAACCACAAGAAGTCTTTGCAGGGGCTTCTACCTGGGAGTGGGCACCCTTGCTCTGTCAGCCTTTTGTTTGACTTGGCAAGGCTGATCCTCTCTTTGGTATGTGAAGCCCTGGTGTGGGATGGGGCCAATTTTCATAAGTTGTCCAGAGATGCTGACTCAAGTCAGCAATACCTGGAGTTTGGTCTCAATTAGTTCTTACCAAGGTTTGCAGACAGAAAAAGACAACAAAGGCTTGGAAGAGACATCTACCAGGAGGAATGTGGGTTTTACTTCAATAAAAAGGCCCAAGGTTTAGTGGGATAGGGCTGGTTATGTCACAGCAAGTGGCTGCAGCTGGAAGCCACTCCTCACCCAGCCCCTTGTCAAGGATCCCTGCCTGATGCCCCTGAGACCCCCTACAGATGAGCCCAGCAATGCTGGTTGGTTTCTTCTTGATGTGGTGGCCTTGGGACCCTAGGACTTCACAGAGCAGGGGTTCACAAGCTGGGGCACCAAGGGAAGACACAGCCCCTGGGTTGTGTCCTACACTGTCGTGTGCTCTGCAGGGTTTGTGTTCTTTGTGTGGTGGTCTGTGAACCCCTCTACCCCAAAGGTGCAATTCTTCAGCAACTGGGTCCTGATTCTGCTTGAGGTTCCTTCATTCAATCTGCTCCCATGCACGTAAGAGCAGAAATTTCTTAGTACTTCTAGCATTTAACAGCATGAATTTTTAGAGGCTCTGTGGTTTTTTTTTCCCTGCAACCTTAGAATTTCTATGAACCTTGGTGGAAATTTGTAAAACTGTTTCTACCTTCAAAGAGATTTTATATAAATCATCTCATTTTTATTTGAAAGTTCAAATAGAACAAACAAAATGAAACAAATGACCAATCCATAATGGCAGTGTTAGTAGAAATATTTCTGTTCTATACATGTAAAGTCATGAAATGAGGCTGATTACTTCACAGTTTTCAACAAGCCGTTCTTAATGGCAAAGCAGTTATCTCACATTTGATAACAACAGGAGCCAACTAGGTGGCATTGAATGTCTGATCACATACTTAAGCTTTTAGCTTCATTTTTCATATAGTTAGCAAATATAATTGAATGCATAATTTAATACATGCATTTCCTACGTGGTATTAGTAATTTAATGTAATCCAATTGATTGAGGGAATTATTTCTCATTTGAAAGCAACATAATTTCATGATTGTTGTATTTTTACTAATATTTTCTTTCATGAGAAGTATATGCAACCAAAGGCCATGTTTTCAGAAATTTAGATGTCATATTAAGTGCAATTATACTTTGATTAACTGAAATAAAAATTTACAGTGAAATATTAAGTTTCCAATATTCTATTTCAAAGAAAAGCATTGCCTTCTTTATTATGCTATTGAAATATAGCCTTAGGATTTTTCTAAGACTATATTATGAATTAAAATAACAATGGGATTCAAAAATATTGCATCAAACCACTGGTCACATTATAGTTGCTATTTTCCACAAATTTTTATACAGGAAAATTCAGTTAAATCAAATGTTCCCATAAAGGAAAAGAGAAACAAAGAAAAAAAAAGGTTTAGTATTAGTATGAGACAGGAATTTTATGTGGAAAACTCATCTTTATTTTACGTATTCAATATTCTATACTATGTTAATGTGTAATTGATTCTATGAATACAGTAATTTCATTGCAGAGGCATTCAAAATTGTGTACACACATTTGATACAAGTAGGGCTATTTTCTGGGCACCGTGCATTCTCTCTTCAGATATTTCTGGAATGGGGCAATGGTATGAAATGTTCACTCTCAAATCTCTCCTTCTTTTATTGTTGGCTTTGAAGAATCTAGCCACAAATCCCACAGTTACAAGAAAATGCATTCTTCCAACAACTGGAGGGAGCTTAGAAATAATATTTCCTCAGTTGGGCCTTTGCAGAGAACACAGCCCCAGCCTTTGCCTTGACTGAAATTTGTGAGACCTTAAACTTTAGACCTTAGGTTGTGCCTTGACTTCTGAACCGTGGACACTGTTATGTAATGATTGTGCATTGTTTTAAGCTACTTTGTTTGTTTTAATTTGTTTCTCATATATAGATAACCTACATAGATAAGGGCCAAAATAAGAGTCAGCCATGCATTCACTCTGATCCCATGGAATTTCTCTACATATTCAATTAACATTTACTCAAATTAGTGTAACTCTTTGTTTACCTGTCTTCATTATTAGTCTATATGCAACTTAATAACTGAGATTTTTATCTACATTTCTAGAGCATTGCACAGTGCCTGGCACATAGTAGGCACTCAATAAATGATTTGTTGCCAGATAGTAAACATGATAAGGGAGTAAATCAGGGTTTTTAATGAGGCCATCATGACAGTGAAGTGACAGGAAGGTGCTAGGAAAAACCTCTACAAAGGAGGACAAGATTGGGTTCTTTAAAGTATGACTAATTCATCATTCTCTGTTAGAATTTTGGGCTTGTTCTGTCAGGCTGAAAAAAAACCCCAGCATCAATGTCCTAGATGTGACTACCAAAAATGAGAATATCACATAAGCACAATTGAATATTAACTTCTTTGGCTTTTTAGGCAAGTCTTCACTATTCCATTGGGATGAGAATAATATAGGCAAAATATATATATATGGTTCTTCTTAATAAAACATCAGGTATTATGTGTTGAATTATGCCCCCCCTCCACAGATACATGATCAATTCTCAACCCCTGGTCCCATGAATGTCACTTTATTTTTAAATTGGATCTTTGAAGATGTGATTAGTTAAAATGAGTCCAAGCTGGATTAGGGTGAGTCCTAATGTAGTGTTAGAATTTTAAATGTATCTCTGAAACTATAAGCAAGCTATGTACTTAAAATAATAGTCTCACAGAGAAGCAAAATGCAGGATATGCACCCAGTCGCATATAGATACTAGCTAAGCTATACATTAATCACTATTGTTTGTGTTCCCTCATCCTTACTGCCCTAGACTAGGAGGCACCATGTCTCAGGCATCTTACAGAATGTAATCCTAAAGGATGTAGTGAATAACCGAGAAAAGGAACTAATGAAGTTCTCCAGAGCCCTGCCTAATGTTACATGTTACCCAAGATGATTAACTTCCTTTGTCTCTAACTCATACAAAAGCCACAAGAAAAATCACGGCAGGGGGGCAGATTTTAGACCCATCAAGGCTCCTGTCCTCCCCTGGTGTAAATAAAACCACCTTCTCCTTCACAGCCAAGTTCCGGGTGTGAATACATTAAGCTGTGCCAAGCCACCAAACCAGATTTGGGGGAGGGTGAGTCTCATCTTTGCTAATCTAATATGACTTGTAACCTTCTAAGAAGAGGGAAATTTGGAGACACAGAAACACAAACAAAGGGGGGAATTTCATGTGACTACAGAGGCAGAGATTGAAGTAACAAGGTTTCTGATGGTTTACAAGAAGTTAGGAAGAGGTGTCAAATGGATGGATTCTCCCCAACAGGTTTCAGAGGGATCCTGGCTCTGCTGACACCTTGATTTTGGACTTCTAGCCTCCAGGACTGTGAGACAACAAATTTGTACTGTTTTAAGCCACCCAATTTGTGGTACTTTCTTACAGCAGTGCTAGGAAACCAAATGCATTAGACTACAAAATGAAGTTGGTTTTTTTTTGGGGGGGGGGTGCATGGAGGAAGATGAGAGGGAGGGAGCAGGAGAGGGTTAAGTGTTTAATACTTACACACCTACACCTTAAGAGAATTGTATTAAATATAATTTAAGTTCACAAAATGTTGAAAGCGAGCAGGGATGGGATATTTTGAGGACACAGTTTATATCCACTGGTAACTAACTGATTCACTATGGCCTTTCTGAAAGAAAGCACATCCTACATAATGACCTTAAGAAGCTAGTAAATTGTCTTTTTCAGATCAAAAGGTATCTTTGCTTCCAGTCCATAGAAAAAATCAGTGTAGGCTATACAGAGAGAACTTAGTTTGTATTTAAAAGTCATCAATGTCTATTACACATTAAGGGAAGCCTATTTGGTTCATTGGTACTCAGCCAAGAAGAAATAATGTTAAAATCATCACCTTTGTTGAATTGCATCTTAGACATAAAGATATTTATAGTTTTCTAGCAGGAAAAATATTTTAAAATATAGGAAGTACAAACTGTTGTTTGCTATATTAGTTGAAAACACCTAGTGATCTTTGTAAGTAAATTGATTTGGGGACAAAATGTTATAGAAATGTTCAAGGTTGTGGCACCTCAGATGAAAAAGTACTGTTCTCCTTTTCTGTGAAGTATCCTGGACATCTGTGGTGCCAGAAAAAATTAAGTCTTCCAATTCCAGGGGTAAAGCAATCCAGGTAATATACACGTAATGGACATATTCTGCCATTGCTTTCCTTCATAGGAAATGGGAATCATGGAATTTGGGGAGGTTTATGATGATCACCCATTTTATCTCCACTTTCAGACAAGAAAGGATCTCAACTGGCTGAGAATCTAGACTTGCTGGTAAACTCTAACTATAGAAATGTCCCCATTTACCACAGTAATTATATTGATTATTTAAATCTGCCCCTCCAAAAAATGGGATAATATTTCGGATATTTATTTATTATCCAGAAGGTTTCACTTTTTGTTCCCGTCTCTATATAGTGATACTTTTGGTATTTGAGAATTCCTTTTATTACCCCTCCATCATGTCTTGTCTTTTATAAGTCAATCCATTATGGTTTCCCTAAGCCATAAAATCTCTCATCTTTTTTCCAAGCCAAAACCTTCCACAGGAAAATCTGTGCACCAAAGAGGAAACCAATAGTAACATTTTAAAGTTACAAGTAACCTCATGCTTTCCAAGACTCATTACTCATGTTGATGATCATTGATGAAACATTTGCTCTCCAGTAGAATGGGTGATTTTGAAGTATTGCCACATGGTAGTGTATTATTCAAAGTGTGTTGGGGATTGAATCATGTCAAGACAAGACAAATCGAGATGAGTAGAGTGTGAACAAATGACATACATTTATGAATTACATTGATAGGTTGCTGTAGGCATAAGCATATATTGGAATCTTGGGTATCAGCGTAAGGAATTAGGAGTTTGCCATGTGATCATAATGGGGGAATAAAGGTATTTTGTCTTACAACAATTGTTAGGATGGATTGGTAGGAGAAGGACTAGAGACAAGGAACACAGAACAAACAGAATGGTATTTCAGTTCAAAGAGAAAAGTTCTCTCTCTCTACTCAGATCACTGTAGTGGGGACTGAAAGTAATGAACTAATGTAGGCAAGATCATAACGTTTTCAGGACCTGGGGACAAACCACAAAACGAGGGCCCAGGAGGACAACTACCACTGACTCTGGGTATTCCAGCCTGTGTTCCAGAAAGATTGACAACACTAGTGGCAAAACATGATTTGGTGTGAAGTGGTCACTTATAACTACTGGAGAAGAGACAGCTCTTAATTGTTTGCTTTTCTCCTTATAACATAAGCATGTTAAGGTTACTTTCTACCAGGTATGACATTTACATTATTTTATATTTGTATATACAAATATACATTTGATATATATTTGTATATACAAATATACATATACAAATATAAAAAGAGAAACTATAATAAAAGATTTGGTCAGAGTGTTTTGTTTTAATAATAATAATAAATATATATATATAATAGAGTTATGAAGGAGAAATATAACCATAGATTTTGGTTTACAAGAATAGGAACATTATGATTCCCTTCCACGCAACTCATTATTGATCTTTCTTTGTGAAGGGCAGAGGACAGACCCTGTGACGGATACAGATGTGGTTAAAACACACTCAGTCCTTTAAAGACCCTACAGACTTATAGTGACAGGTACAAGAAAAAGGGCTGATAGAAGACAGGCGATTAATGTTACAGTAAACTCAAAGAGGCTAGAGATCACTCTGCTAAGGGAACTAAGAAAAGGTACATGAGGCAGTTGGTGCTTAAGGTGGCCCTGGAGAGTTTGGTAGATATTCACACAAAACTTAATAACTTTGTTTAAAAACTATAATTCATCGTTCATTTTGATTCACCCCTTTGATATCTTACTTTCCTTAGAAATATTGACTTTAGATATGTTTATTGTATTGTATAGCCAAAAAAATTAATTTGAAAATTGAGTAACCATTAGGTAAACATAAAGAGATGTCCAATGTTTGATGAAATGAGAAGTAGGCTGTTAACAGATAATTAGCAAGCGTCTACAAGTCAGTTTCAATGCTCAAACATTTTATCAGCCCAGATGTATCAATTACATTACATGGTAAAGAGTTTAACAATGTCACTCTTAAATTAACTTCTTCACTAGTAATTATTATAGATACTTACCACTGTTCCACATTTGTATACAGTGCAATTCAGGAGTGCATTCTGTTCATTAATATTTGTTTCTTCTTTCGTAAGTCCTCCTTTGAAATTGGGGGATCAGGTAGATGAGATGCTTTGCCAAGGTTATGTCCTGTATTAGAATCCTGCCAGCAGAAATATGCAGTTAGTATATATTCTCATTTTCATCGAATGCTTTTTATTTGAAACAAAAACATCATGGACATTTTAAACTCAGGAGAGAAAGATGGATATAAAACAAACTGTTTCCCCATATTTTTGCTGTAGATGCACCTCCAAAATGTTATACTAAGTGAAAGAAACCAGACACAAAAGCCATATATGGTGTGCCAGTTTGAATGTATTGTGTCCCCCAAATGCCATTATCTTTGTGGTCTTGCGTGGGGCAGACGTTTTTGGTGCTGGTTGGATTTGCTTGGAGTGTGCCCCACCCAGCTGTGGGAGATGATTTTGATGAGATGTTCCCATGGAGGCGTGGCCCCACCCATTCGGGGTGGGCCTTGATTGGTGGAGCTATATAAATGAGCTGACTCAAAGAGAGAAAAGAGAGTGCAGCTGGGAGTGATGTTTTGAAGAGAAGCAAGCTTGCTAGAAAGGAACGTCCTGGGAGAAAGCCGTTTTGAGGCCGGAGCTTTGGAGCAGACGCCAGCTGCCTTCCTAGCTAGCAGAGGTTTTCCGGACACCACTGGCCGTCCTCTGGTGAAGGTACCCGATTGCTGAGGTGTTACCTTGGATGCTTTGTGGCCTTAAGACTGTAACTGTGTAGCGAAATAAACTCCCGTTTTATAAAAGCCTATCCATCTCTGGTGTTTTGCATTCTGCAGCATTAGCAAACTAGGACATATGGTATTATTCAATGTATATGATATATCCAGAATAGATAAATCCAAAGAGACAGAACATATATTTGTGGTTGCCAGGGGCTGGGGGTGGGGGGGATGGAGAATGGGAATAATTGTATTAATGGAGTTTTATTTTGGGGATGATGAAAATGTTTTGGAACTAGATAGAAGTAATGGTTGCACAACATTATGAATGTACCAAAAGCCAATAAATTGTTCACTTTAAATTGGGCAATTTTATGTTATGTACATTTTACTTCAATAAAATAAATAAAATTAAATTAATAAATATTTGCAGAGGTTTTACTACACACAATATGTTGATCCCTGAGTGGGGGAAGAGTTAAAGGTGAATAGATAATCTAACTCTGTTGTTAAAGAATATTGTTTGTTTTTAATTTTGTTTTTTTTTTTTCACTTTTAATGCTTTCAGACATCAATAACAGAATACATGAGTAAAGGTAGTTTAAAATTAGGGAAATTCAATAAGTTACCATAATATGAAGTCATGCGGCAGAAGGTTACAGGAGTAGTTATTAAATTTCTCAACAAAGATATCAGGAATTTATTTATTTTTATTTTTTCTTCTACTTTTATTTTATCTTATTGTTTTTCTTTCAGGAATTCATTTTTGCTCATCCATTCTCAGCCTGTCAGCTCTGTTGTCAGCATGTGAACTGATGGCCCTGAAATGGCTGTGAGGTTCTCATATAACACCTTCATTCAGCTATTCCTGGGGCAAGGTGAGTGGTATCTCTTCTTGTGCTTCTCTTTTTCCAGAAAACAAACCTTTCCTCATAGCCCCACAGTCAAGTTCCTCTTGCATCTCATTCACGTGATTAAACTAATCTTTGGTAAAGGGAATGGAACACCCACAAAAAGTGGGATTCTTGGTGAAAAGGAAGAAGAAAATGGCTGTTGGAAGGAAATAAACAGTCCTTTCTAGGAATAGTGTGTTAACATGTACTGCTAATTGTAGTTGGAGTCTAGTTTGAAATCTGGTGATGTTATTGAAGTCATAGTATATTAAATCCACCATGAAGCATATGATCATCTCACATATTCTAGTTATGTATGAGGAAACCATACCTTGGGAATCTAATTGAATTAGTTAATATCCTGTTACTGTGTGGTAGCAGGACTTGAATCTGCCAGCTGGCTACTCAAACAATCCTTCTATTATGAGATTTTGGTTTCCATTTTTTTGTTTTAATTCCCCATCTTTTGTTATTCCAGTAGCAAAATGCTCTCATCAGAAGAAAAAAATAGACATACAATTTAATTTCTTTGGGTTAGATCTATATAGAGAGAGGAATTATTAAATTTTGAAAGATATTTCACACAAAAATCTTAAAAAACAAATCTAGTTGTTTTAACATGCTTTAAAGCTAGGAGTAACAAAAGTGGAATATCTTTTATTTTCATTGATATGCAACTGAAGGAAAATTTTATCTAGTTTCTCTCTTTATTGTCTTAATTATCAAATATATTTTTCCATTGAGATATTTTTCCACTTAGCAAATTATTGCAATTATTTAATTATATATTTTTTCAAATATATAGCCTTGATTCTTGAAGATGAATCATATGTAAGATCATAATCATATGTAAGATCATAATCATATGTAAGCATAACTATGTAGCTTACACGGTGTGACTATGTGATTGTGAAAACCTTGTGGCTCACACTCCCTTTATCCAGTGTATGGACAGATGAGTAGAAAAATGGGAACAGAAACTAAATGAAAAATAAGGTGGGATGGGGAGGATGGAATGCTTTGGGTGTTCTTTTTTACTTTTATTTCTATTCTTATTTTTATTCTTTTTGGAGTGAGGAAAATGTTCAAAAATTAATTGGGTTGATGAATGCACAATTATATGATGTTACTGTGAACAGTTGATTATAGACTGTGAATGAGTGTATGGTATGTGAATATATCTCAATAAAACTGAATTTTTTTAAAAAAAGAATGCATCCCTTTTCTGATCCTAGCTCTAGTTTTTGACTCCAACTTATATTATGGCCATATTTATTGTCCCTAATGTTATCTCTCTGTATTTTTGGATGTTATCTCAAATCAATTCCAATTCCCATCTCTAATTTACCTTGTTTATCAATAGGGCCACCATTTGTGACATAAATTTTCTGTCCTTGGAAAAGTATCTCCTCAACCATCCCTGCCTTATCTGCCTGAATTGTTACTCCTTTCCTGTTATTCCTTGTCCAGAAACCAAGTCCCTAGCATCCAAGCCTTCCACAATATGGTCCCAGCACTCCTTTGTCTTATCACCCCACTAGTCCTGTTTTATCTTATGCATGATCCAAATTGTACTTCCTCTTGTTTTTCGAACAAACACTATGCTGGCCCATATCCTTGCCTTATAATGCTTTTCCTTTCTTATAGAATGCACCCTTTTACCTGCTCCACAGACAACCTTTTCAAAATCATTCTTGAAGGCCCATATAAAGGCCCACCTCCTCCAATGGCTTTTGCTTGAAAATCTCTTGTCATTTTTGCTTCCATAGCACAGTAGTTGGTCTATTTGCTGCTTTTCTTTTGCTGCATGATATAATGCTTTAAGGCAGGGATTGTGTCTTAGTCACTTTAGTCATCATTTCTACTGTAAATTATTCTCTTTGAGTTCTCAATGGTTTTATGGAATACTTGAGGCTGTGAGGTCAGTGTTCATCGAATTCGTCTTCAGCACTTATAATTTGTCTTTTAACACATAGGACAAGCTCTTCTGGATCACTCCAATTTGCTGTTTGCTGTTTCTACGTATCAGTTCCTTTAAAAAAACAATGCAGTGATTGATGTAGTAAGTTTTAACTCTTTTTATGTAATTTAATCTGTGTATCCTCTAAATTTATATTTTTCTTCTTTGAAAGAGGGCCACTGATATTTTGGACCTAAATCCAATCCCAATGCTCATGCTTTCCATCTACATATGTGAATAGCTCCTAACTTACCTGCCCAAAGACCTGGCGCCCTTTCATTGTACTCTACATGACATTGTGCTGGGACAGATATGGATACCTTTGGGGCCAAAATACATGTCGAGTTAAGCACTTAATTGGGTTTTAGACATTTGTTTCATAAGTGTAAGTTAATAGCAAATATTTATATGATATAATTCTATTAAAATTGAGTGATCTTGGCAAATGTTATTCATTCTAGACCCAGGGTTTAAAAGAGGGTAAGGAATCATTTGTACTTAATAATAATCACCACCTGCAATGAAATCAAAATCCTTTCTTATTCATGAAATGATTGGGGTTTGGGGAGGTGAAAATGAAAGATAAGCACTTTTGAAGGGCCAATCCTTCCGGGCCACTTGAGATCCATTTCATGCATGAGAGAATTGATACTTTAAGTGGAATATAGTGCTCTGATTGTGCTCAGCTTTCCTTTAGGGAGCAGTTTGCACACCAACTTGGATTTTTTTTCAAATGAGGATATAGAAAGCGAAGTGAAAATGAAAATACTCCTGACCAGGGCCTAATTCCCACTAAATTTTTTGTATATGCTTGAGCTGCTAAAGGTGTAACAGTGTAATTATCAATTTGCAGAAGGAATTGAAAGTGGAATTTCTTATTTGGTGCTGAAAATATTTCTTTATAAATATATTCATATCTTCAGTGTTCTCTTTGGTGGAGAAATATCTTGTCAGGGTACATTGACCTCATTTTCTCTTTTCCAACCATTTTATTCTTATTACCACTTAGGGAATTATTTTCTAGCATATGCCTTTTAATTGGTTATATTGATCTAAGACTGTTCTTCTACTAGTTTTCATAAAATCTTTCATCGGGTTTATGCATCATGCCATGATCTTTGCTCAGGTCACAAGGGCCAGATATAATCTTATTTTGTGTAATAAGTAATTTACAACTTTTGTCTGATCCTTGTTTATTCCATTACTCAGGTTAATTTTATTTTCTTACTCATATTTTTTATTGGGGTAAAATTACTTTATCCTTATGTCAGAAAATTGTTCATATCTGGTCTTCAAAGCTATGTTCTGGTGATCTTTGATTTGTAATTGTCAGCTCCTTGAGAAAATAACTATATAGCCTCCAGAGGGTGTGAATGATCGTTGATAAGGATTCAGTTATAAATTGCAAAACCCAGGTTCTCATCTCCAAGGGTGAAGAGGTTGACTCAGGGAAAGGAAAGCATCTCCCTTCTGACTTTTGGATAGACAGTATTGAGATATGTTCCTTTGTATTTGATTTTATTTCTTTCTATTTTTTTCAGAAAAATAGATACGAAACTTGTAAGAAAAAAAAGTTCTCATATGTTCTAGAATAATTCCCTAAGTGCAATGACATTCAAGGACTTTGAATGTTAGCTGGCCTAAAGCTACAATTACATTACCATGACTTTTGACTTCAAGATAAAGTATCAAAAGAGTGAAAAGAGCTCTGCTTAAGCCTGCAGATAATAGGAGAATAGGAATAGGTAAAAGGAGAGATTTATTGCAGTTAACTATCATTATGCAATCGCTAATACTGTCCACACGTTTGCATTTTTATAGCGTTTTTCATTGTTTTTAAGTTCAGTTAATATTAACACTAAACAATGTTTAAACATGAATTTTGCTTATGATGTTAAAAATCAAATCAAAATATATTTAAATGGAAATGTGCTTTCTTTCCTCATTTAGCTCTTTACTAGAAATAATGCTCATATCTTAATAATATAGATGAAATTCTAGAGATTATATATTTCACAAATATAAGCTGTTTCTTTGAAAAAATTTAAAAGTTAAAAAATAAATGCAATATAAATATCTATTAAAACAATCTTTGTTTTAAAATTTCACTTAAGAAAATCACTAATTCAGAAATCGCTGATTCCTTTTAACAGTTTGCCCCCTGGGAACCACACCATGAAACAGCAGTGTTTAAATCATAGAAGTCATTTTCTTCCCAACTCTTTCAAACACCCTGAATAGAGAAAAATCTCAAGACATAGCTTTCATGTTTGAAAGTGTGTTTTTATAGATCTTGTCATTTGTAGAAATATAAATACTGAAACCAGCAAAAACATAATGACCATGTGGTGGTTGTCTGATAGTTTTTTTTAAAAGCAGTTGAGTTTAAAGTTTGGTGGAATAATTTGAGGAGAGATGAGCACAATGCCTTTATGTCATACACCTAGTGAGACTGACTGGCTTCCCTAAGGTCTCAGGTTATGGGAGCTCCCTGACCATTATCCAATAGCACTTCATGATGAGTCCACTATGATTTCCAAAAATTTCTTCCTGAAAATGGAAATTAGCAATGTTAATCATGTTGCACATAAATATCTGTGCCTTAAAATTAACTTGTCTCTTAATTAATTAATTAAAAGAAAAAAATGTCTCCTAGGGAGTCATGTTACTATTTTATATATAGATAGATATAATATAGAATATCTATCTAGAACATGAATATATTCTATATAGAATATAGAACATGAGCAGATTGAGATGCCCATATCCTCAGGGAAGGCAAAGGTAGACTCTTCAAAATCAACACTCCTTTTTCTTGGCAATTATCAGAGTTCTTATAGAACTATAAATAGAGATAATTCCATCTTTCAACACATCCTGCCCACATTGTCCATATTATCCCCTGAGCAAATGTTCAGTAAATGCTGGCTGGCTGAATGAATGAACACAGAATGAATATATAAAGTACCAGGAGGGTTACATTCGTTGATGCAAAAGGTGGAGATTACCTCTAGTCGGATTTTCTGCATCCATGGAAGAATCCCAAAGTGCTATACAGCTATTCACCTAATTTGTGTCTCTCCTTGGATAACTATTGCTGAAAATGTGTTTATGTATGTTTCCTCCCCAGGCCATAACACTGTTTTGGAGATGGAGATGCTCGCAACAAGATGGTACCTGATCCTTCCTACATGTATCCCTCACATCCCTGCTGCCTTAGTCAGTTTAACAAGGACATGTATCATCTACATGGGTTCTCCATCCAACATGCAAATATCTGCACCATGGGCCAACACCCTAGGTAAGCTCTATGTGCTGTCATGGAAAGAGCCTTCTCTCATTTTATGAAGTGAAACAATATTCCCATCTGTATCAATTAAGTTAAAAATTACAGTAAATGTTATACTACATCTATGGATTAAAAAGCCTATAATCATCTTTTTTAAATTCAATTTTATTGAGATATAGTCACATACCACACAATCATCTGAAGTGTACAATCAACTGTTAACAGTACCATCATACAGTTGTGCATTCATCACCTCAATCTATTTTTTGAACATTTTCCCTGTACCAGAAAAAGTGAAAATAAGAATACAAAAATGAAAGTTAAAAAGAACACCCAGATCGTTCCCCCCAGCCTATTTTTCATTTAGTTTTTGTCCCCATTTTTCCACTCATCCATCCATACCCTGGATAAAAGGAGTGTGATCCACAAGGTTTTCACAATCACACTGTCGCCCCTTGTAATCTACATTGTTACACAATCGTCTTCAAGAGTCAAGGCTACTGGGTTGCAGTATGATAGTTTCAGGTATTTACTTCTAGATATTCCAATGCATTAAAACCTAAAAAGGGTTATCTATATAGTGCAAAAGAATGCCCACTAGAGTGACCTCTCAACTCCATTTGGAATCTCTCAGCCACTGAAACTTTATTTGGTTTCATTTCACATCCCCCTTTTGGTCAAGAAGATGTTCTCCATCCCACGATGCCAGGTCCAGATTCCTCCCCAGGAGTCATATTCCACATTGCCAGGGAGATTTACACCCCTGGGAGTCAGATCTCACGTAGGGGGGAGGGCAGTGAGTTCACTTGCTGAGCTGGCTTAGCTAGAGAGAGAGGGCCACATCTGAGCAACAAAGAGGTACTCAGGGAGACTCTTAGGCACAATTATAAGCAGGTTTAGCCTCTCCTTTGCAGTAATGAGCTTCATAAGGGCAAGTCCCATGATAGAGGGCTTGGCACATCAAACCGCCAGTCCTCAATGTTTGTGAGAACATCAGCAACAATCCAGGTGAGGAAGCCCAACACCTCTGCATTTTCCCCCAGCTTCTCAGAGAGGCCCTGCATATATATTTTTATTCTATGTCCAAATTACTTTGGGACGCGTCTCTACTTCACACTAACCTATGCAAACCTACCAGGTCTCACTTCCTATTAAAAGTTCCATGTAGTTATGGTATTTGAACAAACACATTGTTCAGGAAATATAGATCTTTCACCAACTAAACATCTCTTCCCTTGGTCTCACATGGAATTTGAAGTTTTAAAATGCAGTGAGTATTGTCCTTTACCCTTTGGCCTGATTTGCCCTAGTCCTAACCATGTCTGCTTCATTCATATCTCCAGTTGAAGTCTAGACTTTTTTCAGCTTTTTAAACAGTTGCTGTATGCATTAATACTGATATTCATATCTGCTGAGCTCTAGCTCTGAGTTTCAGGTGTCACACAGGTACCCAATGTTCCAGAGACCAATCAGGTTATACATTAAGGGATCAACATCTCAGAGTTTGGAGATAGCCATTACAATTCAGGAATAGATTTGACTGCTGTAAGAGCTTACAATCTAGGAACCGTTACAGTAAGCGTTCGCCTGATAAGCTGTGCTCTAAGTTTCAATCCTGAGTTTACACATTGTAGTTACTCAATATCAGTGAGGCATTATAGTATTTGCCTTTGTTTCTGGTGTAGTTCACTCAAAATGCTGTCTACAGGTTCCATTCACCTCATTGCGTGTCTCATAGCTTCACTCCTTCTTGCAGTTGCTCAATATTCCATTGTATGCACACACAACAGTTTACCATTCTGTTCCTCAGTTGATGTACCCTTACGCCACCTCCACCCATTGCAAATCATGCCTACTCTCTCCATAAACACCAGTGTGCAAATGTCCATTCATGTCCCTGCTCTCAGATCCTCCAAGTAAATGCCCCCTAATGAGGTTGCAGGACCTTATGGCACCCACATGCTTAGCTTCATGAGGAACCACCCCACTGTCCTCAAGAAAGGCTACATACCATTCTGCCTCCTAACCAACAGTAAATATGTACATCCCTCCGTCTATGTTTTCTCCAGCACTTTTATCCCTGTTTATATTTTTCCATACAATTTTATAGAGCTATATTAACATACCATATAATTATCTACAGTGTACAATCAGTTGTTCATTGTATCATCATACAGTTGTACATTTATCATAACAGTCAGCACTTGAACATATTGATTATTATGAAAAAGTGGTTTTTTTTTGGTGAATAATAAAAAAGATAATAAAGAGAAAAATAAAATGTCATACAATACAATATACTAGTAAGGAAAGAAAACAACGCCACTACCAAGAATCCCATATCCCTCCCTTATATCCCCCTCTCATACACATTTAACTTTGGTATATTGCCTTTGTTACATTTAATGGAAGCATATTACAATGTTACTGTTGACCATAGACTCCAGTTTGCTTTGATTATGTTTTTTCCCAAATACCATCCCCTTTCCAACACTCTGCATGGTTGGCATTCATTTGATGCTGAAGGACTACAGAATGTTCAGCAGGATTGATTGTATAGACCCAGAAATAGATCGCATAATATTGTGTGATGGTAGCACAATATTGTAACTACACTGAACAAAGATGTCTGTGAGTAAAGCTGAAAGAGGTGGGCTCAGGGCATGCATGACACCTGAGGTGAAGATAGAAGATAAAGACTGGAACTGTTTAACTTAGCAAAAACCAGAGTGGTCAATTATTGTGACTAAATGTACAAATATAAAACTGTTCTTGCATGTGGGAGAACAAATGAATGTCAACTAGAGTCATCTTTTAAATAATACTCATGGGATTCTTAGTTGTGGTTACCTCTGACGAGGGGGATGAATTTTGGAGGAATGTTGTGAAGAGAAGAATGTGATTTATGTATGTCCTTAAAAAGTTTGGCAACAAAAATACATGTTCTGATGAACCTTGTTATTAAAATATTTAAATAAACCTAACAAAAGATAGAGTAGCTATGTATTAATCAGATAAAATAATTGCTACCTGAAGCAACTCACAAAACCTGAAAACTGGAATGGCTTAATACAACAAACATAATTTTTGTGCACATAAAATATGTCTAATGTTGGCTGGGATGGGCTCTCTGCTATCAGATGACCCAGAATCCAGATTGCTTCTACCATGTAGTTGTACCATTTCAACATGGGGTTTCCATGTTTGCTCTCAAATGGAAGAGAAATCATGGAGGTGGCATACTGGCTTTCTAATGCTTGGCTTATAAATCCAAACAGTGGTTCTGCTCATATTTCAGTAGCAAGGGCTAGTTACATGGCATAAGATGTGGATGAAACACATACATAGCCTTACTTTGTGTTTGATTTTCATTTTCACCTTCCTTCTTTAGGTTACAAATAGTACTTTGGCTATGGGTTCCATCTCTTTACTCACTGAGAGACATAATGGATTTGTGAAAAGAGAAATGAATTAAGAGACAGAAGGTCTGTCTGAGGCTTGGAGGAGTGGAACACAGTGGGCTCTAGAAAATTCAGACCAGGAGTCTAGTACCAGCTGTGTCAAAAACTACCCTGTGAACTTAGGAACATTCCCAAGCTCTCAAGCCTCAGGTTCTTCATCTATGAAGTGTCTTCAATAAGCTCTGTCTTCTGGGAGTGTTGGAAATTGTGTAATGTATGTCAAGCATGTGGCACACTGTCTGGCATAGCTTATGTTCTTTAATTAATGGGAGTTATTAATGTGATTAATTTGAGACTGTGTGCAACCACATACACCTATGTTTTTTTTAATTTTTTTTTTTTTTACTGTTTCCTATAGGATATCTCAGAAAATGTGTAGTGCTGAAGAATATAGAACATAAAATCAGATAAAAATGCTACTTATCAAGTAAAGTTCAGTAAATTTTTCCCCTCAGAGTTGTATTACTTACTTTGTATATGTGTGTGTGGTGGTGGTGGGGGGGTTGTCTTCCCCAGCTGAATGCAACTCAAAGCTCCTGGAATTTGTCTCAAGGACCAACTCCTTCACTCTCTTCCATCCAAACCACCATTGCTGTTATTCACTCAACCCTAACCCAAAATGCAGGCCCTGATTAGACTTTGCCAACATACACTCAAGAAAACCTAATAAAAATGTTTTTTTGAGTGGAATGTGTTCTGGCTCTCCTAGCCTCAAGCGACAGTGCTAGCCTTATTTCTCAGAAACTCCTTGGGTAAGTACACAAACTACCTGGTTTGCTCAATGTGTTCAACTGCACCTTACATTTCTGCCTTTTTTTTTTTTTTTTTTTAATTATCCCAATGTACCTTCTAGGAAACATCCACTCCAGGCTTTCATCTCTCAACTTTGAGACTCACCATCCAAGGGTCTTATCCTTGATCGCCATTCCCACAGCCACATCTCCCCCTCCACCCAGTTTAACTACAAATATGCTCACACTGAAGGGCTTGCTATTTCCCAAAGTCCCAAACTGCCTTGATGTAGGACATTTGCACTTGACAAGCTCATCTGGACCCTCCCACACAACTCCACACTCCTTTTCACATGCCATTTAGCTTTATATGATACTCATCATTGCCCCAACTTGATGGCTGCTCCTACTAGTACTACTGAGGTGTCTACCCAGAAGCACATGCTCATTTGATATGTGGGGAATAAATTATTCAGTGACCAAGAGTTACAACTTAATAATGGTTAATTTCACCCACATTCTTGAGTAAGGTAAGCAAATCCAGGTATTTATAATTTAATTTTTCAGAATGACAATCTAAAATGGATAAGAGATGACAAGAATTGAACACATTTCATTTTTCCCTCCATTTCTTTAACCCAATAATTTAAAGCTGATTTCTTTCATATTTCCAAGGAAATCCCTATTCCAATGTCATGTTATCATATTCCAGATGACAGAAGAAGATGAACGGCTTCCTAAAATGTTTTACAAAATAGGAAATCGCTTACTCTTCAGCCTCATAAACAAAACTAAATGAGCGACCGATATCATTCATAAACTTAGATTCTGAAGCTAATTAAATTTTATATTAAAAGGTACGGTATTAGAATATCTCACCACTCCTAAAAAGATAAATCCCCAAGTTACTCATATAGAACAGGAAAACAAAGATATTATATACTGTGATCCTTCTAACCCATCCTGGCCCTCCACTGCTTAGATCATTGACAGCCCTCTTCAAACACAAAATGAAGAATCTACTTCAGACGACAGGAGGAAGAGAAGCAGCTGCTAGATGTGGCACTGAAACTTGTAATGGCCATGGTGGTAGTGCCAGCCTGACTAAAGATCTATCCAAAGCTCTCTCTTCCTCATCTTTCAAAGTCTCTATGTATTGGGATAAGAAAGCACTTGGAACAGTCCATGAACCTTAGCCAAAAACTCTAGACCTTTCATCTTGCTAGTTTCAGTCTGGGCTCTTGGACCCCATAGGAATTCATAGTGAGCAGGAGACTGTTGGGCACCTGGCAGTACTAAAGGTAATTTTTCTTCACAAAATTGTTGGTGATCAACTTCCTGTTTCTCCCTAAAGATGAAGTACTTCCTCTCAGAATATAGGTCCATCCTATTCAGCACTTCTCAGACTTCTTCGTTAGTGGCACAGTTGCCTTTCATGAAGATCACACCCAGGATAAGAATGAAGATTCCATTCTTGGGCATGCCCTCATCACCACTAAATGTCTCATCATAGGTAAGGTCCAGCTTGTTGACAAGGGCATAGCAGTGGTTGCTGGGTCCATTTCCTTGATATAAATACTAAAGACCAACTTCATTTGTTCAGAGGCCCTACTGAAGATTTCAGGGAACTGAATCTTATAGTCTTTGATGACAACCTTGAGCATGTCTGCCTTTGAGATCAACTCTTTCCTTTGATAACTTTGCAGCAAGAAATTCACCAACAAAGCCACCTTCTTGTCTAGAGGGTCTATGGGTGAGTTCTTAGTGTCTGGCAGTGACTGTGAGGTGCTTGGACTAGCCTCCTCTTCTTGGTTGCTGGAGCTCTCATCTGATTTGCTCTATGAAGTAGACACCCTGAGCACCCTGGGGAGTAATGAATGTCCCAGCAGCAGGAGCCTCCTCCAGGTTGCCTGGAATCAGAGAAAAGGAGGAGGAAGGGGAAGCCTCCTCCACAGCCTAGGGGACCTGTAAACCCTCCAATTCCTGGGAATCACAGCAGATTTTTAAGTTGTTGCTCATGCAGGAAAAATGGACTCTCCCTTTTGCCAGGCATGATGATTGTGTGGGTGACAGCAGGTAAGGGTGTGTGCAGGAGAGTGGGAAAAGTAGGCCCCCAGCGTAAGAGAGAGAGAGAGAATGTGAATAGTCTCAGATGGTAAATTAAAATTTGGCAGCTTTGATAAAAGCCACTCTACTGGTTGTCTCTTGAGAAACAATGTTCTAGGATCTCACAGGTCTCCTGTAATCCTGGTTGACCTTCCCAATAAGAACCTAAAGGAGTAAGTGAGAAGACTCCTCTGGGGACTGCCAGTCAGCACAACTCAAGGTTTTCCAAGGCTCACAGTAGAGCAGGCCCTGTCTCACTCTGTGTAGCTGCCTTTGTTCTGGGTTGGATGGCCCCTCCATCCTCATTTGGGTTCTTTAACTGGCCTGCTGGTAGGGACTAGGCCCTCTTTCCTCTGCTAGCCTGATGCCACCCCCCTCAGATGAATGCCTCACCTCCTTGAGAAACCATAGGGCAAAGTGAGAAAGAAGTGTGTCTAGTTACCCCTGCCTTGGTAGATCAACTGCCACAGCTGATACTAGAATCTATGGCCCCATCATTGCTGGGATGTGTGGTACCACAAGACATCACTTAGAGTCCTTACCTAGATTTCTGGAAGGGTCTGTGAGTCCAGCTAACGTGACTTGATGTAGGTCCCTCAAACCAATCCCCTGAATCCTCTGAACACTGCAGCAAAAACAGAGACAAGTCATCATGTGATTCCAGCTCAGGATCTCTCTGGACTGACAGCAAGGGTGGGGGTTGTGGGGACTCATCTGTTCTTAGGTGGGTGGTCTCCACAGTCTTCACTCAGGGTCTTAATCTGGACTCCTGGCACTGCCTGGGTACCATCCCTTCTGCTGAATTGAAGCCACTTCCTTCAGACCAAGGCCCACAGCTGACTGAGACCCTTCAGTGTGAGGTGAAGGTGAGTGTCATTTCTGGACACCCCTGCCCAGGACTGCCCAGGGTTAACCACGGGAAGTGGAAGAGGTTCTGTGATGTCCCCTCTTTTCTGGAGCGTGCTTGTCCCTACAGTCTTCACTCAGGGTCATCACCTTGGTGCTGGGCAGGATCTGGAACTCCTCCCTCTGCTGATCTGATATCACCCCATCACACTAAGATCTCATATCCCTGTGATCACAATGGAAGAGTGAGTGGGCATTTCATCTGGCAAACCCTACTCCCAGTCTCCCTGGCTCCCAGTGATCTGTGGGACCACACTTTCTGGGATAGATGACCCCCAGACCTAATTCAAGGTCCTTACCTTGACTCCTGGTGGTCCCAGGGACTATTCTATTGATCTGAGGTCTTCTACTCAGAACAAAGCCTTCACCTGAAACCAATGATGAGTAAGTGAAGGGACACCTCAGCCTGACAGTTCAGCATGGAGCCTCCCAGGGTCAACAGCAGGAGTATGGCAGAAGGCTTTGTGTCCTCACTATTCTGGGGTTCATGTTACTCCCATTCCCCACTCAGTGTCTTATATTGACCCATAGAAAGCCTGGGAATCCTCCCTCTTCTGACCTGAAGTTTCACCACACATAGCAAGAAAGTCACAGCCCTCAAATTCCTAAGGTGAACACAGGGGCAATAATCTTCATACCTCTTCTATTCTTGGGTGAGTGTACTCCTCAACCATTACTTAGGGTCCTAACCTGGACTTTTGCAGGGCCTGGGAATCTTCCCTCTACTAATTTGAGACATTTCTCTTCATACCAAAGCCCTTGCCTCCCTCAGGCTCATGAGGTGGAACTGACAAAGTGCATCAGTCTAATAGTTCTGTGTAGGGCATGCCAGGGTGACAGAAGGAACAGGGTTCTAATCTGTAGGTTCCACTCTCTTCTTGGTTGGGAGTTTCCTTCAGTCTCAACTCAGTATCTTTCATTTACTACCAGCAAGTCCTGGGACTCCTTCCTCTACTCATCATATGTTGCCCATTCAAACTAAGGTCTCACCTCACTGTGGCAAATAAGGAGATATTCCATGACTTGGCATTACCTACTCACATCAGAGCCTTCACCTCCCTGAGACCTCGAGGTGGAAGTGATGGTTCATCCTAGGCTGACTGCCCTGCTTGGGGCCTTCCAGTGTTGACAGTAGTGGCAGAGCAGAACAATTTATGACTGTTCCGTGGTTGGTGGTCCTTGCAGACCTAACTTGGGATACTTACCCCACTCCTGGAAGGGCCTGGGCCTCCTCAATTTGCTGATCTGACTCCTATATCCTCAGACCAGGGCTACCACCATCCTCAGTCTCTCCAGGTAGAAGTGAACGAGCGCCTAGCCCTGACAACATTATGAAGGGCCTACTATGTTTGACAACAAGGCAGAGTTAAATTTGCTTATTGCCCTTTGTTCAGGGGTAGTAGTCTCCTCAGTCACCATTCAGTGTCTTACTTTGACACCTCGCAGGGCCAGTGATTCCTCCCTCCACTGCACTGGGACCATACCACTCGGTCTAAGGCCACACCTTCCACTGATCCTCAAAGGTGAAGTCTGGGAGGGGCATCAAGCCATCCAATGTCCAAGGCCTCCCATGTCTGACAGCAGGAGCAGAACTCTATGGGAGACCTCAGTCCTCACTCAGGGTCCCTGCCTGTACTGCTAGCAGAGCCTGGGGCTCCTTTCTCTGGGACTTGAAGCCATCTCCCTCAGACCAAGACCTCATCTCCCAGATCTGTAAGGAAGAAGTCAGGGGATGCTATTTCAGGCTACCCCTGGGGGAGGGGGGCTCTCAGGTCTGATAGCAGGGCTGTGGCTTTGTGTGGCCCTCACTGATCTGCAATGGGTGGTTCTCTCAGTCTTCACTCAGAGTCCTCACCTTGACATCTGGAACTCCGTCTCTGCTCACCTGAGATTGCACCCCAAAGATGAAGGCCCCCACAGCCTTCAGATTCCACGGTTTAAGTCAGAGGACGTGGCATCTTCTTCCCCTGTGTGGGGTCTTCCAGGGCAGACAACAGGGGGAAGGATCTCTGGGGAGGAAGGGGGGAGTCAGCACATTCCATTATGTAGTGGGTGGTCACCTTAGTCCTTTCTTAGCTTCTTACCTTGACACCTGGCAGACCTTGGTACTCTTTCCTCTTTCATCTAAGTCCACAATCCAAAGGCTCAGAGTCTCAGCTCACAACTCACTTCACAGACTCCCAAGGAGGAAATTAGGGAGTTCCATTTCCAGCCACCCTGCTCATGAGGTGACCCAGGGCTGACAGCAGGGGTGGTGCTCTGTGAGTGGGGAGGGGAGGCATAATGGAAACTTGGGTAAGTGGTCTCCTTAGTTCCCACTCAACTATCTTGCCTTGACACCTGTCAGGCTCTGAAAATTCTCTTTGTTGTCCTGATGCTGCATGTATCAGACCAAGTTGTTGGCTCTCAGACTCCTGAGCCAGAAGTCAGGGCAAGCCACTCCCGGCCTCTCCTTCCTAGGGCCTCCTATGACCCACAGCTAGGAGAGGCAGGACTCTGTGGAGCTCCGCCTGTCCCGGTTTGAGGTCTCCCAGCTGTCCTCACTCAGGTTTTTATTAGGACTTCTGCCAAGTCCTGCAGGTTTTTATTAGGACTTCTGCCAAGTCCTGCGACTCCTCCCTCAGCTACTTGAGGTGTATCTCCTCTGAACAGGGCTTATACCTTCTGCAGGTAGAAGTAGGAGGGCACCTCAACCTGGCAGTTTTTATATGCTACATACTTCCCCAAACTTTTGTTTCATATTTTAATTCTGTGAATTGTTTTACTCTACAGATGTGTTAAGTTGTCAAGAATTCACATCTGTTAATCTTTCTCCACATTTTCATCTATTCATCAAAACTGTATAGTTTATTGTATCTTAACTGCATATAAAGTTGATTTAGTTTATGTTATGATGTTGGGATCTAACTAGATACAAATTACATGAAGAATTTAATTAAAAAAGGACATTGACTATTGCTACTATTTCTGGTATTTAGAGGTGAGGACCTACTTATTCAAAATTTCATCATCTTCTTTATTTCTGACATCAGTTAACCTGGTAGGCTTGGAGACTTGGAACACAAAAAGTGAAGAAAGGGCAAAATAAAGAATGAACGTCTAAGTAAATGTAATAGACTATTATTCTTCTCTTCATTTTAAAAAATATATTTTTTGTTTGGAAGCAAAAATTATAACATACTTTGATGTGATGCTTAATGTATGCAGAGGTGATTTTTAAGAAAACTATATCATAAATGGGGAGAGTAAAAAGACCTAATTTGTAAGCCCTTAAATACTGAAGATGAATGCAAAAGTCAGTAAGAGACAGCAGAAGAAGAAGTCAAAGAAATGTGGCAGAAAGAAATTTCAGAATGATTCCAAGCCTGAAAAGAATTTGATGTACCATTTCTGGTTCTGAGATATAGGAGGCCATGTGTGAGGACCAGAGAGAAGCCTCTAGGAGATAAGGGTGGCCCCTGGTTGACATCCAGAAAGGAAATGGACCTTAGTCCTACAACCAGAAGGAACTGAATTCAGTCACAATTTGAATGAGCTTTGTGTTGGTTTGGAACTCTACATACCCCAGAAAATCCTGTCCATAAAGCTAATCCATGCCTGTGGGAGTACACCTATTGTAAGTAGGACTTTTGATGAGCTTACTTCAGTTAAGGGGTGGCACTGGGTGGGTCTTAATCTTTTTTCTGGAGTCTTTATAAATGGGATGAATACAAAGAGAAAGAGAGAGAAAGCCACAGGAGCAAAATGCTGACAGCAACAAAACCCAGAAGAGAAGGAAGAGACCAGCAGATGCTGCCATGTGCCTTACCATGTGGCAGAGGAACCAAGGATTGCTAGCAGCCAATCTTTGGAAAGAAAGCATTGCCTTGATGATGCCTTGATTTGGACATTCTCATGGCCTCAAACTGTAAGCTAATAAATTCCCCATTGTTTAAAGCCAAGATATTTCATGGCATCTGTGCCAGTTTAGATATATTATGTTCCCCACAAAAGCCATGTTTTAATCCAATCTTGTGGGATATTTGGATTAGGTTGTTTCCATGGAGATGTGGCTCACCCAACTGTAGGTGAAACATTTTGATTAGATAATTCCATGAAGGTGTGGCCCCTTCCATTCAGGGGAGGTCTTACTTAGATCACTGGAGTCCTTTAAGAGGAGCAGGAGCCAACAGGGATGTTCAGAGATGCTTGGAGATGTGAACAGAAGGATGCTTGGAGATGCTAAGCTAAGAGATGAAGCCCAGAGTTTGCCCCAGAGAAACTAAGAGAGGACCCCAGATGCTTAGAGAAAAACACCCTGGAAAAACAAGCAAGAATGCACAGGAGCTGAGAGAGAGAAGCTAAGAGAGATAGAAGTCCAGAGACATTTTGGAGAAAGCCATTTTGAAACACAACCCAGGAGCAAAGGACCAGCAAACACCAGCCACGTGGCTTCCCAGCTGACAGAAGTGTTCCAGATGCCATCAGTCGATATTCAGTGAAGGTTTCCTCTTGCTGATGCCTTAGTTTGGACTCTTTTATGGCCTTAGAACTGTAAATTTGTAACCAAATAAACCTCCTTTATAAAAGCCAATCCATCTCTGGTATTTTGCATAATGGCAGCTTTAGCAAACCGGAACAGCATCTGCTTTAAGCAGCCTAGGAAACAAAAAGAAGCTTGGAAGGAGATTCTTCCCCAGAGCCTCCAGTAAGGAATACAGTCCTGCTGATACCTTGATTTTAGCATGGCGAGACCTGTATCAGACTTCTGAGCAACAGAAACTGTAAGATAATCTGTAAGATAATATTCTTGCATTGTTTTCAGACACTAAGTTTGTAGTAATTTACTACAGCACAAGTAGAAAACTCATATGGTCATCAAAAGGAAAACTGGATTGAATTTATTAATAGCAGACAAACTAAGATTTCAAAACAAAGAAAATGGTCAGTAGCAAAGAGCCCATTTTTATCATTTTATGCCCCCAAAAGAAGAGATCCAAAAAATAGAAATCAAAATCTTAGAAAAGTAAATGTGGTGGTAGACACATCTGGAATTATAGTTAGGGATTTTGATACCACACACCATATTGGGCCACACAGGGGTGGCACTCAGGAACAGAACTAAGAACCAGGGGCTGTGGGAGGAGGCCCTGGGGACCTGGGAGAGGTGGGTAATGGGTGCTTGTGTGAGGAGTCAATCAGCCTGTGTTTGCATCACCTTCTCAGTCCGTCTTGTGGGCGCAGGCATCCAGAGGTCTAATCTATTGATGCTTTTTTTCTGCAGTGAAGGGAAGGTGGTTGTTGTCCCTACTCAGGTAGAGGCAAAGGGAAGAATGTAACATAATTTTCTCCTACTTCTACTTTCATAGCCTCCTCCTTTCCATCTGCACCCCCTCATCTTCCCCCACCCCCAAGGGTTCTAGAAAGACTTCCATCTCTCCAGGTTCATTGTCGTTGTTGTGCACGTTCCCAAAATCCGTTTTTCCTCTCACTTTTGTTTTTCCAGTGTTGATATTGCCTAAGGGAGTCAGCAGGAACACTTTCTTATAAACTATTAATGCTCATAATTTTGTATGTAACTTAGTAACATTTGCTAAGTTTTTGGTATTGCCTACGATTATGTACTTAGCTAAATTTAGCATCTATATTTCATGGATGTCCTAAGGAAATCATGGCTTTTATATGCTCAACCTACTGAACGTGTTTGGGAGTCTTAAATCTGCCTGCTGCAACGCAAGGAAATAGATGGTAAACTGAGAGTTCCTTATTCACCCTGCACATCAGGCAGTTAGCATTGTCTATTATTTAAATCATGAGAACGGCACCGAGTTCTATCAACTGTTGAGACCATTTCTCATTTCTCAAAATAAGATGAAACCAGAAGTAATAATGTTGGGAAAGGGGCACATGAGAGAAAATTTAGAAGAGAAATATGCTAACCAAACTATGATGACTTCATAATCATCTTTCCTCCTTTACTGGACAGATTCTCTACCAGCAGTGTTAAAAGGAAAATTGACCACCTCCAGCAACGTCTGTCTAGGTAATACAAAGCTGAATGTTGTGTTTCATCACAGCTGTTCTAACCAGTTAAAGCTGAAAAAAAAATCATTATCTGTGAGTGACATTCACTGTATCTACTGGAAGGCCCTTTTCTGTCCATAAAACAGGGGGATGTCTTTTTACCCGATGTGTACAGACCTTTGGACTCTTCATTCCTATACAAAGTGCTGGCTTCAATCATTAATTAGCATAATTAATTAATAGTTCTTACAAGACCCTGACTCATTCCCCTCCCCCAAACACTTTAATGTATTTGCTGGTCAATATTGCCTTTTGTGGCAGGTCAATGAATTTTGCATATTTTATTTTCTTTTAGCCCTGGGGCTCTTGTTTTATGCTTGACAAGCATTTAGGTTTTAGAACTTTGCTTCTCAAATTGTGGTCCATGAACCATAAGCATTGACCTCTACTGAGAGCATGTTAGAATCCTCAGGACCCTCTCCCAAGCACTGCTGAATCGAAATTTGCATTTTAACAACAGGTTTAGGATTCATATGTAGAATAAAGTTAGAGAAGCACAGGTCTAAGAAAGGCTTTCTCAGAGGTGAATCCATGGACAATCCACACCAAAAGCACCAGTAAAACTTGTTTTAAATGCAGGGTCCTAGAATCCATTTCAGACCTACCTAATCAGAATCCCAGCAGGTAGAAGCTTGGGAATCTGCATTTTAAATAAGCACCTTGAGTGATTTTATGCCCACTGAAGTGTGAGAACAACTGCTTTAGAAACTTCAGTCATCAAGCAGGTTTTTATTTTTTAAAATCAGGGAGTTTGTGTTTCACATTTACAGTTATTATTTCCATCTATTTTAAGGAAAGCAAGTTCATTTTAATTAATCTGGGACTTACCAAACCGAAGCAATGAGAATGCTATCTTATCTCCAAATGGTACATGTGCAATGTATAAAAGATCTAATATTTATTATGTTGTCTTAATCTTTTATTTGGTGGGTCAAAATGTCTTATCCTTGTGAGTGCTTAACAGCCAAAATAAATTATCACCAAAATAAACTGCCCCAATGATTCACCTTAGGTAGAAAGACAAAGAAGCATTGTAGATTTTTTTTCTGCATCATAATTTTATGAAATTTAAATGAGACTTCAGTGCCCTATTTTAAATTCAAATTACTTTATGGAGAGGCTCACTTCCTTATGTATTTGCCTACCTGTAGCTTTACAGCAATATAGGTGCATCTAGCAGTCTGTCACATCGTGCATAAGTAATAGATTGCCTTTCACTACAGTTAATTTTGTATGATGATTTGCTTTAGTATATAATATCAATAGACCTTACAACTCAAATTGGAAAGCATCAGAAATATGAGATTAAAACAAAAGGACAGACTCTGATGTTAGCTTTCATGTAAGAGGACATATGAAAATATTGTGTGCATGTGTGTATTAACAAGTATAAAAATTTGATTAATCGTATCAATGGCCTGTTTTTTTCTTAATTTAAAAATTTCCAAAACTTCCAAACACTATACCCACCAACCAACAATTTCCCTTCTCCTCTTCCCCTTGTTCCCTTGGTGACATCTAATCTCATTTCTGTCTCTAGGATTTGATATTTCTAGCTATTACATATATGGGAACTCAGGCAGTTTTTGACCTTATGTGCATTGCTTAGTTCAAGTTGCATCCATTTTGCAGCATGTCTCAGAACTCCATTCCTTCTTATGGCTGAATAATATTTCATAGCATATATGTACAACTTTTCATTTATCCATTCACCTACTGACGGACACTTTGGTTGATTTTGCCTTTTGCCTATTTTGAATAATGCTATGAACATTGCTGTACAAGTGTCTAAGTCCCTGTTTTCACTTTCTTAGGAGTGTCATTGTCAAGTCACATGGTTATTCAATATCTAACTTTTTGAGGAACCACCATACTGCTTTCCACAGTAGCTGTACCATTTTACATTCTCACCTACAGCACAGAAGGGTTCCAATTTCTCCACATCCTATCCAACACTCGTTATTTTCTGTTTTATTAATAATAGCCATCAATGGGAGTTTGAAGTGTAATCTCATTGTGGATTTGATTTGGAATTCCCTGATGGCTAAGGATGTTGAACATCTCTTCAAGTGCTTCTTGGCCATTCGAATATCCTCTTTGGAAAAAAATCTATTCAAGTCCTTTGCCTATATCCTTATGAGATATAGGATTTGAAACTCATCTCATATTCTATAGGTCGTCTTTTCACTATCTTGATAATTTCTTTTGATGTACAAATTTTTAGTTTTGATGAAGTCAAATTTATCTGTGGTTTCTTTTGTTGGTCATGCTTTTACTGTCACATCTAAGAATGCGTTGCTAAATCCAAAATCATGAAAATTTTCCACTATACTAAGAGTTTTACGATTTTTAGCTCATATTTTTATGTCCTTGTTCAATTTTGAGTTATTTTTTGTATTTGGAATGAGTAGGGGTGCAACTTTATTCCTTTGCATGTGAATATCCAGTATTCCAAGTGCCATTTGTTGAAGTCACTATTCTTTCCTCATTGCATGTACTTGGCACCATTGTCAAATTGGCCTTGAATGGGTGGGTCTGTTTCTGGACTTTCAGTTCTGTTCCATTGGTCAATATGTCTATCCTATGCCAATACCTCACTGTATTGATTATTGTAGATTTGTAGTAAAATTTTTAAATCAGGAAGTGTGAGTCGTCCAACTTTGTTCTTTGGCAAAATTGTTTTGTCTGTCCAGGGCCCATTGTAATTCCAAATGAATTTGAGGATCAGCTTTTTCATTTCTGGAAAAAAGACTGCTAGAATTCTGATAGGGGTCATTTGAATCTGTAAGATCACTTTGCGTTGTAATGGCATCTTAACTATATTGTCTTCTAATCCATGAATACTTGGTATATTGCCATTTATTTAAGCCTTCTTTCATTTTTCACCAATGTTTTGTAGATTTCAGTGTACAAGTATTTCACCTCCTTGATTAAATTTATTCCTAGATATTTTATTCTTTCAGATGCTGTTGTAAATGGCATTGTTTTCTTAATTTCCTCTTTGGAATGCTCAACTTCAACTTGCATCCCCAACTTTTTGAGCATGAGGTGTCCTCTAGCTGCTCTAGCAGAGCAGGCTGCATCTGGAATCTGTACCACCATTTCCACAGATGCCACCATTTCCACAGCTATTGCTACAGGGTGGGGGAATAGGAGATAGTTCCTGGCTCATGCATGTCCTCACTTATAAAACCTTGCAAGCTTGCCATCCTCTCCCTTTCTCCAGCACTCTTGTGGTGGTTCTCAGTGTCCAATATGAATACAGGTTTCATAACTAGTTAATTCCAAGCTTTTTATCCATTTCATTTATTTGTTGTGTGAAGAATGTGATGTGTAAAAGTCCCTACTCTGCCATTTTGCATGCATGCTCTCCCAATGGCCTGGTTTTTCCCTTTATTAGAGAAGTTGTGAGTTTACAGAATAATCACATATAAAATACAGTATTTTCATATACCACCACACCAAGAACATGTTGCATTGGTGTGGAATATTTGTTATAATTTACAATAGCATATTTTTATTACCCTATAAATTAAAGTCCGTGGTTTAACTTAGGGTTCGCTGTTTGTGTAGTGTACTTCCATAGATTTTTTAAAAAACTTTATTATGTTACCATATATACAACCTAACATTTCCCCTTTTAATGATATTCAGATATATATATTTCAGTGTTGTTAATTGCATTCACAATGTTGTGCTACCATCACCACCATCCATTACTAAAACATTTCCATCATCCCAAACAGGAACAGTACATTTGAAGCCTTAACTTTCCATTCTTTACCACTAGCCATCCCTTGGTAACCTATATTCTAGATTTGGATGCTATGAGTTTGTGTATTCTAATTGTTTCAAATAAGTGAAATCACACAATATTTGTCCTTTTGTTTCTTGCTTATTTCACTTAACATGATGTCTTCAAGGTTCATCCATGTTGTCGCATGTATGAGGTCTTCATTCCTTTTTATGGCTGAATAATATTCCATTGTATATATTTACCACATTTTATTTACCCATTCATCAGTTGATGGACACTAAAATCTTTGTTCTAGCAGCAGTGGTCAATGCACTGTAAGAAATGATAAACAGAGGCGCAGGAGTGGCCTTTAGCATCCTAGACATAATGGAAGTTTATCTTTAGGGGCCCTGTGTCAGTAGATTATGGACTTGTTCAAATCTCCTCCTTAGGCTATCCCATATTTTTTCTCAACTTCTACTGATAAGGCTATTTTGGACATTTATGCAAAAAGATTTTTTTTCTGAGCCCATTCCATTCTAATTGGATCAGACTCCTCGGAAGAGGATTCTGGATGCTGTGCTTTAATAAACTCTAGAAACATTTCTGATCAAGAAAGTTAGAGATTCACAGGCAACTTAGTTTTCTAGTACCCACAGTTGTGAAATACCTAACTGATTATTTAATAAAACTTATTTTTAACAGCTTCATTGAGATATAATTAAATAGAAAAAATGTACCCATTGTAAATATACAGTCTGAGGATTTTTAGTAAATTTGTAGAATTGTACTATAATCCAAGCAGTTTCAGAAAATTTCCATCACCGTAAAAGCTTTCCTCTTGCCCATTTGCAGTCAATCACCACTCCCATTCCTAGCCTTGGAAAACACAGATCAGATTTCTGTCTTTATAGATTTTTTTCTACAAATTTAATTGAAATGAAATCATACTAAATATACCCTTTGTCTTTGGCTTCTTTCACTTAGCATAATGGTTTGCCCTATTCATTCTGTTGCATATATCAATAATTCATTCATATTTATTACCGGATAGTATTCCACTGTATGGACACAAAATTTCAGTTTTCATTTTTACCAGCTGATTGATATTTGGATTGTTTCTATTTGGGGGCTATTACTCATAAAGCTGCTATGAACATTACATACAAATTTTTGTGTGGATATATGCTTTGATTTCTCTTTGATTGTGTATTCGTTTCCTATAGCTTCTGTAACAAATTAACACAAACGTAGTGACTTAATTCAATATAAATTTATTGTCTTACATTTCTGGGCTACACTGTTTCTGGAGGCTTCATGGGAGAATGTGTTTCCTTGTCTTTTTCAGGTTTTAGAGGGTGGAGCCAAAACCCATCAATTTATCATTACATTTATGCATTTTCCTTTTAAATTCTGTAGGAAGTAAAAAGTAGTGTTACAAATCATAAATAAAATAGTACTAGTATTTATATATATTTCCCATATTGTTATCTTTTCCAAAGATCCTTATTTATTAATGTGGGTTTGATCTATTGTCTAGTGTCTTTTCCTTTCAACATGAAGAACTCCCTTTAGCATTTCTTCTAGGTGAGGAATTCCATTAGCTTTTGTTTATCTGGAAAGGTCTTAATCTTTTGTTCATTTCTGAAAGACAGTTTTGCCAGATATAAAATACCTGTTTGGAAATTTTTATTTATTTGTTTATTGCTTTTAGCAATTTAAATATGTCATCCCACTGCCTTCTTGCCTCCATGGTTTCCAATGAGAGATAAGCACTTAATTTTACTGAGGCTCCCTTACATGTGACACATTGCTTACCTCTTGTGGCTTTCAGAATTCTCTTTGTATCTTTGGTATTTGACAATTTGATTAAAATATGTCACAGTGTGGGTCTTTTGGGGTTTACCCTGTTTGGAGTCTGTTGAGCTTCGTTGATGTATATATTCATGGCTTTTTTAAAATTTGCAATGTGTTCAGCCCATTGCTTTGAATATTCTCTATGCCCCTCTCTCTCTTTCTTCTAATTCTGGAACTCCCACAATGCATATATTGGTATGTTTGATGGTGTCCCAATTTTCCTCAGGCTCAATTCTCTTTTCTTCATTTTTTCTTCATTTTCTTCATTTTTCCACTCCTGAGACTGAATGACTTTAATTGTTTTATTTTCAAGTTCACTGATTCTTTTTTCTAGCGGCTCCAATATGCTGTTCAGACCTGTTGAGACCTGAATCACATCCCCAACAGAAAGGCATGCTTGGATCTCAACCCCTGGTTCTGTAGGTGAGAACCTACTTGTAAATATGAACTTTGAAGAAAGAGAAGCCTTGAGGAGCAGCCAGAAGTCAACAGAACCCAGAGGAGAAAGGAGATTCTGCTGCCATGTGAATTGTCATGTGATAGAAAAGCCAAGGAACCCCAGAGATTGCTGGCCTCCCAGAAGATACCAATCCCAGGAGGAAACACACCTTACAGCCTCTGAAACCATGCACCAATAAATTCTGGTTGTTATCCCAACTCATAGGATGGTATTTGTCTTAGCAGCTTGGAAACTGAAACAGTTTTTGGTACTGGAAAGTGGGATGCTGCTATGACAAATACCTAAAAATGTGGAAACAGCTTTGTAAAAAGGTAAGGGGTGGGGGCTGGAAGAATTGTGAGATGCTTGATGTAGAAAGCTTACATTGCTTTGAAGAGACTTTTGGTAGAAATATGGATGTTAAAGGTACTTCTGATGAGGCCTTAGAAGGAAATGATGAATGTGCCACTGGAAATTGCAGGAAAGGAGATCCTCATTATAAAGTGGAAGAGAACTCTGCAAAATTGTGTTCTGATGTCAGGATGAAAGTGGAACTTGTAAACAATGAACTTGGTATTTGTCTGAGGAGATTTCCAAGCCAAATGTGGGATGTGCAGCCTGGCTTCTTCTTGCACCTTAAAATAACATGCAAGAGGAAATGGAATGAGCATGTTCATAACTAATTTTTATGAGACTTTATACTTAGCATTGTTACTGAAATGACTTAAAGCTTTTAGCATGTTGTGATGGAATGCACATATTGTGCATGTGGGAATAGCATATCTTTTGGGGGACCAGATGGCAGACTGCTGGGGATTGAATCATGTCCCCCACAAAAGGCATGTTTATGTCCCAACTCCTGGTCTTGTGGGTGTGAATCCATTTGTAAATAGAGGACCTTTGAAGATGTTATTATTTAAGTTGTGCTCAAACTGAATGAGAGTGGCCCTTAATCCATTATGACTGAAGTCCTTATAAGCAAAGAAACCTGACACAGAAAGAGAAGACTTGGGGAGCAGCCAGAAGCGGGAAATCAATGGAACTTGGAAGAGAAAGAAGATGCTGCCATGTGCATTATCATTCCAGGAAAATCCAAGGAACCCCAAAGATTGATGGCCAGGCAGAAATTACCAACCCCAGGAAGAAGCAAGCTTCTAGCCTCAAACCGTGGGCCAATAAATTCCTGTTGTTGAGCTAACCCATTTTATGGTACCTGTTTTAACAACCAGAAAATTAAAACAAGCACCTCTAGGTAATTTGTTATTGCTGCTACTGTGGTCTTCAGCTCTGTTGTTATTCCAATCATAATCTCAATCTCTTTATTGATAATCTCTTTGTATTCCTCTATAGTTTTCCTAATGTCCTTTACTTCTTTGCCCTTTTCTTTTAGCTCTTTGGGTATATTTAGGACTATTTTTCAAAGTCTTTGTCTGGTATGTCCTGGATCTGGCCCTCCTCATTGATGGTTTCTAATTCTTTAATTTTCTTTTTTTGCATGAACCATCACTTCCTGTTTCTTTGTATGCTTTTGTAATCTTTTGTTTCAACCTGAGTTTTTAATGTGTTATCTGGAATTTAGACTCTGAGGTATCTGTTCCTTAAGTTTATGTCCATTATACTAAGGGAAAGTAGCCAGATCATTGAGATCTATGTTCACTATACTAAGAGAAAGCAGCAGAGGGTCACATATTGTATGATTCTATTTAAGTGCAATATCCAGAATACCTAAGAACATAGAGACAGAAAGCGTATTGGTGGTCCCATAGTCTGGGATTATGGGGGAATGCGAGTGAATGTTTAATGGGTATGGAGTTTTTTTTTGAGGGGGGAATGATGAAAATATTTTGGAACTAGATAAATATGATGGTTAAACAGTATTATGAATGTTCTAAATGTCACTGAATTTTGTACTTTAAAATGGTAGTTTTATGTTAAGTGAAATTCACTTTGATAAAAAAACAAAATATGATATTCTCACACATCTATTAGAATACTTAAAATTAAAATGCCTGATCACAGTACATGTTGGCAAGGATGTAGATCCATTGGAATTCTCATACATTGCTGGTGGGATTGTAAAGTGTTGCAATCATTTTGGAAAACAGTTGGCAGTTCTTTGAGCAGTTAAAAGATATCTACTTGGTGATCCAGCCACTACATTCCTAGGTATACAATAGTATATGTTCATAATCATATTATACAAAATGTTGTAGCAGCTTTATTCATAATACCTAAAAACTTGAAAGAACCCAAATGTCCATCAGCAGGCAGAAGGATAAGCAAATTGAGGTGTATCCATAAAAGGAACACTACTGAATAATAAAAACAGATGAACTATTGATTGGCACAATCATATGGTTGATTTTTTAAAAATAATACATGCTGTATGATACCATTTATTTAAAACTCTAGAAAATTCAGGCTTACCTTTAGTGAAAGAAAGTTGGCCAGTGGCACCTGTGGAATTAGGGTCACAGGGAGGGACATGAAAGATAGAATCCAAAGGTTCACAATGAAACATTTGGTTATGATGGATGTTGTACTAGTTTGAAGCTGTTATGTACCCCAGAAAAGGCCATGTTCTTTTAATCCATTCCTGAGGGTGCAGACCTATTGTGGATGGGTTAGGTTACTTCAATTCAGATGTGACCCACCCCATTAAAGGTGGTTCTTAATCCTTTTACTGGAGTCCTTTATAAGAAGATAAAACACATACAGAAGCTAAGAGATGAAATTAAGAGAAGCTCACAAAAAAAGACACAGAGAAGCTGAGAGGAAGGCACTGAAGCCGGAAGCCTAAAGCAATGACTCCCTGGAGAGAAGGACCAACAGACACCAGCCATGTGCCTTCTCGTGTGACAGAGGTTTCCCAGAAGCCAGCAGCCTTTCTTTAGAGTCCAGGTATTATCCTGTTGGTGTCTTGAGTTGTGACATTTTCATGGTCTAGGAACTGTAAATTGTAAGTTAATAAATCCCCATTGTAAAAGCCAACCCATTTCTGGTATGTTGTTCTCTGGCAGCTTTAGCAAACCAAAACAGACATCTTACTTTCCTGGGGCTGCCATAACAAAGTACTACAAGCTGGATGGCTTAAAGAAGCAGAAATGTATTGTTTCACAGGTCTGGAGACTAGAAGTCTGAATCAAGGTTTCAGCAGGGCCACACTTCTTCTGAAGACTGCAAGGTTATGGTAGTAGCTTTCTGGCACTCTGGCATCCTTTGGCTTGTGGCATAAATCAATATCTGCTTCTGTCATATGGCTGTGTGTTTTGCCTGTTGGTCTATCTGTGTCCAGATTTCCTCTCCTTAAAAAATAACATTCATATTGCATTAGGGCCTATCCTAAGTCAGTTTGTCCTTATCTTAACTAATAACATCTTCAAAGATCTTATTTCCAAGTAGAATCACAGTTAAGCAATAAAGGGACACAATTCAATTCATAACAGTCCATCCTCTGGTCCCATAAAATTCATGTTCCTACCACATACAAAAAACATTCACCACGTTTCAGAATTCCTAAAAATCTTAAGCCATTCAGCCCAACTCTAAGTCCAAAACCATATTTAAAAATCATCTAAATCAGGTATGGATGAGATTCTTGATATGATCCATTGTGGAACAAAATTCCTCTCTACATGTTGACCTGTGAAATACAAGTTATCTGCATCAAAAATGCAATCATGGGACAGACATTGGATAGATAGTCCCATTCCAGAAGGGGGAAATTGGAAGGCAAAAAAGGATCACTTGTCCCAAGCAAGTCTGAAACCCAGTAATGTAAATTCCATTAGATTTCAAGGCCTCTGAGTAATCTCCAAACACCAGGGTGTTGACACCATCCTCTTGACCAGAGGAGGTTTCTGAGCTTTTGTCTCAGCTTCTCTGTGGGTCTTCTTGCTTCTCTCGGGGTGTTCTCTTTCCAAGCATCTCTGAGCTCTCTGCAAAATGTCTCTGCCTTTTATCCTCTCATAGAGGGGTCCAGCAAGGGGATTAAGACCCACCTTGAATGGGTGGGGTCACATCTCTATTGAAACAACCTAATCAAAAAGTCCCACCCACAATAGGTCTTCCCCAACAAGATTGGATTAAAAGAATATGACTTTTCTGGGGTATGTAACAGATCCAAACCAGCACATAGAGTTAGGCATTCCTGCCATGATACCTCATGACATCTTGCATCTACTACTGGAGTATCACTTCCACACTATCCTCCCACTGCAATATGGGAAGCCTAATACAGAGATGATGATATACTCATATTTGTATTTTAAGCACCTAGATCAGTGTCTGAATGAATGAGCGTGTTCATACAGAAGGGACTGCATTGCTGTGTGACTCTAGAAGATGGCGCAATTATTAATGCACTGATTATATTAACAACCTACCCAAAACCAAGGCCCATTTATTTCAATGTCATTTTGGTGGAATCCTCAACATTTGTATCTGTGCCATCACAATTAATTGAACCCAGCCAATTAGTTAGCCACATGAATCACTGGCAAATGTTTATGTTTTATAAGCTCTTAATTATCAGAGGGAATTCAGAATACTTTGCACTGAGTAAGTTTACTGTAACTTTACATAATGATTTTAATTTATTCAAAATGATTAATTTGTATTATTCACACTTTTATTCAAATATATCTGTTTATGTGTTACTAGGTTTCTGTGCATGTAAATTGAATAAATATGCATCTGACTGCATTAATATTTAAACTCTTCCCAGGTAATTTGTGTAGTCTGTGTTTATAGTTTACAAAGGGTCTTTGATTACTGAATACAGAAGCACTTTTAAAAACTTAGATTGCTTTATAATTCTAATACCTTTTAAACTATAGAAACTATTGAAGGTGAAGTTGAATACAAATTAATGCTACAACAGTTAGGTAAAGTCAGGGAAAATGAAAATAATGGTGGTTTTCTATTAATGAAATGTATTCATATACTGACCTTTACTATAATGTTGAAAGTTTGTCTCTGTCTGTGTGACCTTTTTAGATGTAAAATTTTCTTAGTAGGTAAAAATTGGGGCAATTTTGACAACATAGGAATTCCCAATTTTACAGTCATTAGAAAGCATTATAATGCTTGTGCCAATCTTGTCAAAAATTAAAATGTGAATTTTGTTTTTCAAAAGTGAATTTTAGTCAAGCCAATATTTTTAGTACATTATAAGGATTACATCTGCTATAAGATACTTGATTTCTCTATTGGTTGTTCTGTGAGAAGAGTTGTTAAAGAAGATACCATTTTGTCTCATTGCCATTTGTTTTATTGAATAATCATTTTATGCTTAACAAGGACATAAGAAGTCTTGCTTTCTCATTTGGCTTGAGTAAACAAAAAAACATGAATTAATGCATTGAGCTTAAGAGGCTATTATGGATACCATAAGGATAGGAGATTTTTATCTCATGAAAAGTTGTTATTGCCAAACACTTTATTAAATGGTTCTTCTAGAATTCTACCCTTTCAGTTCTTTGCACCTTCTTGATTAAGTGGCTGCTTTGTGATGTAGATTTTGCCTGAGTTGCCTAGAAAGACTTTCTTCACATTTTATCTTGAATAATTTATACTACCACACATTAAACTAGAGTCAAACTTCAAAGAAATGCTGAAGGTATTTGTGAGCATAAGTAACTAACAATTGAATCAGTTTAATGAATAGCATTACAAAGGGTCTTTGATTACTGAATACAGAAGCACTTTTAAAAACTTAGATTGCTTTATAATTCTAATACCTTTTAAACTATGGAAACTATTGAAGGTGAGTCTACTTTCATGACTTGGGATTCAATATAGGAATCTGTATCATAGATCTTAACATCTTTTTTCTTTATGTAATATTCTGGAATGGATTTAATTAGGCCCAAAGTTCCAGGATTATTGAAGTCATAGACACTAAAGCTATAAGTAATGGTATTTTCCTTTCTGTGATATGCTTGCCAAGTCAAAAACAAAATACAATGCAAAAGTATACAAGCATTTATAATTTAATTATGGCAGGAAAGGAAGTCTTGTAAGTCTTCATTCAAAATAATAACTGACTCAACATGAAGAACAAGTCTCATATGGTCTCTTCCATTTACATTTATAATACTGCACTTTCTTAATTCTTTTCTCAAGCCTCCCTATGGTAAAAGAAATGTAAAGATGCTGAGACATTGAGTTTTAAAGTAGGAGAATATGAACCAACACAGAGGGGTCAGGTCCCTACAGGTTAATTCTCGAAGAATTACTCAAACCCATTAGTTTAGAGGATCGGGGATTTACTCATATACACCCGTGTGAAGTCCTCCTCCCAGATCAAAGGCAAGAGTGGGGCTTATAAAGACAAAAACCAACAAGTTTCTCAAGGAAAAGGGATTGGTCCATTTGTACAAGTCCTCGGTTTGACAGTTAGGGATTGGAATGGACTGACTGCTTGTAAGAAAAGGTTAAGTTTAGCTTTCACATAAAGGCAACATGGAAAGGGGAAATGGAAACTAGACCAGACTGGTTCAAACTGACTCCACAGTTGAAGGGAAGGAAAAGGTCCCTGACATAAGCCTAGAGTTGGTACCAGCTCCCTACATGGGTAGGAACAAGTAATAACCAAAGTCACTGAAATGTAAAGAAATGTGGGGTATAATCAAAGGCGGGAACTCTCAGCAGGAAATTTAAATTAGTTAGCTCTCTTGGATAGGCTGTAACCTCTGGAGTACCCAGTTAATGGAGAAACAGGGGAGGGACTTGCATGTTAGGTGTAGGGTTTAACTATTGCTGTGTTCTTTTGTTCAGGGCGCCTGCCACGTTTTTGGTTGTGTGCCCATTCTTGCAAAATCGTGAATAAATTTGTTTCTCCTCCACAATCGTGTGAGTTTTTATTCTCTTTTGGATACAGTGTTCTTTCCAACATGCTGAGCCCCACATCCATATGTTGAGTTGAGATAGAAAAGTCACAAGTTCATCCAAAAAGCTATTTTCTGAAAATGCTAATATTTCCTCCTTCTTCTGGTACCACGACTGCTTGGTGTGATATTTGGTGTCATGCTTAGTGCATGAAAATCCCTATACAAGGTTCAGTGAAACTTTCCAGAACTCCAGCCATTCTATTCACCTTCAAAGCAGCAAAAAAGAGGAAGGGTGAGAATAAGCATGTGCCTTCTTCCTATTGAAGAAGCTTTCTAGAAATATCACACAGCACTTCCGCTTGTAGTCCATTGGCTAAATCTTAATCAAATGACCACACATAGCTGGGAAGAAGAATGAGAACGCTCCTTCCCCTCCTCCCACACCTGAATAAAATTAGGGTTTTGTCATCGAGAAGAAGGGAACAATGTTAATTGGGGTAAATATACCAATGGTCTCCTCCATGATAGAGCACAAAAAGGATTTTTATCCCAAACAGCACAACATTATCTAGTATTTCATGAGTCTGGATTCATAGGCATAATGAGGCCCTTTGATCTTCTATATATGTCTTAATAAGATAATACTTAGTAATGCAAATGCAACAAGATCACATTTTCTTAAAGCTTTCTGTAATGTTTGTCCTTGAACAGAATTCCAAGCACAAATAAAATTTAAGAATGCATTTTTAAAATCAGAATTATGAATCCTGCATAATACCTCAGTGGTTGACTTTCTTATTTAATCTTCACCATAATAAACATGGTATGGTCTCAACAAAGCCCCGTGTGGTCTCTGGGTTTAATCAGCATGGTAGCTCTGGGGAATGAGAAAAGGTTAAAAACAATCCCCATGAACTAACTAGATCATTTTTAGTTCTTTTTATAAATATTCATGTTCTCCTAGTTTTAAGCACATGATAGTATTGCACTTCCCAACCAATGTTAAAGTTATGTGCAAACATGTAATTGATTTGGCCAATGACGTGAGGGAAAGTGCTGTATATCATTTCTAAGTGGTAGCTTTAAGAGACATTGAGCAAGTTTTTCAGGTTCCTTTCTGCCACAATGATTGTAGAAGCACACATGGAAATTGAGCCTCAGAGGGCGTGCTCTCTATCTATGATAGACATGTAGAGTGAACAAGAAATAAACTATCATGCTAATGCACTGATTATGGGGCTTGTTTATTACTGCAGTGTGACCTAGACTATAGTACTTAATATTCTTCACCAGTGTAACTTCAGTTAATGTCTTCCAAAAAATATATTTTCTCTTTTCAAATGAGCTTATGGTGCTGAAATTAAATCTTGTGTTGTTAAAAATATGATAGAAACTGTTGTCAAAATTTTAAAATGCATGTATCTATAAACTGTTCTTTGTAATCAACATATAAATATGAAACACCTTTGAAACTTCATGGATAATAAACTTTGTATTCAACACACATTTTACTTTATTGGAACAGGAACCATTAGCAAAGCAAGAACAGTTAACACATTCTTATTCTAATTGAACCCAAAGGATTTAGCTGGCAAGGATCAATTTAAAAGACTGGATTTTAACCACAATTTAAAATTGATTGATGGACCAGCTGTGCTCAGAAATGAGCACTTTGAAAATAATTTCATACACTGATATTATTTGCTGTTTTACTAGCAATATCATTTACTCATTCAGCAAATACTTACTAGGTGGCACCTCAAGCACCGTTTTTAGTACTGGAGAAATAGAGTGATAAATAAGTTTGGTCCTCAAGGAGCCCACCATCAAGTAGAGAAGGAAAAATATCTACACAAATTACTACTGTTGCACAAGGCAGAATGCATTTGGTATTACACATTATGTGAAAAAAAATGCTCTGTGAGTTGATTGGGGAAGAATATCACTAGACGTTATAGAGAACTTCGTGGAAGAAGAGAAGACATTTAAGGAGAATCATCAGGTACTATTCACTTTTACTGTGCATACACTGTACTCTGGTGTAAAATTGAGTAAGATCTTGGTTGTCAGAGTCTAGGAAAGCGGCAGAAATTTCCTGCAAGCAGATGCATGGAAAGAGGGGATGGCAGAAGCAATAAGAGGGGGAGAGGAAAGGAGATGCACCAGACATATACTTGTGCAGATGGTCTACAGGGTCAGCAGAGGAGCTCCATAAATTTAGGGGGTTTATCATTTATCCCTGTGTCCCCATTTGGGTGGCTTAGATTAGCCACCCAAATGAAAGAAAGATGTAATAGAGATAAAATATATACTTCTTCATTAACTACAATACATAATAAGATCTAATGGGGGCTAATAACTACCATATTTTAAAAGTAGTGATGAACACAAACAATATTTCAAGATATCTGTGACAACTGAAGGGCGATAAAAACTTATCTGTGATTCTTTGGTGATCAAGTAATAGGTACAGTGAGTATGACTGTGGTTTGGGAATGCTAAATTGCAGTTAAAAGTTAGGGAAAATAAAAATGGACATTTTTCCCTATTCAAATTCACAGATCCACTCTGTCCTTGAATCTTAGGTTAGAACTCCTTGCTTTAGATACTTCTCAACTGCCCAGGGGCTATTTTTACTTGCTTCCAGTTGGCCACCAGTCCCTTCTTTGATGAACTTCTGGACACATGGAGGATGAAATAAATTTAAAACTTGACCCTCTTATACCACTTCCAAAGAAGGTGTTTTCTGCTCCATCTTTAGAGTATGCATGATACTTGGTATTATAATCAAGATGGGTTCATCACTGAATTTATAGACTCAAGAACATTAATCAGATAAAATAGAATTTTGCCAGGCCAATCATTTTATCAAAAGATTATCTGGCATCTGGAAGTAATGCTTACAATAATCATTAGCTTTATAAACCAGTCCTTGGTCCTTAAAGTTTTTCTAACCTGTTTTTACCATGAACGGTTCAGTTAACTCAGTTCTTCTGTGTTTGAGGGTCCCCCCGGAAATAAAGCAACTTCTTAATTTCTTCAAAAAGCCACTTTCATTAGCTGTTCTCTAACAAAATAGGTAAAGTAAAGTAATGGCTCTCAAATTAGTTTGTTTTCCTATTTACTGTGGTAAAAAATATTTTAGGGATGGCAACTGCAAGTACAGAAAAAAATGAGGTTTGGAGATTGTATTAGTTTCCTCTGTATTAGCCTCAAATTTAGTGGCTTACAACAATGCAAACTTGTTATCTTACAGCTTGGTAGGTCATAAGTCTTACGCAGCTCTCACTCAGCTGAAATCAGGGGGTTGGTAGGACTGTGTTCTGTCCTGAAGGCTCTAGAAGAGATTTGTTCCCTTGCCTTTTCCAGCTTCTAGAGGCTGCCTGCATTCCTTGGCTCATGGCCCACTTCCATCTTCAAAGCCAGCAATGGCAGGTTATGTCCCTTTCACATCACACTGCTCTGACCTCACCATCTGTAATCAAAGCTTCCTCTGCTTCCTCCCTCCTTCCAGTTATAAGGGATCTTGCATTTACATTGGGTCCACCTGGACAAACCAGGATAATCTCCCTATCAGCTAAATAGCAACCATAATTTCATCTGCAACCTTAATTCTGCTTTGCCATGTAACCTAAAAGTTCACAGGTTCTCGGGATTAGGACATGAACATATTTGGGGAGCCAATATTCTGCCTATCACAGAGATTATCTGTGGATTTAAATTAGGCATTCTATTTGAGAGCTCCATTGTCAAAGAGATGACAGTAAGACTTTACTTGTAAAAATTTGTATTCTTTGTTGTTGGTCCACATTGTGTATAGTCTCGCTAATAAATCCTAAAATATTCGTCTATTAGGTCCATGGCAGCCTTAAATTGAAGTGTATAGCAAACCCTCAAATTACATGAAAAAAAACAACTATTCTTTACTTTCAAAACAAATGTTATCTAAACTGCTATTCAGAATGTCTGAGAGTAGAACCAAAATACAGAAAAATTGACAAGCTGGGGTACAGAGTGTCATTTTAAATGTGGTATAAAAACACGGTATTATTTGTAAAAATCAAATGGAAAAATTAGAGGATATGGCTAAAAAAGAGAATTTTCTTGGAAATAGTCAATATGTTTATAGATCACCAAATTCAGGCAAAAGCAGATGTCAGGTGAGCAAATATGAGGTTTTTGAATTCCCAGAAATACATTAGACAAATAGCACCTGAAAGGTCAAATATTAATTGACAGCTTGTTGAGAAAAGTGATCAGGAATATTAAGAGAAAAGGAATTTGACTACAATCAGTAGGCTCTGGAAGACATGGAAGCCTTTCAAGGGAGGCAGCTGCTGCAAGCCATGATCTGTTAATTTTTCAGAAATGCAACCAGAAGTTATGTAGCTGCCCAAGTTTCTTCCTACCTTGATGAGAAAGAAGCAAATGTTTAAAACATAATCTGATAGAAGAGAGTTTTTCAAGAAAGTAAGTTCTAGAACTACTTTTGGCAAAGTACCTATTTAGTCCTAAATTGTGAGATCACCTACTTTTGAGGTTTTGGATTTGGGTTATTATTATCATCATCATCATCAAATTTGTACTTTTCTTCCTTTCTTGAAAATAAAAATGCATCATTTTTACTAAAAAAATGAGCAGTGTAAATATAGATAATTATTGGTTTACTTTTTGTATTTTCTTATTTTTTAATTTCTAAAACAATATAAAACTCAAATGACATTTCAAATACATCTCTGGTATTTCCATATCATAATTTTAAGGCTCTATAAAATTTAGTCAAGATAGATAATTGTTTGGGGGCTTTGTTGCTCTTGTTATTTTCCCATTTACTTTTAAGTGATACTATGAATAGCAATGAATGTGATGTGATACTGCTGAGCATTGTTCTCATCCCCCAAATGCCTTAAAAACCTGTGAGTAACTTACCTAAAAGCTTTTACTTGTTTTCATGTGTGATTTTTTTACCTGCACAACATAATGTAGCCGAGGGTGAGTTACAGGAAGGCATACCTTGGGGATTACTGGCTGGATGGGGATTAACGGCTGGATGGAAGGCCAAAGTCTCTGCTTATGACCTTTTTTAGTTTGCTAGGCTGCTAAAAGCAGATACCTTGAAATGGGTTGACTCAACAGTGGGAATTTATTAGCTTACAATTTTGAGGCTGAGAAAAATGTCAAAATCAAGGCATCATCAAGGCGATGCTTTCTTCCTGAAGACCAGCTGCCAGCATTCCTTTGGCACCTCTGTCACATGGCAAGGCACATGGTGGCATCTGCTGTCTCTCCTCTTCCAGGTTTTGTTGCTTTCAGCTTCTTGCTTCAATAGCTTCCTCTCTCTCTCTCTCTCTCTTTCTCTCTCCCTCTCTTCATACTGTTTATAAAGGACTCCAGTAAGAGGATTAGGACTCAGCCCAGGCCATGCCTTAACTGAAGTATCCTCATCAAAAGGTCCTACTTGCAATAGATGTACATGCACAGGAATGGATTAGTTTTAAGAACAGGATTTTATGGGGTACATACAGTTCCAAATCACCACATGATCATTTGGAAGACTCTACCCAAGTCTTTCCTTTTACCATCGAGACTTAGTTTCCTCATCTGTACAAGGAATGTGTTTAGTTATTTGGCCTTTTTGTCTCTTTTGGCTTATTCTGAACTGTTTAAACCTAGTCAGTGACAAGCATCACCAGATTTAGAAAGGTAAGGGGAGCACAGATTTGTCATTTTTAATGAAATAACTATAGATCTAGAAAAGATGAATGAAAAAATGGATATAGGAACGCTCTGATTATCTATAGCTGTAGAACAAACCATCCCAAATGTAGTGACATATCACTTTTACTTTCACTAACAAATATACATATTATCTTCTAATCTTGTGTGCTAATGCCTTGAATATTTCTATTGATCTCAAAATTTAATCACCAAATTGAAACAGTTGCTTTATTTGAGCAGCACTTATAAAATGATATGTAAACAAGTTCTGCTTCAAGGTTTGGCAGCAGTTAAGTCCAAGTTCATCAGAGTTCTTCTGCTTCATGCATAAATCTTTATCTAGGAGTGAAAGGGACTTCAAGTCTGGAACTCCACGTTCTTCCCTTTAACATCTATCTACACATGCTACTGTGTCATCATCCTGAGCAAGGAAGAGTGAGCAGAGAATTGAGGCCTGTGCTTTCAGCACAGGCTGCCACCTTAATAGTCTAACCAGTACAGATGACTTGCAGACATCTGGAGGTCTGGGGAAGTCTGGGACTTTGCTCTGTGACCAAAAGTATTCCTCCATAGAGCCCCTTTTGCAGCTTTAGATGACAGCCATAACTGAGACAAAGCATCCATGTTTCCATTTCTAGGAGTTACAAGTATGAAGAAGTGAGGAGTGCAATCTTTATTTTCCCTGCTTGTTTAGTTACATTTAAAAGAGTTAAGAAATAATGCAAGAGGGTGATTCTGAGACACCACTGATTGAAAAGCTCCGTCTTCTCCTTTGCCTCATCCCATCTACTATATCTGATTGTATCACCCTCCCCTTTTTAAATTTCTCCTTTGTCTTTTAAGCCAATTTTCTATTCTGATTTCTTTTATGCTGATTTGTGGCAAAACATGGTTAGTTTTCTTCCCCCCATAGCCATGAGGACATTCATCAAAAGTTCCAAATATTTATAATTTTAAAAAATCAGACCTAAATCTTGCTTTGTTTCTGGCTTCTTTCACTTAGATAATGTTTCCAAGGTTCATGCATGTTGTAGTACTTCATTCCTTTTTGTGGTTGAATAGTATTCCATTGTATGGATATACCACATTTTTTAAATCCATTCATCAGTTGATGGACATATAGGTTGTTTTTACTTCTTGGCAATTGTGGATATTGCTGCTATGAACATTTATGTACAAACGTTTGATTAGGAAACTTTTCAATTCTTTAGGGTATATACCTAGGACTAGAATTACTGGGTCATATGGTAATTTGATGCATAACTTATTGAGGAACTGCCAAACTGTTTTCCACAGTGGCTACACCATTTTACATTCCCACCAGCAATGTATGAGGGTTCCAGCTTTTCCACATCCTCACCAACACTTGCTGGTCTCCAGTTTTTTTAACTTTTATTATGGCCATCTTAGTGGGTGTGAAATAATATCTCATTTCATTTTCCTAATGACTAATTATGTGAACATCTTTTCATGTACTTGATGGCCATTTGTATATCTTCTTTGGATAAATATTATTCAACTCCTTTGACCATTTAAAATAAAAGTTAACAGAGTTGCTTTGTTTTAATTCTTCCTTCAGCATCATTCCCTTCAATCATATTGAGATAAGTTGTTTAATATTAGTCAATCAAGCATGTAATACATTTATGAATTCCATTCATTTTAAATGCCCCTGCATAATTATCTTTTGCTTTTGTTAGTAATCTCTGATATTATTGGCATGATGGAGAATTAATTATTGTTTTTATTAGAGAGGTTATAGGTTTACAGAAAAGTCATGCATAAAATACATACAGAGTTCCCTTATACCACCCTATTATTAACACCTTGCATTAGTGTGGTACATTTATTACAATTCATGAAAAAACAATTTTATAATTGTACTATCAACTATAGTCCATTGTTCACAATAGGGTTCACTGTTTGTGTTCTCCAGTCCAATATTTTTATTTTAATGTTTTTAGTCTAGTAACATATATACAACCTTAAAGCTTCCCTTTTAACCACATTCACATATATAATTCAGTGCTGTTAATTACATTCACAATGTTGTGCTACCGTCACCAACATCCATTATCAAAATTTACTATCAACCCACATAGAAACTCTGTACAACTCAAGCATTAATTCTCCATTCTCTAAACCCAAACCAGCCCCTGGTAAACAATACTCCAGATCTTGACTCTATGAGTTTGATTATTCTAATTATTTCATATCAGTGAGATCATGCAATATTTGTCCTTTTATGTCTGGATTGTTTCACTCAACATGATATCTTCAAGGTTCATCCATGTTGTTGCATGTGTCAGGACTTCCTTCCTTTTTAAAGTTGAATAATATTCCATCATATATATATACCACATTCAATTTATCCACTCATTGGTTGATGGACACTTGGGTTGTTTCCTTCTCTTCTTCTGGCCATCGGTTTTGTTATGGTCTCTTTTATTTCCTGGGGGCCTTTTGGTATGAACATGCTAATCAGCTTTTTGTGTTCTGCTGTGGGTCTCTGTGGACTTGGGTCCTGTGCCTGGATATGTGTGGGGTTCTAACTTGCTGCTGTGAGTGGCTTTGTGGTCTACATCCATGGCAGGAGGTGCCCAGGCTGTGCTCCCTCTGTATGACTCTTAAGCTGCGCAGCTGAATGAAGGGTAGGGTTCCAAACTGGCAGATCTGCATTGTAGGTCTCCTACCTGTTTTTGGTGGTTTTTTTAATTCCTTTTTCTTCAATACAGGGCTTATGGAGTCCTCCTCCAATCTCTTTCATCCTCCAGAGTTTCTAGCAAGTGGGCTTTGTCCTTTTATTAATTATTTCTGAGGGGAGACATTTCCAGGAGATGCCTTGTGTTACCATGTTGATGATGTCACTCAGGTATAGAGTTCCTGGTTGCTATTTTTGGCTTTCAGCCCTTTAAATATGTCATCCCACTGCTTTTTTGCCTCCCTGGGTTCTGAAGAGAAATAGGCCCTTAATCTCATTGAGGTTCCCTTGTACATGACAAGTTGCTTCTCTATTTTGGCTTTCAGAATTCTCTCTTTATATTTGGTGTTCAACAGTTTGAGTGTAATATACTGTGGCACGGTTCTATTTGGGTTTATCCTGTTTGGAGTTCATTGAGAATGTTGGATGTATACATTCATATCTTTCAATAGATTTGCAAAGTTTTCAGCCATTCCTTTTTAAAATATTCTCTCTTCCCCTTTCTGTCTTTCTTCTTTTTCTGGGATTCCCACAATACATATATTGGTATGCTGGATGTTATCTCATAGGTTTCTCATGCTTTGTTCACTTTTCTTCATTCTTTATTCTTTCTTTTCCTCAGACTAAATGATTTCAATTTTCTCATCTTCAAGTTCTCTGATTCTTCTGCCAGTTCTAATCTGCTGTTAAATTTTTAATTTCTGCTAGGGAATTGTGCTGGTTTGGATGTATTATGTCCCCCAAAATGCCATTATCTTTGATGCAGTCTTGTGTGGGCAGGAAATGTATTTGGTGTTGATTGGGTTGGAGACTTTCGATTGGATGTTTCCATGGAGATGTGATCACTCAACTGTGGGCAAGATCTTTCATTGGATAATTTTCATGGAAGTGTGGCCCGTCCATTCAGCATGGGCTTTGATTAGTTTACTAGAGCACTACATAAGCTCAGACAGAAGTAGCAAGCTTGCTGCAGCCAAGAGGGACACTTTGAAGAAAGCACAGGAGCTGCAGATGAGAGACAATTTGAAGATGACAGTTGAAAGTAGACTCTTGCTCCAGAGAAGCTAAGAGAGGACACATGCCCCAAGAGCAACTGAGAGTGACATTTTTGATGAACTGCAGCCTAGGGAGGAATGTCCTGGGAGAAAGCCATTTTGAAACCAGAACTTGCAGCAGACACCAGCCATGTGCCTTCCCAGCTAACAGAGGTTTTCCAGACACCATTGGCCATCCTCCAGTGAAGGTACCTGACTGTTGATGTGTTACCTTGGACACTTTATGGCCTTAAGACTGTAACTGTGTAACCAAATAAACCCCCTTTTATAAAAGCCAATCCATCTCTGGTGTTTTGCATTCTGGCAGCATTAGCAAACTGGAACAGGAATTTTAAATTTTGAAACCATTTTCTTTTCAAATTCTATGCCTGGAATGTCCCGGGTCTTGTCCTCTTCACTGATGGTTTTTAATGCTTTAACTTCTCCTTTGCCTGGGCCATCACTTCCCATTTCTTTGTATGTTTTTTGGCCTTTTGTTGAAACCTGGAAAATTTGATATTTGAATGTACTATCACTGGAATTTAGGCTCTGAGGTATCTGTCCCTAAAGCTTGTATCAAGCTAGTGTTAAGACAGAGCTTTCCTCGAATACCATGAGCTAACAAAAAAGAGGAAGAAGGAGGAGAAAGCAGTGGGGAGGAGGAGAGGAAATAATAAAAAGAAACACTTTCCCTGGTCTCTGTAGATTGACTAGTACAAGTGCTCTTCTTCAGGATTTATTCATTCAATGAGTTTAGAGACTAGCTCCAGGCTAAAGTGTAGGACCCTCCCTGATCTTCTCAGCTTATGAATCTTGTCTTGGGCATGCATGTGTAGCCCTAAGAATTACCCTGTTTACACAGTTCTAAATGTGTGTATATTCCACAGTCTTCTCTTGCCCTAGGCAACACTTCATGACTGTTCTCCCATGTGTTCAGTAGGAGGGCTCTGTGAGCCACCTTCTACATGCAGGGCATGTTCTGGGATGGTGTGTCCCTCAGATCACCACTTAATGGATTGGGCCACACATACATGGTCCTTGCATGTGCATAAGAGTTACATTGCATTCTCCATAACTGGGGCCAGGAATCCATACTGGGAGCATGGCTGACTCAGCATAGGCTCAAAGCTTCTGTAAGGGACAGAGCCCTGAAGTGTCTCTCTCTGCTACCATTTTCAGTGTGGGGCTTGAGCAGATTCATGTGCAGAGAAAAAGTCATTGAAAATATGTACCACCATAAAAAAAAACTTTTAGCAAACTAAGGTTTTCTAAATAGCAACCTTATTTAGCAAACATACTTACATTTTGTCAGGAAAAAGACACAGTTGTATACTACTAACTATATTATTTAAAACTTGACAGGGTTACATAGCCAGAGTGTTAGGATATCAAAATAAATAAGATATTTGAGTAATGAAAAGAAAGAGATGACATTTTGTGACAATATGGTAATCTACTTAGAAAATCGAAAGGACTACATATACACAGTATTCAAATAGGTAAGAGATTTCAGAAAGCTGGTGTATAGATCACAATAGTAAAACCTAGAGCCTTTGCCACACAAAAGCAATAATTAACTAGATCATGCAAGAGAAATTCTCCCATTCATAAGAGCAATAAAATTCAAAAATTACCTAAAAAGAAACCTAGAAAATGTTCAAGATTTTTACAAAGGGAAATATTAAAGTTTAACTAATAAATTTAGATAAAAGAAGACCCAAGTAAATATAAGAGCATATCCTACTCATTAAAGGGGGGTATGGGATATTATAAAAATGTCAAAATGTCAGTTCCCATCATATATTTACAGAACAGTGCCTTATCAGTAGCTGCCAAGATTAGAACAAAGTCCAGGCTGTTGTCGCTTGCTCTTAAAATCAATCCTGGTGAAACACAGAAGGCAGGTGGAAATAAAAATTGAAACATCTAAAAACAAAACATGAGAAAATGAGAAACACCTAGGGAAGAAAGAAAGAGTGTTTTGAACCAGCACTTGTGTTTGGGCATGTGGAGATTGCATAAAACCTGGGGTGGAACGGTAGCCTGTAATAGAGTGGAGATGATGTGATAGTTTTGAAGAAAGATTATAAATCAGCCTTTGAGTGTTCCCATTGCATTTTGCTATAAGAAGTTCACTGCAGGTATCTGAGGTAGCACTTAAGACCATGGCAGCCAATATCAAGATGGCACCAAAGTTTTGGTTGATTGGGACAGTATGACTCCAGCCAGCATGCTAATAACTGTCTGAAACCACTGTGGTGGGTGAGGACTGACCTGTTATTATTATTGTTGTTGTAATGGACTATAAAGAATACTAGAAATAGAACAGCAACTATCTGAGTGAATCACATATAGTTATTTTTGATGACATTTATTTTTATCTATGTCTATCTTTATACTTATCTACATAGGTAAATAGACACATAAACACATACTTGTAGAGATGTTCAATATATATCTTACTACTAAGAAATGTCAAATAAAACAAAAAAAGTCATTGCACTAGGGACTCACATAATCATGCTGCTACTCAACCTTTTCCATGTAGAAGGTACATTTTTTAAGACAGAGGTACCCAAGAGTTTAAGACTTGCTGGTGAAGAGAACCTATGGGACAGTGTGCTACTTTTATTTTCTGATAATCCACCACTTGTGCTGGAAGAGTGCCTTGTGCTGCAGCTTCCTATTTGGCATCTATTCTGGGGCCCAATTCAATGTCAACAAGCTTTGAAGTTTGGTCAATGCAGAAATTGTCAGGGAGGTAGCAAATCCCAGGGAGCCTTTAAAATGAAAGAGCAAAGATCCCCTATTAATACCCACATAGAAAAGAACTCAGTGGACCACCCGCCCCAGAACAGAACTTTCCTAGAGAGTCCAGCCTTGTCAATTATATCCACCCTGAGAAGCCCCTGGCAGAGCTGTCAGGCTGAGGTGCCCTTCTACCTCAGGCTGGTGCCTGCCTCTGTCTGAGGAGATATGCCTCAGGTAGATGAGGAAGGAATCCTAGGCCCTGGCAGGAGTCTTAATGAGGGCCCTGAAGGAGGACAGTAGGGAGACCTCACACCAGGGCAGATGGGGGCTCTACAGAGTCCTGCCTCTCCTAGCTATGGGCCATGGCAGGCCCCAGGAAGGAGAGGCCGGGAGTGGCTTCCCCTGACTTCTGCCTCAGAAGTCTGTAAGCCAAGAACTTGCAGCATCAGGATAGAAAAGGGAGAATTCCCAGAACCTGACAGGTGTTAAGGTAAGACAATGAGTGAGGACTGGGAGAATCATCTATCCCAGAATGGAATATGCTGCCCCTCCGTACTCACAGAGTCCCACCCTGTTGTCAGCCCAGGCAAAGGTAGCAGATGTCCTGTCCCCTGACTTCAGCCTGACTCTGAGGGAAGGGAAGGCTTGGCCTGATGAGTGCTGCCTCAGGTCTGCAGAGGAAAGAGTCCCAGGCCCTGCTAGGTGTTAAGGTAAGAAAGTAAGTGAGGGATGAAGAGACTATTCACTGTAGAACAGGAGGGTCCCCCCAAATAAGAGTCCTGCTACTGACTCCTGCTGCCTTCCCTGCAACCTGTGTACAAAGAGGTCAGGCTGAGGCTCCACCATCTCTACCCTCTGTTGTCAGAGAGAATTGAGGGCCTTGATCTTAAAAGGTATTCCTCAAGTAGCTGAGAAAGGCCATGCCAAGATTCCAAGTAAGAACCCTGAGTGAAGACTAAGGGGATCACTCTCCCCAGAAGGTGAGGGCCACACAAAGCCATACCCCTGCTGTCATCCCTGGAAGGCTCTAAGCAGGGGTGGCTGGAGATGGCTCTCCTTGACTTCCTCCTTGAGTTCCATGGGTCTGTGAGGAAAGGCCTTGGTCTGAGGGGTATAGCCTCAGGTGACTGAGGGCAAGGAACCAGGCCCTGCCTGATGTCAAGCTATGAAATTAATTGTGGGCTGATGGAACCATCTATCCCAGAATGGAATATGCCACCACCACCACCACCCCACCTTCCCAGATCCACACACCAGTTGTCAATCCTAGGAAGCAAGAGGAATGGGTAGCGGATTTCATGCCCTCTGACCTAAACCATGGAGTCGGAGGGAAGTCAGGACCTTGGTCTGAGGGGTACCACCTCAGATCAGCAGAGGGAAGAATTACAGGCTCTGAGAAGTGTCAAGGTAAGGACCCTCAGTGAAGACTGAGGGGATTATCCAACTCAGATTGCTGAGGGCTGCATAAAGCCACACCCCAACTGTCAGCCCTGGGAGGCCCTACCCAGAGTAGCTGGAAATAGCATCTCCTGATTTGCTCCTCTTGGGTTTGTGAGAAGAGGTCTTTGTCTGAGGGTTATGACGTCAGGTCCCAGTGAAGGGAGTCCTGGGCCCTGCTAGGAGTTCAAGTGAGGACCCTGAGTGAGGACAGAGGGCATGCCTTACTAGAACAGATGGGACCCCACACAATCCTGCCCCTGCTGTCAGCCTTGGTAGGCCCTGGATATTGGGTGATGTCCAAAATTCCATCCAGAGACTTACACCTTGAGTGTCTGTGAGAACGATGCCTTGGACTGAAAGAGGGGTGGTCTCAGTTCAATGGAGGGAGAAATCCTAGGACCTGCTAAGTGCCTGAGGAGACCACTCAACACAAAACAGAAGGGAACTCTAAGATTTGAGCCCCATCCCTTTTGTGAACCTGGTACATCCTGCATGGAAATGTCAGTCTGAGGAACTCCCTCACTTCTACCCGGAGAGACTGAGGACAGTGCCAGCCCTAGTGTGAGGAGATAATCATCAGACTAGCAGAGGGAGGAGCCCAAGTCTCTGTCAGGAGTGAAGGTAAGGATCCTGGTTTAGGTCTGCAAGGACCACCAACCACAGAACAAGAGAGGTCACAAGGATTCCTGCTCTGTCCCTGCTGTCAACCCTGGAAGTCCCTGGGAAAGACTATCAGGCTGAGATAGCCCCTCACTTCTTCCTTAGTTTCTCAAGGAAGTGAGACTTTGATCTGAGTAGGTGACTTCAGATGGGAAGAAAGAGGAGTCCTAGGGATAGCCAGAATTCAAGGTAAAGATCTTAGTTAGGTCTGAGGGGACTATCAGCACCAAAACGTGATGTCCCACAGACCACTGGGAGCCCTGGGAGACCGGAATTGTAAGTGGCCAGATGAGTCAACCCCTCACATCTCCACAGTGGTCATAGGGGAGTGAGGCCTTAGAGTGAATGGGAAACATCAGGTCAGCAGAGGGAAGAGTCCCATGACTTCCTAGTAGTAAAGGAAAGACATTGAATTGAGACTGAGAGGAACTCTCAACCCATAACAGAGTGGGCCCCAAAGATTAGAGCCCTGTCCCTGTTGTCACCCTGTCATGTCCTGTACAGTGAGTCAGGCTGATGAGCCTGAGGGAGACAGAGGCTTTGGTCTGAGGAGAAATGTCTCAGCTTAGCAGAGGGAGGATTCCCAAGCCTTGCAAGAGTCCACCTAAGGACCCCAAGTAAGGATTGAGGAGTACACTCACCCCAAAACAGGAAAATGACAGATTAGAGCCCAGCCCTGCTGTCATCCCTGAGAGTCTCCAAACAGGAGAGGCTGGAAGTGGTGGCCCCAGCCTTTGCCTTGGAAGTCTGAGGGCTGTAACTTCATGGTGCATGTGGTGAAGCCTCAAGTTAGCAGAAGAAGGATTTCCAGGCCTTGCTAGGACTAGGAGTCAAGATAAGACTAGGAGGAGAATGGGAGACCTCACTCCCCAGATGCGTGGAAACACAAAGAGACCTGCCTTGCCTTCATTGTTGGCCCTGGAAAGACCCGGCTAGGACTGTCAGGCTAAGGGGACCCCTCACTTACTCCTCAGTTGTGTCAGAAAGGAAACCACAAGTCAGAAGAAAGAAGAGCCAGGCCCTGCCAGGACTCAAAGTAAGGACCCTGAATTAGGTCTAGGGGGATCACCCAACCTGGAAAGTGTGGTCCTACAGACCACTGGCAGCTTCAGGCAAACCCCCAGCAAGATGGGCCGGATGAAATATCCCCTCACTCCTGTATGGTGGTCAGAAGGAGCTGAAGACTTAATGCAAGTGTGCAACAAAAGATTAGAAGTGGGAGAAGTTCTAGGCCCTGCTCAGTGTCAAGGTAATGAACCTACATGAGGACTGCGGGAAAAGCCCACTCCAGAAAAAAAGGGGACCACACAGAGTCTTTCCCTGGCCTTGTGATTGGCTCTGGGTGGTCCCAGACAGGGTTTTCAGAAATGGCACACCTTAACCTCACACTAAGGGGTCTCAGTAAGACATGGGCCTTCATCTTAGAGGAGTGGTCCAACTCATCAGAGAGTAGAGTACCCATACAATTCCAGGAATCCAGGTGAAGAACTAGAGTGAACACCACGGAGGACCACATACCCAATGACAAATGAGGCTCCACAGTATGAAGATCTTGCCACCAACCCAGCAAGGCCCTGTGGTGGAATCACATCATGAGTTGTCCTCTCTCTCCCTCCTGTGGTGTTTAAAGGGAATTAGTCTGTGGTGCCTAAATCAAGACAGTGCATGGCCCAGGCATTCTCGAGAGTCTAGGTAAGGACCCTGGATGAAGTCTGACAGTACAACCTACCCCAGAACAGATGGGGCCATAGTTTCTAGCTCCTTCTATCAGCTCTGGGAATTCCTAGGCAGGGGTGGTAGCATGAAGTTCCTCTACACTTTCTCCTAGGGTTTTTCAGGGAGGTCAGGTATTGGTCTGAGGGGGGTGGCATCAGGTCAGCAGAGGTAAGAAGGCCTCATCCCTACAAGCAGACAAAGGGACCCTAATGAGGACTGAACAGAGTCATCTACACAGAATCTGAAGCAATCTGCCCTACTGCGAGCTTTGGAAAGCCTTGAGTTGTACTGATTGACAGGCCCCAGAGGAATCTTCCAGCTTATCCCTTCAGGCTCTTACTAAACAGGCTGATAAGGATGACAGAAGACACCTGAAGCCTTAGAGCATTGTCCCACAAGAGAAGACCTGTGGAGGCAAACTTTTTCAAAGCAGCCAAGTTTCAGTTTATCATCTGAGGCCACTCATGTTCTCTATCTCTCTCCCTTAGGCTGTTGACCTGCTTTGCCCATTCTCCTCAACAAATTCCTTTCTGCTGCTGCCATCCACACTAGTCATGCCTGGTGATCAGGAGAGTCCATGCTTACCATATGAGAAACAACTTCATATCTGCAATGAGCCCCAGAGATTAGAGGGTGTGGAGTTAACCTATGATGTGGAAGAGTCCTCCCCTTACCCCTCTTCTCTGATCCCAGGAAACCTGGAGGAGGCTCCTGCTGCTGGAACACCCTGTACTCTTCAGAGTTCTGAGAGTGCCTGGTCTTCTTCCACTGCCATCAAAGCCACATCATTAAGCACATCCAATGAGGGCTCCAACAGCCAAGAAGAAGAGCATAGTCCTTGTACCTCACAGATACCACCATACACTGAGAACTTGCCTGCAGACTTGCTGGACAAGAAGGTGGCTTTGTTGGTGATTTTCTGCTGCTTCAAAATCAAAGGAAAGAGCTGTTCATAAAAGCAGACATGCTGAAGGTTGTCATCAAAGAGTACGAGGACCACTTCCCTAAGATCTTCAGTATGGCCTTTAAGCAAATGGACCCGGTTTTTGGCATTGATGTGAAGGAAGTGGATCCCACCAGCCATTGCTATGCATTTGTCAACATGCTGGACCTCCTCTGTTGTGGAATGCTTAGTGGTGAAGAGGGCATGCCCAAGACTGGAAAGTTGATCCTAATCCTGGGTGTGATCTTCATGAAGAGCAACTATGCCACTGACGAGGAAGTCTGGGAGGTGCTGAATGGAATGGACCTATATTCTGGGAAGAATAACTTAATCTTTAGGGAGAACCAGGAAGTTCATCAGCAAAGATTTGGTACAGGAAAAATACCTGTGGAACCAGCAGGTGCCCACCACTGATCCTGCTCACTATGAATTCCTGTGGGATCCAAGATCCCAGGATGAAACCAATAAGGTGAAAGTCGTAGAGTTTTTGGCCAAGGTCCAAGGAGGAGGCATTGAAAAATGAGGAAGAGAAAGCCTGGACCAGAGCTGCAGTCTGGGTTGGCACTACCACCATGGCCAGGATTAGTTCCAGTACCAAGTCCAGCAGCTTCTCCTGCCCCTACTGAAGTCTGAAGCTGATTCCTCACTTTGTGTTTGGAGAAGGCAGTTCGTGATCTAAGCAGTGGAGGGCCAGGGTGGGTTGGCAGGATCACAGTGTATAACATGTTTGTTTTCCTGTTCTTTGGGGATTTATCCTTTTACAGAAGGTATTATTCAAATGTTGGTCCTTTTAATGTTACATGTAATTAGTTTCAGAATCTAAGTTTATGTATGACATTCACATAAACTGTTTATGAGGTTGAGTAGTAAGACCTTTTCTATTTTGTAAAATGAGTTGTGAAACCATGCATCTTCTTTTGTGATCTGAAAAAAGGGAAAACAATGCATTGAAATAGGTATTACTTCGGAAATGTCAAAGAACTCAACTTTAAAATAGTCAAGATTAAGAAATAGAGAAAAAAGTAAATGGTGATCCATTCTAGGCTTCTTATATTTTTCCTTATTCCGCATTCCTTTTAGTTTGTTGTTCAGTAAAATGAAATTATAAATACCTGGATTTGCTTAGCTTAGTTACAAATAATGGATAAATGAAATACCAATACATTAGGCCTCTTTTTCATTAACTTATTTATTCCTGCCTCGTGGGCAGACACTTCTCTAGTACTGTGGATACTACTATAGCAAAGACCCAGGCCCTGTATAGAAGCAGCCATTATAAAAGGACAATGTCTGGTATCCTCTAAGATCTAAACAAGAAGTAAAATACAGTGAGGGGATGGGTGGAGGGACCAGGTGAAAGTGCCAAGTGTAAATGTCCCCAGGTAAAGCATTACTGGGGCACTGGGAAATGGCAGTTCCTTCCATGTAAGTTTATTTTTAATTAAGCTGGTTGGTGGGAAAGAGGTGACTGTGGGACTAGTGAGCAGGGACAAGACCCTCAGATCATGTGTTTCAGAGTTGAGAGACAAAAGCCTGGAGTGGAAAATTCCTATCAGTTCCTTTGGGATCATGAGTAAAGTCAGGAATAGAGGGGTCCTGCCCTTTTGTCCCAGTGCAGTTGAACACATTGCACAAATATCATCTCAAAGGCAATTTCTGAGAAACAAGAAAGATATTCCCTTGAGATGAAATATCCAGAAGACACTGGAATGGCACTTTTTGTGTGAGGCTGGGACAGCCAGAGCCCACTCCATTCAAATAACAGTTTAGTTAGGGTATATTGAGTGTAAGTTGGCAGACTCTAATTAAGGACCTTATTTTTGGTGAGGGTCGAATGAAGGAAAACAGTGGTGGTCTGTATATGGAAGAGGGAGACAAGAAGCTGGTCCTTGACTCAAATTCTAGGTTTGTGCTTCATCCAGCTGGGGAAGACATGCAAGCTCTCAAATAAATAATAAATCTTCTGAGTGGAAAAATTTACTGAGTTTTACCTGATAAGCAGCATTTTAATCTAATTTCATAATTCATATCCTTTGGCACTTCATTTTCTCTGAGACATACTGGATAAATTAATAAAAATAAATTTTAAAAAATTAGGTAAGATTGGTTGAATTTGGATTCAAAATAATCACATTAATAACTCCCATTCATTAAAGACTTAATATATGCCAGGTACTGTGCCATGTGCTTGACATACACAATTTCCAACAATCTTTCAAGACAGGGCTTATCAACCCACTTCACAGATGAAGAATCCAGTGTTAGAAAACTTGGGAATGTGCCCAAGTTCAAATGACTAGTAAGTGACAGAACTAGGACTAGACTCATGATCTGAATTTTCTAGAGCCCACTCTGTTCCACTCCTCCAAGCCTGGGGCAGACATTCAGCCTCTTAATTCATTTCTCTTTTCACTACTCTATCAAGTCTTTCAGGCAGTAAAAAGAAGAAGGACCCATTAGCCAAAATACTATATGCAGACCTAAAGAAGGAATGTGAGTGTGAGAACTAACAAAATTGATTATAACATATAGGATTCATTCACATCTTATGCCATGTATCTAGCCCTTGCTATTGAATATGAACAAAAAAAGCCTTATTTTCAACTTACCGGCCAAGGCATTTGAAAGCCAATATGCTACCTCATGCTTTCTCTTCCGTTTAGGAGCCTACATGAGACCCCATGTTGAAGTGATGGTGCTACAGGGTGGAAGCAGCCTGGATGCTTTGGTTACCTGGTAGTGAAAAGCCCATGCCAATACACATCTGATTTTATATGCACAAAAATAAATGTTTTGTTAAGCCAACCTGAATACAGGTTTTATGCCTTGTATCAGGTAGCAATCATTTTATCTGATTAAAACACATCTAGCTACTCTTTCTTTTGTTAGGCTTATTTAAATATCTTAATAAGAAAGCTACTAGTGCATCTATTTTTATTACAAAAAATTAACAATAAAAAGAAATCACAATTCTGCCCTTTGCAATATTTCTTCACCTACTTCCACCTCCTCAGAAGTAACCACAACTAAGATTCTGGTGTGTATTGTTTAAAAGATGATTCTAGATTTTAATGCATGTTATAATATAAATATCTATCCCATTTTTAAGCCTAATGGATATTTTTATCTTGATGTACCTACTGTTTTTCACTTGCCTTTGCCACCTAAGAAAATGAATTCAGGATCTTTCCATAATAGCATGGAAATATAGATTACCTCATTTTGTAAATACAACTAAAGCATATATGCACCATCATTATTTTTACAATTAATGACCAGCATTGTTTCCTATTCATTAGTATGATTTATAGAACTGATGTTAACATTTTGGATGTAAATTATTGGTCACATGCCCATGGTTTCTGATAGGAAAGATAAAGCAAACTGGAAATTGGGTTAAGGTGGAAAGAATGTGGAGGATGTAAATTTTTATAAATATTGTCAAAATTCCTTTCCAAAGATTTCCTTCTACTTCATGTTCTTGCAAATTAATGTATCCAAATACTATACAACATTCACAGAAATTTTGTTTTATCAATACTTTAAATTTTAGTCAAACTTAAGGATGAGAATATATTTTTTTCACTGTTAATTTATATTTCCTTGTTTCTAAGCAGGTTTGACAGAAAATTATGTTATAACCTTATCTGTATAAAGCTGGATTTATGCAGTGATATCCTGAGCAACAGGATAATTCTGGGCATGCTTTAAAATTCTGATATGTCAGCAGCACATTTCTCCCTCATGTTGAGAAGTAAGGATTTGGCCAGAATGACCAGGTACCAAAGAATAGAGCCAGATAGGAAAACTTCAGCTAGTAAGGATCCAGGGTTTTCCTGGAGTCCATGAAAGAAATCAAATGCAAACTAAGTCCAGAGACCTCAGTTGGGTGGCAGTCATGTTTCTGAATCTAGAGTTCAGCATCCCGTGGAGAAAGGACCAGAAAGAGAGAGTGGAAAATCTGGTAGAGGGTCAAGGACTACTTGCATGAGTAGACATGGGAGATTTCTGAATTAGCACTACCAGCTGGAAATTGTAGGATCTTCTGACTGAGTAGGTCTGCTGAATGAATGGATGGACAAGAGGCATGCCAGACACCCTACCTTACCTTAGAATCCACCTATCTATTGTCAGGCAGAGTATGACTAGCTACCCTGTGTCACATAGTGATATAATGATGGATTTTGGGGAGAGTTATAGTTCTTGAATACTCTAAAGATCCAGTGAATGCTTTGTAGATTTCCAGGGCTAGGAGTGGTCCTGATACCTGCTGGAGACAGGCATTTGTTCCCCCTGTGGACAGTGGCCCTCTTCTCCCAAGTCTGGTCCTATGTGAATCATTGAAATGGGTGAGTGATGACAGACAGTTGGAACAAGCCAGGAGTACCATGAATAGTTGAATGTGGAGAAGGAGGAAATTAGAAGGGGGAGACACAAGTGCTAATGACCTCAGTAACTCTACAGATAATGGGCTGGTGTGGACATGTGTTCTAAATAATCCAGATAGTGTCTTCAGCTCAGACTGCTTCTCATTGTTCTTGAGTTCTTGGCAAACCAGAGAGTGGGTGTTCTGTAGCTATGATTACTGGCCAATACTGTCATCAATTGCTTGGCCCAAGGTGCACATATTTACATGTTTGGTGCTTGTCCTTGTTAAACTGACTAGGGTGGCAGGGATGTGATGGATCCAATGCAGAAAGCATCATGTACCGATCTGTTGCAAGCATCCTCAATTCCAAAACAGTGTTAGGACCTGAGAAGGAAACGTCCATAATGAAACTCTCAGGGACAGTTTTTCATGGGAATTCTCAAGTTAGATGAGCAATTATAGCACTTTGGGGTCTTCCATGGTGGCAGAAAATCTGATCAGGGAGATTCTGAGTCAGTGAATATGACCTTCTGGTACTTGAATTGATTCAGTCATTCACTTATTCACCCAGCAAACATTTACTGAATATATGTTAAGGGTGACTCATTAGCAGTATGCCCAGGATGTATTGAAAGATGAAATTCCCTACTTTCATAGTTCAATGATAACTCTGGTAACAACCAAAACAAAGTGTGTTGTCAATGAAGTTTCTGCTTTTGGCTTCTCAGAGAATTTGAGATCAGAGGCTGCTCACTTACTTACACATTTCAGTTAAAACAGGGAAAGATTACCCTAGTAGTTTTTTTTCTTTTAATTAATTAATTATTTCTTATGTTCATTAAGAGATCTGGTAACCATTTCAGGCATTTATCTGCAACATAATTAACATTGCCCATTTCCATTTTCAGGAAAGAATTCTTGGAAATCACAGTAGATTCACCATGAAATGTTATTGGTTAATAGCCCTGGAATTCCCATAATCATCCCTGAGACATTACAGAAGCCACTAAGTCTCAATACATCTATGACACATGGGCACTGTGCTCGTCTGTCGTCAAGTGATCTCATCAAACTTTAAACAGTTGTTAAAAGAAAAATCCGTATCAGAAAGCCACTGCACTACTTGAACACCACGTTTTTTGTTTGTTTGTTTGTTTTGCTGGTTCCAACATTCTATATTTCTCTTAAAGACATTTAACTATCTACATACCTTTTCAATTATAATAGCAACTTCTTGAGGTTTTTCTCCATTTAGGAGGTCTGAAAGGATTAAGATGACATTCTGTGACTTAGACACTGCCATTTCATGGTGCTAGTTCACAGGGGCAAACTGTGCCAAAGACTCTCATAAATTTCCAAACCAGAGATTTTCTTAAGTGAAATGTAACAAACAAAAAACAAAGGTTGTTGTAACTGATATTTTATATTGCACTTATTTTTAATTTAAATTTTTTTTCCTTCAAAGAAACTTACTTTACTTTATTGTCTCTGTAATCTCACGTATATTCTTAAGGTTGTGAACATTTCTCACAAATTGCTAAATGAGGAAAGCATGTCTCCATTTAAATATATTTAATTCCATTTTACATCAAAATTAAAATTTACATTAAATATTAGCTAGTGTTAATATTAACCACTTTTTAAAAATAATAACAATTAAATGATATAAAGAAACACGAACTTATGGACAGCATTAGAAAACTGGCAATAATATTTAACTGTAGATAATCATTGCTTATTCTAGTTCAGACTTCTCCAATCACCTGCAGGCTTAAACAGAACATTTCTAACTCTTCTGAGACTTTAAAATGAAATCAAATTTCACTGAAGGTTATTATAGATCTAGGTCAGTTAGAATCTAAAGCCCTTGAATGTTATTTTGGTTAGGGAATTATCCTAACAAGTACTGTTGAAAAATTTATCTTGTAAGTTCTGTATCTCTTCTTCTGACAAAAATGGAAAGAACTAAAACTAAATATAAGAGAACACATCTCAATATTTGTAAGGAAAAAATCAGAATGGATATGCTTTTTTTTTTTTCCAACTGAGACTTTCACCATTTGAGACAAGAACTTGGGTTTTGTAATTTATAACTGAATTCTTGGCAACCATTGTTTACAACCTCATGGAGGCTACACAGATATTTTCTCAAGGAGATAACAATTACAAATCAAAGCTCACCATAACATACCACTTGAAGACCAAATATGAACAAGTGCTCTACATAAGCAAAAAATTTTTACCATAATAAAAATATTAGTAATAGTACATAAAAAATCCTGAGGAAAAGGAATAAACATGAACCACACAAAAGTGTTAAACTACACAAAATAAGATCATATCAGCCCATAGTGTCCTGAGAAAAAAGTATATAGAAGCTGATAAATCTGGTAAGATTTTACAAAAACTAGTAGAAAGAACAGTCTTACATAATTGCAAGCAATGTAAAATTGTATGCTAGAAAATATTACCTAAGTGCTAATAAGAATCAAATGGCTTGAAGACAAAAAAGGTCAATGTAACTTGACAAGATATTTCTCCACCAAAGAACACAGTTACAAACATGAACATATTTATATAGAAATGTTATCAGTATCAGACTAAGAAATTTTATTTTCAAATTCTTCTGCAAATTGATAATTACACAGGTACAATTTTAGCAGCTCCAGCATATACAAAAACCTTTAGTGGAAATTAGGCCCTGGTTAGGAGCATTTTCATTTTTACTTCTCTTTCTTTATCCTCATTTGAAAAAAAAAAAGCCATCAGGATGTGTTAATTCCTGCCTAAAGGAGAGCTTAGCACATACAGATCACTGGATTCCACTTAAAAATATCAATCTCTCATGCAATCACCTTCTTCTCTCTCCATCACTGATACAAATCCAATCCACCCTTCAAGATTCAAAATAAGCCCCAGCTTACTACCAAGTCAGGTGGTAACTCTAGAGTACATTGATCTTTCCCTTATCTGATTTCCACTCTTGTCTTCTACATGGATCCCTATTTGAAACTTAATTACATGAAAGAGAATACTATTTATCTTTTAAGATGCATACATCTTTCTAACCCAATGAGTTTTTATATTCCTCAAAGGCAGGACCCATTTACAATATCACCACATTCTTCCAAAGTAAAAAACAGAAGTCTTAAAATACAGTAAGCATGCAAAACACTTTAGATGATTGCTAATGTGGATTTTTGTGGAAGCCCAAACAGAATTATAACTCAAAGACCCAAATAAAATGAAATATACTAATACTATGGATATTTCCACACATTTATACTATTTTAAAGTCAAAAGAAGAAACCTGATGTTTTTATTTTTGTTACTGAAATAGAAAAAGATAATAAAACATCTATTTGCATACAACTCAGCTCCTTAAATTCATTCTTAGAGCATGGGTAATGCTAATAAAGCACTCACTCTACATTCTTATAGTTTATGATACCTGGACCTCCCAAAAGAATTATTTCCTTATTATTCCCAGTTGGTTTATATAATTCTACATATATTTAGGAATGCAGTAATTTCTATGGTGTCATATTTTAAACTCTACAAGTGTAACAAGATCCTGTGGAGTCTAATTTGATTTGGAATTTTACAAAGCATGAGCTGAGTGTTATTGCAAAGGAGTAAAGTAACAGAGGATACTCATAAAATGTTTATAGGAATGCATGATATAAAGACATCCACCTGTATGTCTATGTCAAAGCCAATTTCACAAAGAACTTTCACAAAGATCAGGCAATTGTGCAGAAAATGTTCAGGACAGTTCAATTTTATGCACATATCTACAAAACAAGATTCATTCTGTAAAACACAATATCCAATCTTTTTAGCAATATAAGGAAAACCAAAGTTTCATTAGTTTTCTTTGTAGTTCAGTAAAAAATTATTTAAATATTAACCCTTAGGCTGTGTTAATGCATTAAATTCAAAATGCAAGAGTAAATAAAAAGCAATACTAACAATTCAAATTCAGACATTTGACCCAAAATTAATGAAATAGAAACAATCAGTTTACAGAAAAACTATTTTAAATTTTAATAATTAAGTGATTTCCAATAATAATTCCATATAAAATGTACATAAATGGGCAAGAAGGCCAAATGTGCTATAAAATCCAGACTATCAGAAAGGTCATTATCAAAATGTACTATATCTAGAGCAAATAATACTTCTTCCAAAAAAAAAAGGAGGAAGATATAACAAATATTATCTACTTTTTCTAAAGAGCTTTCAAAATTTTGAAGAATAATCTGAAAGCAATTTTACATTTTATTGGGAAACAATATCTATATGTATGTGAAAAAATGTAAATAGTACAAATATGGTGTGATTTCTGAATGTATAAAACATCAGAAACAATATCATGAAAGTTATCTGTAAGATTTTATAAGTAACTCTGAGTCATCTCCTTTATTTTTATTTGGATCACTTTGAACAATACACTACCATATAGCAATGAAAGAGAAATCCAATATTTCAAAATGACTCATTCTACTGAGTACCATGGAGTGCAAATGTTTGATCAATGATCATCAAGAGGGGTAATGTGTCTCAGAAGGCATGGGATTACATTACTAAAGTGTTAGTGTCAGTTTCTCTCCTTATTGAGCAAATTTTCCCACATGTAGGACATGCTTGGGAAAGGGGTTGATTTGGAATAAATAAGAGAAATTTTTATGGCTTACCAAAACCATTATGAATTGGATTCTGAAAGACGAGACCTGATGGAGAAGTAATAAAAGGAATTCTCAATTGCAGAAAGTATCACTATACAGAGATTGGGACAAAAAGTAAAACTGTTTAGGTAAAAGTAAATATCTGAAAGATTGTGATATGTTTTTTGAAGGGGTGATTTAAATAGTAGAAATTATAGCTGAATTGAATGGAGGCATTTCTGTGGTTAAAGATTTTCCAAACAGGTCTAGGTTCTCAGTGGGATGAGATGACTTCTCGCCTGAAAGCAAAGGAGACGCAAGGAATGATCTTATATAAATTCATCCAAACTCCATGAATCCCATTTCCTTCAAAGGAAAAACAATGACAGAATTTGCCCATGATGATCTATATATTAACCTCCCAAGCAAGATTTCTTTACCCCTGGAATTGGAAGACTTATTTTTTTTAGGCACCAGAGATGTCTTGTATACTTCACAGAAACTGTGCCCAGTTTTTTTTTCTTCTGAGGTTCCATAATCTCAAACATTTCTGTAACATATTGTCCCCAAATCAATCTACTCACAAAAGTGTTTTCAACTAATATAGAGCAAGCAACACTCCACATTTTCCATATTTTTCAAATACTTACTTTCCGGGCTAGAAATCTATACATATATGTATGACTGATATAAGAAACAATTCAACCAAAGTAATGATTTTCACATCCTCATTTATTCTTGAATGAATACTGATAAACTAAGTGTGTTTCTCTAACTGTGTACTAGTTTATTTTTCTAATAAAAACTAAAAGTCTCACTCTGCAGTTGTGGTGGTTTGAAGCTGAATGTACCCCAGAAAAACATATTCTTAAATTAATCCATTCCTCTGTGTATAAACTGATCATAAGTAGAACTTTTGATGAGGCTACTTCAGTTAGGGTGTGACCCACCTCATTCAGGATGGGACTTAATCCTGTTTCTGGAGTCCTTTATAAATGGAATGAACAGAGAAAGTAAAGCCATGGAAGAAAGAAGCTGAAAGCAGTGAAACATAGAAGAGAAGACAGAGACCAACAGATGCTGCCATATGCCTTGCCATGTGGCAGAGGGGCCAGTGATCGCTAGAAGCCAGTCTTTGGGAAGAAAGCATTGCCTTGATGATGCCTTGATTTGGACCTTTCCCTGGACTCTAACCTTAAGCAAATATATTCCCATCGTTTAAGCCAAACCATTCCATGGTATTTGCTTTGAGTAGACAAGGAAAGTAAAACATTCATTTTTCTGTGGACTGGAAATAATGATAACTTTTGTTCCATAAAAGGCTTTTAAGGTCATTACCCAGGCCACTCTCTTCTTTCAGCCAAAGCAGTAGAAAATCAGTTAGCAGTCGATGTATAGACTGTGTCCTCAAAATATTTCATCCCTGCTTGCTCTCATCATGTGTGAAACTAAATTATATTTAACTCAATTCTGTTAAGGTGTAGGTCTGTAGGTAGTAAGCAGTTATTTTCTTCTCTCTCTTTCCCAAAATAAGCATGTTTATTTTGTAGTATTTCATGCAGTTGAACTCATCCCATGCTTTATTGTGAAGAGCTATATATTTGTTTGCCTCCATTATTTTCATCTCAGTGGAATATTGGAGACTTACCCACAGAGCATTGAAGTTGATACTCAATTGTGCATATATGATATTCTCATTGTTTTGGATCACATGTAGCACATGGATGCTGTTTGTTTTTTTCCAGCCTATCAGAAAAAGCCCAAAATGCTAAGGTGACTTAACCATATTTTAGAGATCCCAATCTTGTCCTCTTTGGACATGGTGTTTCCTAGCACCTTCCTATCACTTTGCTTCCATGATTGCCTCATTAAGAGTCCTAATTTATCCCACTATATTGGATAGTATCTGATAACAAACATTTATTGAATGCCTACTATGCCCCTGGCATTGTGCAAGGCTTTAGAAATGCAGATAACAGTCTCAGTCCTCAAGTTCCTAAGCAAAGAGTTTATCCTCAAGGATGAGCAAAGAGTTGCACTAATTATGAGTTAGTGTTAAAAAACTGCATATAGAAGTCCCATTGGAGCAGGGTAGAGGCATGCCTAACCTTACAGTGGCCTTTATCTGTATTACTTATCTAATGCTGCATACATGATCACCCCAAACTTTGCAGCTTAAAACAAGGCACGTTTATTATCCCACAGCTTCCATGGGTCAGGAATACAGGCACAATCCAGATGGTCCTTTGCTAAGGGTCTCAAGGCTTCAGTCAAGGGATTAGCCAGGGCTGTGTTCTCCTCAGAAACTCAACTGGGGAAGGATCCACTTCCAAGCTCCCTCAGGTTTTTGGCAGGATCCATTTCCTTCATTGTTTGCTGTGGGATTCATGTCTACTTGATGTTTCAAAGCCAGCAATGGAGGATAGAGAAACTCTAGGGGGAAGGTTTTATGCCATTACCCCCTTAGAGAAAGACACTGACTGTGTTGACCCAAGGAAGGACTATATGGTGCCCAGGATGTAGCTTCAAATGTATCAATTATGTGCAAATTAGTTTGAATGCATATGCAGTGACTTAATGGTAAGTTGAAAGATGTACTTACCTCTTATATATAAGAAAATTTTATAATATTAAAATAATGTATTATGTTACATATTCAAAATAGAATTTCATTTTACTCATAAAATTATGCAACAATGATGTTTTATGGTAATAATAAAGATTGTTTTTATTTTCTTTAAAAGAACATATGATATAACTGAATTGCTGTCTAAAAATTTGTGAAGAATTGCAACTGTAATACAACCAGTTTGATAAAATGCTTCTGAATTCATAATTTAGCATTACAAAATTCTAAGTTTAATTCTAGATAGCACAGTTAGGAAATCTATCTTATTCTTTGAGTTAGAATATTAGAATATTAATACTTGCCTCCATACATTTTATATCAATTAATCAATTATAATGCACATAACTTGGCTTCTAAATTCATTAAAACATGACTTTTGATTGCATATACTTTATCTTGTTAGAGAAAATATTAGGAAAAACACCAATCATTAAATTATATTGCTGTGAAATAAAAAATAGTGTCCCAATACAATGGATTATATTAAATTACAAATACTTAGGGAATGTATCTGTTAATTTATGCATTCAGTTGTATTTATAATTATTTGATAAATGAAATTACACTCTTAAATATATAATCAAGTATCCAAGACTACCAAGTTGGCTCTTATTCTTCTTAAATGTGCAATAACTGTGTGCCATCACAAACAGCCTGTTGAGAAATTAGGCATCTGAAAAGCTTCACAGTGTACAACACAAACGTTTCGTCTAACGCTGTTATCAAGGAAAGGCCATTTGTTTCATTTTGTTTGTTCCATTTGAACTTTCAAATAAAAATGAGATGATTTATATAAAAGCTCTTTGAAAGTAGAAACAGTTCGACAAAACATCCACTGGGGTTCATATAAATTCTAAATTTGGGGAAGACCTAGAGAAGCCCTAAAAAGTCATGCTACCAAATGCCAGAAATCCAAAGTGACTTCTGCTCTTGTGTGCATAGGGGCAGATTGAATGGAGGAACCTCAAGCAGAATCAGGACCCAGTTGCTGAGGAATTGCACCTTTGGGGTAGAGGGGTTCACAGACCACCACACAAAGAACACAAACCCTGCAGAGCACACGACAGTGTAGGACACAACCCAGGGGCTGTGTCTTCCCTTGGTGCCCCAGCTTGTGAACCCCTGCTCTGTGAAGTCCTAGGGTCCCAAGGCCACCACATCAAGAAGAAACCAACCAGCATTGCTGGGCTCATCTGTAGGGGGTCTCAGGGGCATCAGGCAGGGATCCTTGACAAGGGGCTGGGTGAGGAGTGGCTTCCAGCTGCAGCCACTTGCTGTGACATAACCAGCCCTATCCCACTAAACCTTGGGCCTTTTTATTGAAGTAAAACCCACATTCCTCCTGGTAGATGTCTCTTCCAAGCCTTTGTTGTCTTTTTCTGTCTGCAAACCTTGGTAAGAACTAATTGAGACCAAACTCCAGGTGTTGCTGACTTGAGGAAGCAGGGATGGGAGTCAGCATCCCTGGGCAACTTATGCAAATTGGCCCATCCCTCCACATACCAAAGAGAGGATCAGCCTTGCCAAGTCAAGCCAAATGTCCACAGGGCAAGGGTACCCACTCCCAGGTAGAAGCCCCTGCAAAGCCTTCTTGGTGGTTTCAGGCCTACAACAACTTGCCCTAAGGTTTTGCCATACCAGTTGTTGAATATTTTGAATGGCGTACTGGCTTTCTCCACCTATATTTGCAAGAAGAAGCAGGACCACTCCAGTGACTCTTGAATGTCCCACATTTCAGTCTCTCTTTTTCTCTTGTGTCTTTCTGCATCTACCGATGCAGAGATTCTGCTGGCTCTCCCTATTACATGCATGTATTCAAACATTCTGCAATCAATATGCAACTTTTTCAATCATAATAAATGTACAGAATTTAATAATATTGATTTTTGCTTAATTATATTGAATGTGAAGGTAAAAACGTTTTAAAACCTTTATATTATCTTGAAATCTTTAGGTAATTTTACATTTATGCACACAAGAGTTTATTAAAATTATTTTAATTGCTGGAGAGACTGAATATTATTTGAAAGTAATTTCTTCTTTTATTCCATGATTTTTAATAGCAAGCCACATTCCATTTGCCCTCTGATTTTGATTCCACTCATACCTACTGCTCCTTTTTTTTTTTTAGTTGCACTCCTCCCCACAAACTCACACTCCTGAATTTCCTGGGTAACATAAAGATGAAATCCCATGTGGCCCATAAACCCTTGGAAACATTTATTTACCTTATGAAGCCCATTGGTAATATGAGAACAGGTTGCATGAAATCTGAAGATTCATTCAATGGGGTAAATGCTTGCAAAATTATACTTAGTTTGAGCCCTATTCACATTGCAAGGACTCCTCCCACTTTAGTCACCCTCCTTCTCCCCATTACCGTAAATTTTTCTTCCTGCAATTAGCAACTACACCCTCCTTCAAGAAAAAATTCTAGGAGGAAATTTGAAAATGAGAACATTATATTTATTTGGTAAATATTTATTCTTGGGGGTTTCCTCTGGGTTACTTGAAAATAGCACTACCAGATAGCCTCTAACGATTCCACTTGCTTTGGGGTTCCTAACATTTCAGTGCCAGGGAACACTACTTCAAATGCCATATAGCAGATAAGCGAAAAATAATTATTATTTTCACATGCCCACATTAATTTTATGGCCTGTCTCTTTCTTGAAAGAAGCTATAGAATATGGAGAAAGACTATGGCAAGATTTAAGGTTTGAAACCTTAAGCTGGATTTTCAATAAGGTCATTGCATTCTATTATTCTATTTACTCCTCCCAACACAGTTTAATTCACCAACAGTTTAAAGACAATTTTCTAGGCATGAAGAGAATGAAACACATTAGAATGGGCGTGATCCCTGCATTCAAGGGACTCACATTCCATTGAGGAGGCAAATTTGTATAGGACTTTGACTTTGAATTAGATGCCCTCTGTATTGTAAGACCTGAAATTAAGAAGCAATATTAAAGTGCTGCCTTGAAAATTTTGAGCCTCACAGGGCCTCACAGGCCTAATCACAAGTTACCTTGTTCTCATCAGAGATGTTTCTCACCCAATAGGAAGGACTGCCCAAATAGCTAGTTCCCTATTAGCCAGACCAGCTGACATCTACTAGGTCCTTTACCTAATTGTTTTCACTTTTCTGTCAGCCTGCGGAATTATTCAGACAAGCTAATCACATACTCCCACAGAAACCAGGGCTACATCTTGTTACCACAAAGCCTGCTTCCTATAATCCCACTTGTCCACTCTACTCACAAGTGCTATCTCTAGAACCCTAGGGCCAGACTCCCTTCCTCACCAATGGGGTGGAGAGGAGGCAAACAAAACACTCCCACCAGGTAAAGGAGAAAAACTTACCGAACATATGGCACATTTCTAAAATTTAAATGCCTTCCTTCCTTCATTAGATGCAGCCTTGGGCTGGGACACCTTGCCTTCAACAAGATTCCAATTATACAAGGCATGATTTATTCTAGTGTGTATAGCATGCCTGGAACGCATCCACTAATACCTAGGACACAGACTGTGACAATTTCTAGAAGAGAGGAAAGGATGCATTTCTACATGATGACAGGGGTAAAGATTAACAGAGGAGTTTGGACAAGGAGGATGAGTAGCAATTTGCCAGGAAAGCAATGACTTTGGGCAGGGGGGAGGTGTGTTTAGGGAATATTGCAAGAAGAACGTGAGAGAAGGCAGCTCAGCACAAAATTTCACAGACATTTGAATGGCCAATTCTGAGAACTATTTGTGGGAAGTGACAGAAAATGCATTCGGATGGATAAGATAGACTGATAATGAGGAGGGTGAGAATTTTAAGTTGAATGACTTAAGCTTTATTTTATTGGAAACAGGAATCCATTAAAAGATAATAAGAGTAGACATGATCTGATTTCATCTTTGTCTCTGGAGCCAATGAAGAGAGTAGATTAAGGGTTGGAGACATAACCTGGAAGCAGCAAGATTAATTGCGAGGTTCTTGCAATCTTTTACACTCAGCCACACCACATATTATATACTCTCTTCTGTTCTTCCTTCTAATTCCTGCAAAGGATGCCAAGGAATTTAATTATTTAATTACTAGAATTTAATTTAATTAATTTAAATACTGGAAGTAGAGACAGAGAGAAGGATGTGAGAAGCAATAGTGAAAGAAGAGGTGAAAATATTGATTTGGGGCACAAGAAGAGGGAGAAGGAAGGGGAGGGCAAGTGAGAGCTGTAAAGATGAATCTGCATGCAAAGATCAATATTAATGATGGTTTGGGTGATGCTTGCAATGGAAAAGAAGCAGATTTTCTTATACTTGCAAAGTAAATTGATGGCAAATTTTAAAATAGACTCTCTTCTTCTGAAAAATATAGTGATAAAGAGAAGACTGCTAACTTTCATTGCCAAAATGACTTCCCAGTTTAGGCGTATCTTTCTGGTGTTTGCAGAGAGTGTATCATGAAGCACACCATATTTTTTAAACATTTCAACCATAATTGATTGATTCAAATATATATTCCATGTCTATGGATTAATCTCAGGTAGGCAGTTAATATTTTCTTAAGATTTTTAAAAATGGTAAAACTTTTCAGTTTAGACACACACACCTTTTCATGTTTTCTTCCCACCCTTGCTGAGCCTTGTGGTTCATTTGTCTGATTGATTTTCATAAATTATTCTATGAAAAACTATTTTTAAAAGAATAATAATTATTCTTACTGGGCAGGTTCACTTTATAATTATGAAAAAGTCAAATAATCATTTACAATGATTTATGGAGCCTTTATATTCCAAGACATTTAGTATTTTAGAATTTCAGTTTAGTTCTCATGTCTGTGCTATCCAAAGTTATCATATAACATTGCACAAACAATTAAAAATATGAACTACAAAACCCAGCAAAATTTAGGCTCAAAGTAAGAGAATAAGTAGAATTTAAGATCTCTAAAACAACCTGGAGATAATCTCTTTAGGTCAATGCCATATTTTAAGATTGAAGATATACGTATCTAGAGGACATCTGTGACTTTTCCAAGGTTACCCTTCTATTAACAGAGTTGGGATTTAAATTTTCTTGAAAATATAGTGATTATGTCTCTCCTTTCTAGGTCATTACCAGCAACTCTTCTTGCAAAGTTGAATGCAGCAGTAGTATTTGTGAATTGCATTTAAGTAGATACACAGAGGGAACAGAATATGCTCTTTGAGGGCTTCTTAGAATTGACAACAGCCTTGGCATCTTTCTAGAAATATTATATAATTCCAATTAAGCACAGATACTGGAAATCGAAAATAAGAGCAAGAGGGAGCTAGTGCAGGTGACACAGAAATGAACTTCTGCTATGGGTCAGAAAATTTCATTTCCATGGATATGGTCTATCTAGAGTTGGAATGTAGGGGTTTCACTACTTTACTACAGCTCATTATTGAATTTGCATTCCTTATGTGGTCTGGTTTTTAATTTAAAAAAAAAAACAGATTTGCTGATATATATTCACATACCATACAATCCATCCAAAGTGTACAATCAATGTACTTTAGTATATTCACAGAGTTGTGCTTTCATCATTGCAATCAATTTTAGAACATTTTCATTATTCCAAAAAGAAAAACCCCATACCCCTCAGCAGTCACCTCTCAATCCCTCTATTGTTCCCCAGCCCTACAAAACCACTAATATAATTCTGTCTTTATAGATTTATTTATATTTACATTTTATATAAATGGAATCATAGCATATACCATACATGGTTCTTTGGGTCTGGTTTCTTTCACTTAGAATATTTTTTTAATTATTGTTTTTTAAATTAGAGAAGTCATAGGCTTACAGAAAATTCATGTAAAACATACAAAATTCCCATATACTCCCCTACTGTTTACACTCTGCATTGGTGTTTGCACCTTTGTTACAATTTATGAAAGAATACTAAAATATTACTGCTAATATAGTCCATAGATTGCATTAGGTGAATTTTCCCCATATACCACTTTAATATTAAAACCTTGTAATAGTGTCATACATTTGTTATAATTCATGAAGGAACATTTTTATATTTGTACTATTAACCACAGTCCATCATCCACAACAGTGTTCATTGTGTTATACAGTCCCACATTTTATCTTCCAACTTTCCTTCTAGTAACATACATGGTCAATCCCTCCCCTTTCAATCACATGCACAAATATAAGTCAGAATTGTTAATTGCACCCACGATAATGTGCTACCATCACCGCTATCCATTTCCAAACATTTGCAATCAACCAAAATAGAAATTCTGCACAAATTAAGCATAAGCTCCCCATTTTTTACCCCCATTCTATCCCCTGGTAACCTATATGCTAGATTCTCATTCTGTGAGTTTGCTTATTATAATTATTTCATATCAGTGAGATCATACAATATTTGTCCTTTTCTGTCTGGCTTATTGCACTCAACATAATATCCTCCAGGTTCCTCAATGTTGTCACATGCACCAGGACTTCATTCCTTCTTATAACTGAATAATATTCCAACATATGTGTATACCACATTTTGTTTATCCATTCATCAGTTGATGGGCACTTGGGTTGCTTCCATCTTTGGGCAATTGTGAATAATGCTGTTATGAACATTGGTGTGAAAATGTTTCTTCGTGTCCCTGCTCTCAGTTCTTCTAGGTATATACCTAGTAGGGGATTGCAGGATCATACGGCAATTCTATACTTAGCTTCTTGAGGAACCACCAAACTGTCTTCCACAGAAGCTCCAACATTTTACATTCCCACCAGTAGGGAATGAATGTTCCTATCTCCGCACATCCTCTCCAACACTTGTAGTTTTCCTGTTTTAGAATAGTGGCCAATCTAGTAGGTGTGAAATGATATCTCACTGTGGTTGTGATTTTGCATTGCCTTAGTTGCTAGTGATGTTGAGCATTTTTTCATGTGCTTTTTAGTCATCTGTATTTCCTCTTTGGAAAAAATGCCTATTCAAGCCTTTTGTCCATTTTAAAATAGTTTTTTCCGTCTTTATATTGTTGAGTTGTAGGATTTCTTTATACATTCCTGGAGATTAAACCCTTATTGGATATGTGGTTTCCAAATATTTTCTCCATTGAGTAGATTGCCTTTTCACATTCTTGACAACATTCTCTGAAGCACAAAAGTTTTTAATTTTGAGGAGGACCCATTTATCTTTTTTTTACTTTCATTGCATGTGCTTTGGGTGTAAAGTGTAAGAAACCATTGCCTACCACAAGATTGTGAAGATGCTTCCCTACATTTTTTTCTAGGAATTTGAAAGTCCTGTTTCTTATACTTGGGTCTTTGATCCATTTTGAATTAATTTTTTATAAAGTGTGATATAGGGGTCCTTTTTCATTCTTTTGCATATGGATATCCAGTTCTCTGTGCACCATCTGTTGAAGAGACTGTTCTTTCCGAGTTGAATGAGACTCAGTAGCCTTGTCAAATACCAGTTGGCCATAGATGTGAGGGTCTATTTCTGAACTCTCAACTTGATTCCATTGGTCAGTACATCTATCTTTATGCTAGTACGATGCTGTTTTGACCACTGTAGCTTTGTAAAATGCTTAGAAGTCAGAAGGTGAATCCTCCAACTTTGTTCTTTTGGCAAGACATTTTTGGCTATTCAGGACTGCTTAACATTACAAATAATTTTGATAATTGGTTTTTTCAATTCTGCAAAGGAGGCTTTTGGAATTTTTATTGGGATTACATTGAATCTGTATTTCAATTTGGGTAGAATTGACATTTTAACAATATTTAGTCTTCCAATTCATGAAAACAGAATGTCTTTCCATTTATTTGGGTCTTCTTTGATATCTTTTAGCAATGTTTTGTAGTTTTCTGTGTATAAGTCCTTTATATCCTTGGCTAAATTTATTCCTGGATATTTGGTTCTTCTAGTTGCTATCATAAATGGATTTTTGTCTTGATTTCCTCCTCAGATTGCTCATTATTAGTGTATAGAAATACTGACTTTTGCATGTTGATCTTGTATCCTGCCACTTTGGTAAATTCATTTATTAGTTCTAGTAGCTTTGCTGTTGATTTTTTGGGACTTTCTAAACATAGGATCATGTCCTCTACAAATAGTGAAAGTTTTACTTCTTCCTTTTCAATTTGGGTGCCTTTTCTTTATTTATTTTTCTTTATTTATTTTTTTAATTTTGCCTAACTGCTTGTACTGGAACTTCTAGCACAATGTTGAATAACAGTGGTGACAGTGGGCATCCTTGCCTTGATCTATATCTTAAAGAGAAAGCTTTCAGTTTTTCCCCATTGAGTATGATGTTCACTGTGGGTTTTTCATATATGCCCTTTATCATGTTGAGGAAGTTTCCTTCTATTCCTAGCTTTCTAATATTTTTATCAAGAAAGAATGCTGGATTTTGTAAAATGCTTTGTTTACATCAATTGAGATGATCATGTGGGTTTTTTTTTCCCTTTGATTTGTTTATGTGGTGTATTACATGAACTGATTTTTCTTGTGTTGAACCACCCTTGCATACCTGGAATAAAACCCACTTGATCATGGTGTATAATTCTTTTCATTTGCTGTGGGCATCTCTTTGCAAGTATTTTTCTTTTTTGAGGATTTTTCCCATCTATATTCATTAGAGAAATTGGTCTGTAATTTTTTTTCTTGTAGTTTCTTTATCTGGCTTTGGTATTAGGGTGATTTTGGACTCATAGAATAAGATAGGTAGTGTTTCCTAAGATAGGTAGTGTTTCCTCCTGTTCAATTTTTGGGAAACATTTGAGCAGAATTGGTATTAATTCTTCCTGAAATGATTGGTAGAGTTCACCTACAAAGCTGCGGTCGCAGTTGACTCGTCTGGGGGGTGTGGCGGCCGGTTGCTAAATCCTAGGCTCTCGGGATTGCTCGGAGGGTACCGGCGGCGGGGGCTCTTTCCCGGAGGCGAGGGCGAGGCGGGGGACTGGGCCCGGTCCCCGGCGGAGGCGTGCAAGGTGTGGAGGGCGGCGAGAAGGAACAGGCGGGACACGTTTCTTTGAGGGTGAAGAAGCCAAGAGAGTTTATTAGGGGAGAGTACAAGCTTATATCGGGCGGTATAGAGGGCGGGGTAGCTGTAGAGGTTAAAAGCTTGGATTGGTTCTGAGAGGGCACGGAGGTTGTTTGAAAAGGGGCGGGAGTTGCTCCGGTAACGAAGAGGGTGGAGGGTGCGGGTAAGGCACGGGGGGGGGGTTTCTCCGGCAAGCCCTCCCCAACGGTTGTACTTTGGGGTGAGGAAATGGGGCCTGCATTCGGCTCCACTTTCTCAGGCCTGGGGGGCCGTGGAGGGCGCTACCACCCGTGCCCCACTACCTTTCCTAGGGGCTGATCAGTTCCCCTGGCCCAGGCCCGCCAAGTCGGAACTCGATAACAGTGTCCCGCATTTCCCCCTTCTTTTCTAATTAGAGGAAGAAGCTTACCGGAGAGATCCGCCAAGGGATGAGGGAAAGGGGAGGTGGGGGAAGGGATAGGGGTAGATGGTAGTTAGAGAGGCTGGAGCTCGACGTTGGTGTGGCGCCCGGGCGTTCGAGAGGGGCTTCGCTGCTTGCGGGATGGACGAGGGTGGCGACGCTGCGGAGGGTCAGCTTCTTCAGTGGAGGCAAGTTGTTGATACTGGACTTGCACAAATGATGAAAAGACAGTATTGGCTTGGTTCTTAGCAAGCTGGACAATTCTGCGGATAATGCAGGGCCCTAGGGTGAGAGCTAGAATAATCATTAGTAGGGGGCCGATGAGAGGGAGGAGGTATGGGAGGAGGGGGGTAAAAATGTGGGACCAATAGTTGGTGGTTTCACGGTTTCTTTTGCGTTGTTCTAGTCCCTCTCGGACCTTTTTTAGGCTGTCTTCGGCGAGACCTGTGGAATTGGCATATACACAGCACTCTTCTCCTAGGGCGGCGCAAAGGCCTCCTTCTTTGAGGAGGAGAAGGTCGAGACCTCGGCGGTTTTGGAGCACGACCTCAGAGAGGGAATTGACAGAATTTTTAAGATGGGAAATAGCGTCTTGTAGGTGACGAATGTCCTCGTCAACAGCCGCCCGGAGGTGAGTTAGGGCGGAGCTTTGACTGGCTAATGCAGCGATTCCGGTGCCAGCGCCTGCAAGACCTAGGAGGGAGGCAACTGTGAGGGCGGTGATGGGTTCTCGCTTTTGCAGAGTGGCAGGAGCTGCAGTTCTTTCCAGGCGGAGGAAGAAGTCTTCCTCGCTGTGGTATAGGACCCTAGGGATAAGGACAATTAGGAGGCAAGTTTCATTAGTTGTATTGAGGGTTTGCACATTAAGGCAGGGGGTAAGTCCTGTAGAGGAGCAGAGCCATTGGGAGGAGTTGTGAGGAATAAGAAACTTGGCAGAGCTGCTGGGAGATGAGTAGTTGGCACAGGCTGTGAGGTTGGGAGAGTTACTTGAGCGAGGGCGGATGCACTTTCCTGTAAAGGAGACTGAATGAAAGGTTAGGGGGACGGCTGAGGTATTCCAATTGCATTCCGAGGGGTTGTCTTCTGCATTTTCTGAAAAGGAGAGGTTGGAGGCGACGGGCTCATACAGTGAGGAAGAGGTGGAGAGGCAAAGCCAACAAGAGGAGGTAAGATTGGGGTAGGAGACATTTAGTGAGGTGAAGGTTGCTTGGATAAGGCTGAAGAGGGGAGAGGAGTAATGAGAGGGGGGTAGAAAAGGTTGGGGTGGTGGGGTTGGCGATGCGTTGTTTGCAGCTGAGGTGCGGCTGGTTGAAGCTAAGGTGCGGCTGGAGGGCTGTGGAAAAAGGGGGTTAATGACTTTATTGGGGCCAATGCCCGAAGATGAATGTTGAGCTGCTTCCTTTTTTATGAGAATGAGGGATCCCGGATTGGACCCCGCTAGATAAATTCGGAAGCCCCAGGTTCGACCCATGAGCCAAGACGTATCGGTAGGGTTTTGTACGGTGAGCATTAGCCTTTTAGGACAAAGGTACCTGTCGAAATAGCGATTGCCTGAGTTTAGGCAAGTATAAGGGATTACTGTAAGATTTAGAAATTTGTCAGGGACAGAAGGTTTCCAGCCAGTGGCTAATGTTTCACACCCCCCGTATGCACAGTAGTACTCATAGGGGGAATTGCAGTATGATTTTCCAGGATTTGAGGATGGGCACATGTAATATTGGGCCTGGGGATCACTTACCTTTCGAGCGCAGGTTTCTTCGACTCTGGAGACAAAGGTGGCGAAAGGCTCACTCGGCTCCTGGAAGAGCTTGGTGAATTTATTAGGCCGACAGGCGGAGCAGTTGGCAAAAGCTCGCAAGGCGATTCCCCGAAGGATAGGCCAAAAGGTGGTAGGTGCATTAATATAAGCAGATGCATTTATAAACGCTCCCGTGCCCAAGTAAGCTTCGGGGTGATGATAGACTCCAGTGGTTGCGTCTTGCTCACTTTGCCTAGCTGCTTCTGCCTGGAAGTGGGCACGCCAATCAACGAACTGGCCGGGGTTAAGGATGGTACGGGCAAGCGAGGCCCAGTCTTGGGGGAGGCAAAAGTCCATGGCGATATCCTGCAGTAATTGGGAAGCGTATGGGCTACCTAACCCGTCTTCCTTGACGGCCCTGCGAAGCTGCTTGATAGTATTTGAGTCAATGGGATACCAGTCATACGGTTTCTGCGGTGTGGGGGTAAGGTTAAGGGGAAAGCAGCGAAAAGCACAAGAGAAAGGAGGACGCGCTTGCAGAGGGCCTGGCACGGGAGTGGGGGTAGGGGCAGCGTTGCCCCAAGGGTTGCCTTGAGGTGTAAAAGGCAGCCAGGGGTTATTTGCCGGCAGGGTGGGAGGGGCGGCGGCAGCTGCCGGCAGTGGCTCCAAGGGGGAGCTCGCCGAAGGGGGAGGCGGAAGTGGGAGGCCCCAAGCGTCGCAAGATGGCGGCGCGGTAGGCGTGGTTAAGACACAAGATGGTGGACTAGCTCCGCCCTGTGAAAGGGCGGGGTCTAAGGCATAAGATGGCGGACTAACTCCGCCCTGTGAAAGGGCGGGGCCTAAGGCGTAAGATGGCGGACTAGCTCCGCCCTGTGAAAGGGCGGGGTAAAGCGCATGCGGTTTCCGGCCCGGCTTAGGGCTGACGTCATTACTAGAGCACTTCCTCCCCTCAGTGGAAGAAGAAGGAGGAAGTTCGCCATTTTGGAGAGACTCGGTACCGCCTCGTCCCTGGGGGGCGACCTCGAGCACGCCGCCAATTCGCTCGACCAAGGACCCTGTGCCCGAACCGCGATCCGCATTGGTCCCACCGTCCGAATCTGTCGATTGAGTCGACAGGGCCCCCCCGGATCCAATGGGGCCTCGACCAGGGGGGAGGGAGCCCTGAAGGCAGGAGCGGACGGCCATCAAGGTGGGGAGCAAGCCGGGAGGGAAGCGCCCGCTCCCATGCTCCACGGCGCTGGTGACCCGACCAACAAGGCGATCACAAGTGACGGGGCCCCAAAGATGGCAAGTGGTGAGCCACGGGTCAAAGGGCAGCAGGAGGTCCCAGCACACCCGCAGCTGCCGGACAGACACCCCGCAACGACGTGCGTCCAGAAGACCCGCCAGAGCCCGAACCCGAGGCGCCCGACGCGCGGACAGACGACCACCCACAGCGGAGGGGAAAAGAGGGGGGGGCCATCCACCGAGCAAGAAGAATGAGGCAAACCGCGGCCGCGAGGCTGAAGAAGAAGATGAGAACAGAAAGGAGGACCCCCCGGCAACGGGAACAGTCCGGGGGGGGGGGGCGGCCACGGCGAGGCACACCGCGCCGAACAGAGAAACGAAGACACAGAGGATCACACCAAGGTAATGAAGGGGTAGAGGGAGAATGTTAGGAGGAATGGGGGTCATAGAAAGAGAAGACGAAAGGTAGTCGGGGGCAATAGCCGGGTTAATTCGGGAAGGGAGGAGCGGCCCGGGCGCGGAGCGGCGAGGGAGAGGCGGCTCCGGGCACGGAGCGGCGAGGGAGAGGCGGCTCCGCGGGGCGGCGAGGGAGAGGCGGCTCCGGACGCGGAGCGGCGAGGGAGAGGCGGCTCCGCGGGGCGGCGAGGGAGAGGCGGCTCCGGACGTGGAGCGGCGAGGGAGAGGCGGCTCCGCGGGGCGGCGAGGGAGAGGCGGCCCTTACCTTGCAGGCGAGGAGAAGGGGAGTTGGAGAGGCGTCCGGGCGAGCGGGTGGTTTTACTGGACCGCTGCGTGGAGAGGACCTGCCCCACATTGGGCGCCAGTTGCGGTCGCAGTTGACTCGTCTGGGGGGGGTGGCGGCCGGTTGCTAAATCCTAGGCTCTCGGGATTGCTCGGAGGGTACCGGCGGCGGGGGCTCTTTCCCGGAGGCGAGGGCGAGGCGGGGGACTGGGCCCGGTCCCCGGCGGAGGCGTGCAAGGTGTGGAGGGCGGCGAGAAGGAACAGGCGGGACACGTTTCTTTGAGGGTGAAGAAGCCAAGAGAGTTTATTAGGGGAGAGTACAAGCTTATATCGGGCGGTATAGAGGGCGGGGTAGCTGTAGAGGTTAAAAGCTTGGATTGGTTCTGAGAGGGCACGGAGGTTGTTTGAAAAGGGGCGGGAGTTGCTCCGGTAACGAAGAGGGTGGAGGGTGTGGGTAAGGCACGGGGGGGGGGGGGGTTTTCTCCGGCAAGCCCTCCCCAATGGTTGTACTTTGGGGTGAGGAAATGGGGCCTGCATTCGGCTCCACTTTCTCAGGCCCGGGGGGCCGTGGAGGGCGCTACCACCCGTGCCCCACTACCTTTCCTAGGGGCTGATCAGTTCCCCTGGCCCAGGCCCGCCAAGTCGGAACTCGATAACAGTGTCCCGCACAAAGCCATCTTGTCTTTGGCATTTCTTTGTTGGAAGGTTTTTGATGACTGATGCAAGTAAAGAGATTGTTATTGATTTCCAGCTTCATTCCATTATGGTCAGAGAAAGTGCTTTGCATGATTTCAATCTTTTTAAATTTATTGAGACATTTTTTGTGACCCAACATGTAGTCTATCCTGGAGAATGATCCACGAACACTTGAGAAAAATGTATATCCTGCTTTTTAAGGGTGCAATGATCTTAATTTGGGGGAGTAAGTAATGAAGGTAGAAATAGATTGACCATGCCATAATACATTACTATTATAAGAAACTGTTGATTTTCATATTGTTTTCTGATTAAAGTTTCAATTTCTACCATTTCAATTATTTATCAAATCATTTCTAATATTTAAAAATGTGTATTTTAATTAAATGGTCCATTTAATTTTATATAATTCAAATGGATATTGCCCACTCAAAGATACCTGTGAAATAATCTTCTCAGGCTTGCAATTAATACTGCTCTGATATTGTGGGACACTTCAAACTAGCTATAATTTCAGCCTCAAGCTGGATTTGATACCCTTTGGTTTTCTGATTCTTGTGGGCATACCTGTCACACTGGATTGCAAGATTTTCCAGTTTGTGGCCTATACCTAAATATTCTAGTCTTAAGTCATTGGGCCTCTAAATTCTTGGCCCCATTCTAGACTTTTTAAATTAGTATCTGCATTTTCACAAGATCCCTAGGTGATTTATATGCACATTCAATTTTGGGGAACCATGCTTTCAAAGACTGGATCCATTCCATTTAAATGGATCTCTTATCTGCCTGTTAAGTGCCAGATAAAGGGTAAGTAAAGGGTAAGTTTCTTGATACAGGTTATCTTGTGTAGTACTAACAAGTATTCAAAATCATTTTATTATGGAAAATATAAATTATATATAATTGCAGAAATAAAATTATGATAAATTTCCCATGCACCCTATACCCAGCTTCACCAATTATCAATGCATGGTAAAACAAACATGCTTCATGATTATTTTGAAGCAAGTCTCATCCTTCACATCATTTTATCCTTAAACCCTTCCATAAATATCGCTAAAACAAAAAGTCTCCCTTATTTTGACATGGCCAATCATTATGACTAAATATACTGCAAAATTATTCCATGATGTCATTAAACATCCAGGCAGTGTTCATATTTCCCTGGTTATATATAACTGTGCATGTGTTTTTGCTGTCATTTCTTTTTATGTGTCTTTATTTGACTCTGAATCTAAATAAGGTTCATCCATGGTGGTTTTATGATCTCTCTTTTGAGCCTCCCCATCTCTCTACCTATCTATCTATCTATCTGTCTATCTATCTATCTATCTATCTATCTATCTATCTATCTATCTTTAAATTTAATTAAATCTTGAGGTCCCTCCAAATGAAGGTACCATTCTTTAGCTTTTTACAGAGGAGTAAACTTGAATTCAGAGACTACCTAAACTTGTTCAAGGTTAAGTGGCTAGTTAACGGCAGTGCCAGAATAAAAACCAGGTCTGCCTGCCTCAACTGATACTTCCCTATAGTATGTTGAAATCCTTGCAGTGTCTCTACATTTATTTCTTCACTCTCTGTTTAGCTTGCTGACTTCTCACCTTCTTATTCATCTTAAAAGATGTTTTATACCCTTTTTTAGGAAAACCCACATTTGAAAATGTAGACTCTTGGTAACTCAGGCACACCTCAAAAATGATGTCAATACCCTCCAACAGAATGAGAGAAAAGGTTTTTTTTTCTTTAAATTTCTTTTATCTTAATTCCTTGACTGTTTGCTCATGTTTAGCTAGCTGTCTCCCAACAATATTTGTAGCTATGAAGATCAACTGTTGCCAGTGCCATCCTGGGCCCTTCTGAATCCCCACTGTGTTCTGGAGACCTGCAGTTTCCCCACACCCTGGTAGAGCTATATTTATGCCTTACCTTTCTCCACCCACTCAGAGCCTGTGATGCTTATAAATGCACAAGGTATGGATATTCTTGTCAGATGCTGAGTCATCCCCAGAAACTATTTAATTCTTCCTCTAATATAGAGCCATAGCTTTATTTTATAAAGATCCATCACAACTTTTTTCTGAGCTCTTAAAATTTAATATTATTATGTGGTTGTATTTTAGATGGGAGACTTAATATACATTATGGAAGGGACATGTATGATCTCCTTTCCTTCCAGCTTCCTTCCAATGAATTCTACAACTCCAATTGTCTGCAGCAGTTCTCAAGGAGAAGGTAGATTATATACATTTTATTTCATTTATATTGCTTAGAGATAGGACTGTTTCTCATATAGTTTCCTAAGCATCCTCATAGCAAGCTTTCCAAGTATGTAATTCAAATTTGGAAGGCTCCCTTTTAACTTTATTATAATAGCATTACTGTAATGGAGCATCATTTTACCAATTAAAGAAAATTATCAATTATGATGCTTTTTCAGCTTTATTTTTCAATTCTGATATTAGGTATTGAAATTTGATATGTGAAATATTTACTCAGCAATGCTTCCTAGTAATAAAATTATTTAGAAACCATCATACTCTCCAGATCTATACATTGCAATATGTCATGGACTTCTATCCTGCCCTCTAGCTCCATGATCATTGACCATTAAAGAATTAAGCATTAAAATATAAGTGAAAGAAAATGGCAATTCTTGCCTGTGTTTAACTTGTCTTTCTTTACATTTACTTCTGCTCTCCCTGCTTTCTAACACCTGATAGAAGCATAATGCCCACTGGATTTTTTGAGCATGATGATGATGTTTCTATGAAAGAACAATTTGACTAGCACACCTCTTAGAGAATACTAGTAAAATGTATTTCTTTTATTTCCTGCATACTTACTCTTGAATCACTGAATTAGGACTACTAGAAATGTTACACATTTGTGTTTATCCTGTTTAATGATGGTCAAAACTTCAGTATTATGTTTCAAACCTTTCAAATCTAAACTGGGTAACAATGTCAAGGGAATAAATGTTCATGGAAATCACCAATGTTTTTGCTTCTCCTAGTGTTTAATAAGGAAGATCCAATTCTGCATTTGAAATGTGAGCTCATCAAATCCTGGATGTGGAGCTCAAATTGACACTGACTAATGAAGCCAAGGGAAAGGTTTGGCTTTGGGCACAGCAACAGATGTCAGATACCGAGTGGGACAGAAGGTTGATCACGTGCACTCTGGAGGGCAGCGGAGTCCACATGGCCATTGTCCTCCTGGCACTGGCCAAGGTCAAGTTGGGGATGGAGGATAGATGAGCCACTTAAATTACAATCGCATAAAAATGTACAGAGCTGTCACTGCTCAATCAGTAACAACATTTTTGTGTAGAAAAATTATGAGTCTGCACTGAATATTTTTTTTTTTCCAGAAAGACTTTTTTTTTTACTTCATTAAATCATAGACTTAAAAGATAGCCTTCTACTATGTATTTTGTCATTAAATTCAAAGCAGTTCTCATTACTGGCTGCACATTAGAATCCCCCAGAGAACTTAAAAAAAAAAATACTAGTGCCCAGACCCCACTACAGAGCAATTAAATAAGAATCTCTTTATAAGGGCTAGGTATTGATTGAGTCATGCTGCCCAGATGATTCTGGACTGATTACAGAGAGAATAGTCTTTGGGGTCAGATTACCAAGCCAAGCATCTAGAATTTAACACTTTGTAGCTCTATGATTATGGCGCCATAACTTAAAACTCATCAAGCCTCAATTTTCACATTTCTAATATGGAGATATTGGTAATTTATTAAAACGAAATAAGGTGATTATGTAAAATGCTTAACATGTTACCTGGTAAATAATAAGGCTTTCTATATGTATGTTTTTGTTGTTATTGTTATTTTTATTACTATAGGCTCTATTATTATAGCTCAAACTGTATTATATATAATAACCCCATTCTTGAAATAAGATACAGCCTATTCTCCACAGAGAAGCTGAAGTGATTCTTCTAAAATGGAAGCCTGCTCTTGTCGCTGCTCTGAAAAGATTTATCTAGTGACTTTCCAGCTCTTGTGAGCACAAAAGCGGAAGTCTTTAGAACAGTCTATAAGAGCCTCCTGGTCAGTCCCATCCCCTTCTCTGATCTCAACTCCTCCACTGGAGACCATTCTCTCATGCCACTCCCTCAGCACAGGCCCCCTTGCTGTTCTTCAAACCCACCAGATATGCTCCCCATGGTCTTTACGCAGTTTAAGTTGCTTTTCCCCAGGATCTTAGAGGACTGCCTCCCTTGTTACTTAGGTCTCTGCTAAAATGCTTTACCAAATTATATGAAAGCACCAACTCCTACTTCCATCAAGCACTCTCCAAACCTCTAACTTCCTTCAATTTTCTCTATATGTGGCACTACCACCTGAAAGTAATATATTTATTTCTTGTTCAGTATCTTATTTTCTCTCTCCAGCAAGGGAATATCTGAGAAGATATTTGTTTAGTTAGCTGTCATACCACCAGTGACTGGAATAGTATGTGTTGTGTGAAGGTAGTCACTAAATCTTTGTTCAATGAAGGAATAAATGGTACATTTTTTCATCCTTGTTTAATGCTGACTTTCTTTTACATATATTACAACAAAACTCTTGACATTACAGGGATAATTTCTTGTTTGTCAGCATGCTAGAATCAATACATCCTAAACACAGCTTTGCAACAGTTAATGATATTTTTCTAAGAATGCCCTGAACTTTAAAGTTCTGTTTTGCTCAAAAAATGTTAAAGCATGAGGCTCTGAAGCCCTCTTGACTTACCCATCCTTACCGTGCCCCTCAAGAAGCTGACAGCTCTCTTCATGTCAAACCAAAATGCTCACTTCTACCCTAGAATAGTGATTTGAGGAAGGCTTATGTTCAACGCTCAACACAGCCATTCAAACACTAAATATCTCTTTATATTTTAAATTGTTTCTTCATTCCTACCGCTTGCCAAGAGGTTTTATTTAAATGAAAAATAGTACGGGGGGGGGATTTTGTTCATGGACTCACTTTGTATGGTTTATGCCCTTACATAGTATGTAACTTTCTCTCTCTTCCTTTGTGTTTTAGTTCACTGAAGCGGCCAAACTGCAATAAACCAGAAACAGAATGGCTTTTAACAATGGGGATTTATCAACTTACAAGCTTACAGTTCTAAGGTCGTGAAAATTTCCATATCAAAGCATCAACAGGCAATGCTTTCCCCTGAAGACTGGCTACAGGAGATCCTAGGCTCCTCTGTCAGATGGCAAGGCACATGGCGACATCTACTACTGGTCTCTCCCTTCTCTTCTGAGTTTCCTTGCATTTAGCTTCTTGCTTCAGTGGTTTCCTCTCTGTTTTCTGCAGCTTTCTCTCTTAGCTTCTCTGTCTTTCTCTTTGTTTCTCATCCTCTTATAAAGGGCTCCAGTAAGAGAATTAAGACCCACCTGGAGCATGCCTCAACCGAAACAACCTAATCAAAAGGTCCCACCCACAATGGGTCTATACCCACAGGAATGGATTAGCTTTAAGAACATGTTTTTTTCTAGGGCCCATAAAACCTCCAAAAAGCCACCTTTATCCCCATAACATACTTTGTGTTCATTACTCCATTTATCAAGTTATGTTTTGTATTAGAGTTACTTCTTTAAAATTTTTTATTGTGGTAACATATATTCAACTGTGGATTTCAATGGTATTACTTACTTTCACAACATTGTGCTACTATCATCATCCATTAATGAAACATTTTTCATCATGCCAAACAAAAGCTCTGTACCCACTAAACAATAATTCCTTATGACTCTCCACACCTCAGACCCTGGGAACCTGTAGTCTGCTTTCTGTCTCTATGAATTTGCATATTCTACTTATCTCATATGAGTAGACTCATACAATATTTGTCCTTGTGGGTCTGATTTATTCCACTCAACATGATGTCTTTAAGGTTCAACCATGCTGTAGCCTGTATAAGAACTTCCTTCTTTTTTATGGCTAGATAATATTTCATTGTCTGTGTACACCACATTTTGTTTATCCATTCATCTGTTGACAGACACATGTAGTTTCCACTTTTTGCCTATTTTGAGTAATGCTGCTCTGAACATTGCTGTACAAGCATCTGTCTAAGACCCTGTTTTCACTTTCCTAGGAGTGTCATTGCCAAGTCACATGGTTATTCAATATCTAACTTTTTGAGGAACCACCATACTGCTTTCCACAGTGGCTGCATCATTTTACATTCCCACCAAAAAATCACAAGGGTTCCACTTTCTCTGCATCCTATTCAATAATTGCTATTTTCTGTTTTTTTTAATAATAGCCATCGTTGGGTGTGTGAAGTGTTATCTCATTGTGGATTTGCTTTGGATTTTCCCTAATGGCTAATGATGTTGAACATCTTTCCAAGGGCTTCTTGGCTATTTGTATATCTCCTTTGGAGAAATATCTATTCAAATCCTTTGCCCATTTTTAAAATTAGGCTGTTTACCTTTTTGTTGTTGATTTTAAGAGTTTTTTTTATGTGTTCTGGATATTAAACCCTTATCAGATGTATGATTTGCAACTGTTTTCTCACTTTTTTGATAATGTCCTTTGATGTACAAAAATTCTTAATTTTGATGAAGTCCATTTTATCTATTTTTTCTTATGTTGCTCATACTTTTGGTGTCATATCTGAAAAACCACTTACAAAATTCAATGTCACGAATCTTTTCCCATACATTTTCTTGTAAAAGTGTTATGGTTGCTGATGTTACGTTTAGGTTCTTGATCCAATTTGACTTAATTTTTATATATGGTGTGAGATAAGAGTCCATCTTCATTCTTTTGCTTGTGGATATCCAGTTTTCCCAGCACCATTTGTTGAAGACACTATTATTTCTCCATTTAGCATAATCAGTTGGCCATAGATGTATGGGTTCATTTCTGTACCCTCAATTGTATTGCATAGTCTTTGTGTCTATCCTTATGCCAGTACCACACTGTTTTTATTACTGCTGCAATGTAGTAAGTTTTGTAGTCAGGAAATGTGACACTTCTAACTTTGTTCTTCTTTTTCCAGATTGTTTGGCTATTTGGGCCCCTTGTGATTCCATGTGAATTTGAGGAGCAGCTTTTCCATTCCTGGAAAACTAAAACAACTGGAATTTTGATAAGAATTGCATTGAATCTGTAGAACATTTTGGGTAGTATTGACATCTTAACATACAAAGTCTTCTAATCTATGAACACAGGGTGTGTTACCATTTATTAAGATATTATTTAATTTTTCAGCTGTTTTGTAGATTTTAGAATACAAGTCTTTGGCTTCCTCAGTTAAATTTATTCCTACATATTTTATTATTTTAAGTGCTACTGTAAATGGAATTGTTTTCTTAATTTCCAGTTTGAATTGTTCATTGCTGGGATATAGAAACACAACTGATTTTTGTTTGTTAATCTTGTACCATGCTACTGGGCTGAATCTATTTATTAGTTCTAGTAAATTTTTGTGGATTTGGGGGGATTTTCTATATAAAGAATGATTTCATCTTCAAATAGAGGTAGTCTTATGTTCTAGTTTGCTAATGCTGCTGGGATGCAAAACACCAGAAATGGATTAGCTTTTATAAAAGGGGGTTTATTTGGTTACACAGTTGCAGTCTTAAGGCCATAAAGTGTCCAAGGTGGCACATTAGCAATCGGGTACCTTAACTGGAGGATGGCCAGTGGTGTCCGGAAAACCTCTGTTAGCTGAGAAGGCATGTGGCTGGCGTCTGCTCCAAAGTTCTGGTTTCAAAATGGCTTTCTCCCAGGGCATTCCTCTCTAGGCTGCATTTCCTCAAAAATGTCACTCTTAGTTACTCTTGGGGTGTTTGTCCTCTCTTAGCTTCTCTGGAGCAAGAGTCTGCTTTCAATGGCCGTCTTCAAACTGTCTCTCATCTGCAGCTACTCGCTCAGCTTCTGTGCACTCTTCAAAGTGTCCCTCTTGGCTGTACCAAGCTGCAGCTACTCTCTCAGCTTCTGTGCACTCTTCAAAGTGTCCCTCTTGGCTGTACCAAGCTGCAGCTACTCTCTCAGCTTCTGTGCACTCTTCAAAGTGTCCCTCTTGGCTGTACCAAGCTTGCTCCTTCTGTCTGAGCTTATATAGTGCTCCAGTAAACTAATCAAGGCCCATGGTGAATGGGCAGGGCCACATCTCCATGGAAATTATCCAATCAGAGTTACCACCTACAGTTGGGTGGGACACATCTCCATGGAAACACTCAATCAAAAAATTACAATCCAACCAACACTAATATGTCTGCCCACACAAGATTGCATCAAAGATAATGGCATTTTGGGGGACATAATACATCCAAACTGGCACCTCTTACTTCTTCCTTTCCAATTTGGATGACTTTTATTTGTTTTCCTTGATTAATTGCTCTGGCTAGAATTTCCAGGAAAATGTTGAATAGCAATGCTGAAAACAGACATCTTTGTCTTGTTCCTGATCTTAGGAGGAAAGCTTTCAGTATTTAACCATTGAGCATAATGTCAGCTAAGGGTTTTTCATAAATGTCCTTTATCGTGCTGAGGAAGTTTTGTCCAATAACACAGAAATATAATTTTTATGAATTTTTATTTTAGATCATGTAAGAAATAAAAAGTAGAGTTACATACCAAGAATATACTAATAATGGCATTTATATTTACTTATGTCACTACCTTTATTATGGCTCTTTATTTCTTCATATGAATTCAAATTACTCTCTAGTGTCCTTTCCTTTCATCATGAAGGACACCCTATAACAATTCTTGCAGTGCAGTTCTAGTGGTAATGATGTTCCTTACCTTTTGTTTTATCTTGGAATTTCTTCATTTCTCCCTCATTTTCAAAGGAAAATTTTGCCAGATATAGAGTTCTTGGTTGACAGCTTTTTTCTTTCAGCACTTTATGTCATCCCACTGTTTTTCTGACCTCCATGGATTCTGATGAAAAATTGTCACTTAATCTTATTGAGGATCCTTTCCATGTGATGAGTCACTTTTCTCATGCTGCTTTTAGGATTCTCTTTTACTTTGGTTTTCAACAGTTTGACTCTAACATGTCTTGGTGTCAATCTTTTTAAATTTATTCTAGCTGGAGTTCATTGAGCTCCTTGGATGTGTAGATTCAAGTCTTTTGTCAAATTTGGGATGTTTCCAGTCATTATTTTTTCAAATATTCTTCTGACTTTTCTCTTTCTGGGAATCTCCTGATGTATATGTTGATAATCTTAATGGTGTCTCACAGGTCCCTTAGGCTCTGCTTATTTCTTTTCATTCTTATTTTCTTTCTGTTCCTCAGACTGAATATTTCAATCATCCTATCTTCAATTTAGCTGATTCTTTCTCCTTCTGTCTAAATCTGCTTTTGAATCCCCTTTTTTAAAAAAAATTCAGTTATTATGGTTTTCTTCTCTAGAATTTTCTGTGTGGTTCTTTTAAAAAAAAATCTAATTACTCCATTTGGTCATGCACATTTTTCCTAATTTCCTATAGCCCATTGTTCATGTTTCCCTTTAGCTCATTGAACTTATTTAGGAAAGTTGATTTAATGTCTTTCATTAGTTGTCCCAATGCCAGGGCTTGCTCAGGGATAGTTTCAGTCACCTCATTTTGTTCCTTTGAATGGATCATATCTTCCTCTTTCTTTGTATGTTGTTGCTGTTGTAGTTGAAGGGTGGACATTATAATATTTTGATGTGTTAACTCTGGAAGTCATGTTGTCTCCCTTCCCCAGATTTTGCTGTTATTTTTTCTTTTATTGTTGAAGGCTGTAATGTAGATTGGTTCTGTGTTGGTGTTCTTCTTCAATGTACAGCTCAGGTAACACTGAAATACAGATCAGCTCGCAGTGAATAACTAGGCTCTTCTCAGGACATTCTAAGCATGTGTTTTGCCCTGAGCATGTGAGGTAGCTTGCAAGATTTCCCCAGCATGTAGAAATGTTCCTGGGGAGTTATAAGTTCCCCTTTAAAACAAGAGAATCTTTCCCCAATTTATTCTTCCAAGCCTTGGGTGTTGTATTTTTTTTTTTTTTTTTTTTTTTGTCTCAACCACTATCTTTAACCCCAGGAGGCTGCAGTTTGCTCAACTCTGAGTGAGGTGACCCAAATGAGCTCCTTGAGTCAGTCTTTCAGGGAGCATGTTGGGGCAGACATACAAACACAGTAAATTTGAACATTAGGTGTGCTAATAACCAGACACCAAAGACTTGCACTGGGAGTATAAACTGCTGCACAGCGAACATAGGCTGTCAAGCCATCATCAGTCTCACAGACTGCCATGTCTAGCTGGAGGAGGGGGAAGGGGAAGGGTAGGTGAAAGCATCCTATAGCTTTCTACCATTTTTTGGATTTTCTTTTTCCTTATTCAGCATTTTCTTGTTTTTTGTTTATACTTACTGTTTTCCAAAGTTCTGGGGAAGTTGGTTCTGACAGACTTCACTTATTTTTTTTTTAATGGACATATGCTAGGAGTGCCTTACTCCACCATCTTGCTGTAGTCGTTCCTTAGAATCTAAAGAACTTTCTTTACGTGTTTTTTGTTTTCTTTTTTGGTCTACTCCACAATTTCTTGTGAATAATAATTGCTCTGTCATTGTTTAGTTGGATTGAACATGTGCTTGAACAAACAAATAACATTTTTAAGCTGTTTTACTTACACTTGGAGGGCTGGGTTTCTCTGCAGGGTTTCCTTTTAGGAAGGACAGTTCTGAACTAGATTGTTTCTAGTGGAGTGTATACATGAGGGTGAATTGTTTTAACTTGTACTGTTTGAGTAATAGTTGAAAAAACTAAAATACCAAACCAGGATTAAATGGATCTTTGGAGTTCTGTGGAGGAGTGAGATCTAGTTGTTTTTATATTGTCACAGAATTTTCATCAGATAAAGAAAAGGTACTCACTATGTCCTGCTAATAAGAATGAGAATTGATGGGTAAACGTTGAGGAGGGCAGGCTTCAACTCATTGAAAGAAGCACTTTCTCAACATTCTTCAATAGCAGAATGATTTCCTCCAAAGGCAATGAATTTTTCAATACTGAAAGCATTCATGAAGGGACCATTGAGAATCTCTCAATAAAGGATGACTCTGTTAGTTTGGTGAAACAGGTTAATGTCGTTCACTAATTAAATAGTAATGTGTCTAAAGAAATTAACAAATCCAGTCCCTTGATGTATTTTTTCTAAATATGGAGTCTAAATACATAATTGTGCTTACATTTTGCATTTTTGAAATAAAAGTTAAGAGAATTACAAACCAGTTTTAGTTTCTATGTGCAGCTTTGCATTTTTTGTCTTCTTTATTTAACTTGTTTGCCATTTTTACCATTTTAAATTCTACAATTCAGTGGCAGTAATTAGATTTACAATGCTGTCCTACTACTATCACCACCATCCACTGCCAAACTTTTGATCATGCAAAATAGGAAATTTTTACTCATGAAGCAATAACTCCCGAATTCCTCTTCCCTCAGTCACTGATAACTTCCAATCTACTTTCTGTCTCTATGAATTTGCTTATTCTAGATGTTTCATTTAAGTAGAATTATACAATATTTGTCTTTTTGTGTCTGGCTTATTTTGTTCTGCATAATGTTTTCAAGTTTCATCTATGTTGTAGCATGGATCCAAACTTCTGATTAAAATTACATTGTACTTACATGCTGTGTTTTGTTTATCCCTTAATTTGTGGATGGACACTTGAGTTGTTTCCCAGAATCCTAAGTACATTTTATACTCAACAGGGCTGAGCATTCCATAACATTTTGATATCTCCAAGAAAATCTATACCCCTTGGAGTCAGGAAAGTGAAGGTGAATCAATGCAATTTCAAGGAATGCAATATGAAAGCGTAACAGGTAATCAGTGACATGAGAACTGCAATATATAGCACTGTCCCAGGACCTGTAAAGTAGTGAAATACAAAGAAAAGGTTGCATCTATTCATAAGGTATTCTTTTTTTTTTCATTTTTATTGAGATTGTTCAGATACCATACAATTATCCAAAGATCCAAAGTGTACAATCATTTACCCCTGGGTACCCTCATACAGCTGTGCATCCATCACACTTAACTTTTGTTCAATTTTTAGAAACTTTTCATTACTCCAGACAAGAAATAAAGTCAAAGATGAAAAAAGAAAAAAAGAAAAGGAAACTCTAATCCTCCCCTATCCCTAACCAACCCCCCTCAATTGTTGACTCATAGTATTGGTATAGTACATTTGTTACTGTTTATGAAAAAATGTTGAAATACTAATAACTGTAGTATATAGTTTGTAACAGGTATATAGTTCTTCCCTATATGCCCCTCTATTATTAACTTCTAATTGTATTGTCATACATTTGTTCTGGTTCATGGAAGCGATTTCTAGTATTTGTACAGTTGATCATGGACATTGCCCACCATAGGATTCAGTTTTATACATTCCCATCTTCTGACCTCCAACTTTCCTTCTGGTGACATATATGACTCTGAGCTTCCCCTTTCCACCTCATTCACACACCATTCGGCGCCGTTAGTTATTCTCACATCTTGCTACCAACACCCCTGTTCATTTCCAAACATTTAAGTTTGTCCTAATTGAACATTCTGCTCATACTAAGCAACCACTCCCCATTCTTAAGCCTCGTCCTATATCTTGGTACCTTATATTTCATGTCTATGAGTTTACATATTATAATTAGTTCCTATCAGTGAGACCCTGCAATAATTGTCCTTATGTGTCTCGCTTATTTCACTCAGTATATTGCCCTCGAGGTTTTGTCATCAACCCATTTTTTTTTAATATGGTTTTGTTCACTCACCATACATTCCATCCCAAGTAATTAATCGATGGTTCTCTGCATGGTCATACATTTATGTGTTCACCACCTTCACCACTATCTATATAAGGGCATCTGCATTTCTTCCACAAGGCAGGAGGGAGAGTCAAAGAAGGTAGAGAGGCAAAAGAAAGAGGAAAAAAAAATGACAGCTAGGAAGCAGCAAAAGGAAAAATAACCTTAAATCAAAGTAGAATAAAGAATCAGACAATACCACCAATGTCAAGTGTCTAACATGCCTCCCCTATCCCCCCCTCTTATCTGCATTTACCTTGGTATATCACCTTTGTTACATTAAAGGAAGCACAATACAATGATTCTATTAGTTACAGTCTCTAGTTTATGCTGATTGCATCCCTCCCCCAATGCCTCCCCATTTTTAACACCTTGCAAGGTTGACATTTGCTTGTTCTCCCTCATAAAAGAACATATTTGTACATTTTATCACAGTTGTTGAATACTCTAGATTTCACCAAGTTACACAGTCCCAGTATTTATCTTTCGTCTCATAAGGTATTCTTAATAAAATTGGAGAGAGATATTTCAGCCATATGAATAAGAATTATTGAATAATATTTTCCATTATAAATTATAAGCATATTACCTTGCAGTAATCTAAATTATATACTGAATTTGGGTATTAAATTACTGCAAAATTGAGTATACAGAAGAGTAATTATCTGTTAAAAAAACAAGTGCACTTTGAGAAAGTTGAGCTCTTCTTTTGAGAGTGAATGTGGTTACAGAAGTTGTACTGGAGTTGAGGCTTAGGCTAGCCCTAAAGCATAGGTGTTGTGTTGATGGTGAGAGCATATCACAAGAGAACAATGTGCTCTTTCTAATTTATCTTTTATATAGGCTTTAGTTCTGATGTTGTGGTGCACCTTTCTTCTATTGTTGTGATCAAGAATTATAAAACACCCTACCTTACGCTTTATACAAAAATTACTCAAAGTGGATCAAAGACCTCAATATAATAGATAGCACAATAAAACTCTTAGAAGATAATATAGGGAAACAGCTTCAGAACCTAGTAATAGAAGGTAGCTTCTTAGACCGTATACCCAAAGCACAAGCAACAAAAGAAAAAAATAGATAAATGGGAACTACTAAAAATCAAAAGCGTCTGCGCCTCAAAACACTTTGTCAAAAAGGTGAAGAGACAGCCAACTCAATGGGAGAAAATATTTGGAAACCATATATCTGAAAAGACACTGATATCCTGCATATATAAAAAAATCCTACAACTCAACAACAATAGTTCAAACAACCCAATTATAAAATGGACAAAAGATATGAAAAGGTATTTTTCTGAAGAGGAAATACAAATGGCTAAAAAAAACACATGAAAAAATGTTCATCTTCACTAGCTATTAGGGAAATGCAAATCAAAACTACAATGAGATACTGTCTCACACGAGTAAGAATGGCTGCCACTAAACAAACAGGAAACAATAAACACTGGACAGGATGTGGAGAAACTGGAACTCTTATTCATTGCTGGTGGGAATGTATAATGATACAGTTGCTGAAGACAGTTTGGTGGTCTCTCAGAAAACTAGAAATTGAATTACCCTACAATCCAGCAAGTCCACTTCTTGGTATATAACCAGAAGATTTGAAAGCAGTGATGTGAACAGATATTTGCACATAGATGTTCATAGTAGCATTGTTCACAATTGCCAAAAGATGGAAACAATCCAAGTATTCTTCAACATACGAGTGGATAAACAAAATGTGGTATATACATATGATGGAATAGTATGCAGCAGTAAGAAGGAACAAGGTCCTGAAACATATGGCAACATGGGTGAACCTTGAAGATAAAATGCTGAGTGAAATAAGTCAGACACAAAAGGAGAGATACTGTATGTTACCACTTCTATGAACTCCCTGAACAATGTAAAATCAATGTCTTATAAGGTAGACTATTGGGGACCTAATGATAGAAGCTAGTGAGAGGGAATGATAATCTAATATGTTCGGATATGGTAATGATGGTGAATTTAAAGATATGGGAATGGATAGAGATGACGATTGTTTGTTAATGAGATTATAAGTATCAGAGCTGTATTGAAGGATTGAAAGAAGTTGTTTAAAGGCATGTTTCCCACAGACCAGCACCACAAATATAGATAGGTGCTTGCATGATATACTTCTAAGACATGACACTAACACAGAGAGTTGTAAACAGAAGGGTATATGGGAAAAATCAACCTACTGCATAGGGACTATAATTAATAAGAATACCTTACTAGTACCACACAAATACTAGGGACAAATAATTAAGGGCTGAAAAGAGCTACAAGGTGTTTTGCATCATGAGAATGGTTTAAAATGGAGAGTGATGAGGATTGTACAACTAAGTGATGATTATGTGAGATATGGATGGATTATCGTGGATATAACATATGCTATGTGAAATTAGGAACCCCCTACTTTATAAGTCAAGCCCTTGATCTTGGGGCTTACTCAGGTGAAACTTATAGTTGTTAAGGGAAGGCTACCCACCTATAATTATGCCTAGGAGTAACCTCCAGAGAACCTCTTTTGTTGCTCAAATGTGGACTTTCTCTATCTAAGCCTAACTCTGCAAATAAATTCATCACCCTTCCCCCCTACATGGGGCAGGACCCCCCAGATGAATGAGCCTTCCTGGCAAATGTGGGACACAGATTTTGGCAATGAGCCTGACCCTGGCATCGAGGGATTGAGAATGCCTTTTTGACCAAAAGGGAGAAAAGAAAGGCAACAAAATAAGGTTGTAGTGCTAAGAGAATTCAAATAGTGTCAAGAGGTTGTCCTGGAGGTTGTTCCTATACAAGCTTCACCTAGATATGCCAAATGACTACAGTATGATAAGACCAAGTCAACCTTAAAGAATACTCGGATCCCTATTTGAGACTCTATAAAAGTTTCACTCACTAAGTTTATTCTTCAGAATCTTAAATCCTTCAGAGAACTCCTATGCCAGCCAAGTCCCAAAACCCACAGGCAGTAGCTTCTTCAAGAACATCAACCAGATATGTCCCCTTTTCCCATAATGTTGGCACCCCTTTTCAACATGAACAACTTAGGGTGGTCACTGCCCAGACATCCCTGAAGATTGGGAAAATGATTAAACTAGAGGAAGGGGTAGCAACAGACAAGATGGAATTTAACAATGGATTATGAATACTGAATCTCTATATAATTTTCTTCTTCTTAGTTGCTAGGGTATTAGATTAGCTACAAGGAAAGAATTGAAATGGTAGAATGCTATGAAAAGGAATTATAGCATCATTTGAAATTTACTCTATAGCTACATGTTAAATTGTAACTTGAAAGCTATCACATTTTTGTATATGTGTTATATTTCACAATAAGGAAAAAAAGAATTATAAGATTTAATAAGAATATGTTGGAAATGTGCCTGATCTGGGATTTCACCATGAAATCATATGACCTAAGATGTGCCAGAATACTGAAATCCCCTATTTTGCACCATGGTTTCCATTGGTGGCTGGAGAGAGGGAACAGTACATCCTGAAGGAACTTGCAATCACCAGAATAACATGTTATTGTCTCCTCTTGCTTTATAAGTTCATTGGCTGTACACAGGTTCATGAAGTTCAAAACTAGTAAACCAGTATTATCTAACTTTATTCTTATAACAGCTCTACACTGTACTGTGTGCGGTTCCCAAATTGCAGCAAAGGAAAAAGAAAGAATACTTGATAATTTATATTTTGTCCTTTCAACAAGCTCTTAAATGAAGAAGCTGGATTTGAGACCGAGTCTCATTGTCTCTAATACACAATTTTGCCTTCTTAAAATTTTATTTCTGCTTTAATATTTTTATTTTATAATACTTTTAGATTTTAAAAAAATTTAGAAATAGAAGACAGCCCCATATAACTTATATCCAGTTTCCCCTATTGTTGATATCTTACATTAGTATGGCACATTTGTCACAACTAATGAGCCAATATTGATACATTATTTTAAACTAAAGTTCATAGTTCTATTTCCTTAGTTTTCATCTAATGCCATTTTACCATCTGAGGAGCTCATCCAGAGTACCACATTACATTTATTCATAAAGTCTTCCTGGGTTCCACCTCACCATGACATTTTCTTAGACTTTCCTTGTTTTTGATGACCTTAACAGTTTTGAGGAATACTGGTCAGGTGACTTCTAGAATGTTCCTCAATGTGGATTTGTCAGATATGTTTCTCAAGATTAGACTAGGGTCATGGGTTTGGGAAAGGAAGATCACAGAGGTTAAGTGCCCACATACTATCAAACAGTACCACATGAATCAGTCTAGCCTTCTCCTATTGCTTATCTGTAACTTCCCACTTCACCAGTGAGAAACCTGGATTCAAACATCTGCCATCCATTTATTTGTTAAATTCGGTTTACATGTATAGTGGTTTCAGAATTTTTAACCTGCAGGTCTGTCTTACTTTCTTAGACTACTGTAACATAGTTCCACAGAAATGTATAACATAAATTGTATTGTCTCACATTTCTGGAGGCTAGAGGTCCAAAATCAAGGTGATATCAGTGCCATCCTTCCTCTGAAACCTGTAGGAAATAATCCTCCCTTGTTTCTCCCTGGCTTCTGATCCTTGGTGTTCTTTGGTTTGCAGCTGCAGCACTTCAATCATTGCTTCTGTTGACACATGGCATTCTCTGCTCTGTGTCTGTCTCCATGTCCAGATTTTCTCTTATTACAAGGACACCAGCCATATTGGACCAGGGTCCACCCTAATGCACATTGGTATTATTTTAACTAATCACATCTTTAAAGACCCTATTCACAAATAGGGTCACATTCCCTGGACTGAAGATTAGGACATTATCAGATTATTTGGGGGTAAGGGAGAGCACAATAGAGCCCTTATCAAGCCACATGGGAAAAACTTTCCTAAGAAGGATTTTATTGCTATTACATTATCAGTTGAGTGAAATTGTGACATGCCATGTATTATAAAATTTTATTAGCAGATTCAGAAGATTTTGGTGTTTGGGTGGTAGGTAAACCAGACATCATTACATTCTAAATGAGATGCCAATTTCAGATGTACAGTACAAATAATACAGGGGATTTTTATAGATGAGGTTGAACTAAAATCTGGGCTGGTTTCAGCTGACATATAGGGATATATTCTTGACAGGGGATAAAGCCTTGAAATATTTCTTTGCTGGTTGGTACCTGGTCAGTGTCCCAAGAGCCAACACTGGGTGCTGGGCTGCCTCAGCCGATCCCTGTGGACCCCTAGCCCCACTCAAGACCTGGTGACTGAAGGATGAATGGCTGGCAGAGCACGTGTTCTTCAGGATCCTGTGCTCTTTAGCTACAGCTCCCTTTTAGAGTGTAGGATTGGTTGGTATTGGAAACTAAATATTCTGAATATCATTCCATTTTCCACTTGAACCATGATTGTGTATCCAGGGAACATACTGTGGTTCTAATGGCATCAGGGGCAGTGGCTGCACATTCACCATTGACTGGTGTTCAGAAGCTTCAGTCTCATTAACAGTAAATCTGCCACTGAAGTGCCTGCTCCATGAATTGCTTGGGGCACCATCTCCTGGGTGGTGCCTGATTTAGTTGCTAGTTCTAAACCGCTAACAATTGGTGCTTTTCTTAATCATGGATGAACAATAGTTTAGGCAGAATTATTGGAATTTTCTTAAAAATAACTAGGCATGGACTTGTTTATTTGGGGAAGTTGCTAGTTTTAAAATGCTGGATTATATATATTCTTCTGACTTAAAAAAGTTACAAAAGGAAACTTGTACAGAGAGATTATTTAATATATTTGTTAACAGGGAGCTTAAATGATAAGTAATTAAATTATAATTTAGACCTCACTCACTGACATGTGTTAATAATTCTATTCTAACTAACTTTAAAGCTAAATCAATACTCAGTCTTTATCATAATTCTACTGAATATTTTGATGATGCAAAAACTACATAAAATGTATTTGCAGATTTTAACAAATCATTTTGAAATAAACTCTTTTGTATCCACAACTCTAGTCATGAAATAAAATATTACTGGTGTCCCAGAGGTCACGTGTTTCCTTTCCATTCACAACATGGCTTAACTTCTATAGTCATTAGTTCTCTACATGTATTGTTTTCTATAATACTGAGCATCGCATATTAGAGATGATATTCAGCCTTAGGTTTTATGCTTATGGAGGGTATTTTGGGAAATCAAAATTCATCCATTTCCCTCAAGTTAAAATAAAGGCAGTATATAACACAATTAATGGAAACATTTTGTTCTGTTTATAAATTTCCATTCAATGTAAAGATTATTGTATTTATTTCATTTTTCATTTAATTATTTTATTAATAGAAGGAGGCAGGGCAAGATGGCAGCATAGAGAGGAGTGGAAGCTAAGTAGTCCCCCTGGAACAACTACAAAAAACCAGAAACAACTAGTAAATAATCCAGAATAACTGTGGGGGGACAAACAAGACCATCCACTCATTATACACCAACCTGAATTGGGAGGAATGCCCGAGAACACAGCATAAAATCTGTAAGTAAAACCTGCGGATCCAAGTTGTGAGACCCCTTCCCCCATAGCCCGAGCTGCAAAGCCTCGTGGTGCCAGAGAGAAGCTTTCTCCTAGCAAGCGAATATAGCTCAGCTGAGCTCCAACTGGGGTTTTAAGTAGTGAGTGTGAACTGCTCACTACAGGTACGCATCCCCAAAAAACAGACAGAGGCTTTGGGTGACGACTGACCTGGGAGAGCTGGAGGGTCGCCTTGGACTGGGTCTGAAGGGGACTATCTGTTTCTTTTTCGGCTCAGCGGAGAAAGCCCCAGTCATTTTCAGTTTCCAGGGCTGTGACTTGGGGAAGGGTGGAGATAGCACAAGCAGAGAGAGAGTCCATTGAAATGCTAATAACCTCCACCTGGGGGGTCTGTCTTCTCTAGGAGGAAAAGGATGGAGCCCTTTCCATTCAGAACCAGACCCCAGAGCCTGGGGGAACACGGCCATACCTCTTCACACCAGTCAAGAATTATAGGCTAACAGGCATCACCTGCTGGGCAGAAAAGCACAGTGACCTGAGGCATCACAGGGTGGAGCAATTTTCTAAGACACACCCACAGGGAAACCAGATACTGAATATTTCTTCCCTCTGGGACCTGAGCCTGTTCTGGTCTGGGAAAACCTGATTTGGATAACCAAGGAAACCATGCCTAGACAACAGAAAATTACAACCTACACTAAGAAAAACAAAGTTATGGCCCAGTCAAAGGAACAAACTTACACTTCAACTGAGATACAGGAATTTAAACAACTAATGCTAAATCAATTCAAAAAGTTTAGAGAAGATATTGCAAAAGAGATAGAGGCTGTAAAGGAAACACTGGGCATATATACGGCAGAAATCAAAAGTTCAAAAAAACAACTAGTAGAATTTATGGAAATGAAAGGCACAACACAAGAGATGAAAGACACAATGGAAACATACAACAGCAGATCTCAAGAGGCAGAAGAAAACACTCAGGAACTGGAGAACAAAACACCTGAAAGCCTACATGCAAAGGAGCAGATGGAGAAAAGAATGAAAAAATATGAGCAACGTCTCCAGGAACTCAAGGATGAAACAAAGTACAATAATGTACGTATCATTGGTGTCCCAGAAGGAGAAGAGAAGGGAAAGGGGGCAGAAGTAATAATAGAGGAAATAATTAATGAAAATTTCCCATCTCTTATGAAAGACATAAAATTACAGATCCAAGAAGTGCAGCATACTCCAAACAGAAGAGATCTGAATAGGCCTACGCCAAGACACTTAATAATCAGATTATCAAATGTCAAAGACAAAGGGAGAATCCTGAAAGCATCAAGAAAAAAGCGATCCATTACATACAAAGGAAGCTTAATAAGACTATGTGCAGATCTCTCAGCAGAAACCATGGAGGCAAGAAGGAAGTGGTGTGATATATTTAAGATACTGAAAGAGAAAAACCGCCAACCAAGAATCCTATATCCAACAAAGCTGTCCTTCAAATATGAGGGAGAGCTCAAAATATTTTCTGACAAACAGACAATGAGAGACTTTGTGAACAAGACACCTGCCCTACAGGAAATACTAAAGGGAGCACTACAGGGTGATTGATAGAAGACAGGAGTGCGTGGTTTGGAACACAATTTTGGGAGATGGTAGCACAACAATGTAAGTACACTGAAAAAAGGTAACTATGAATACAGATGAGAGAGGAAGGTGGGGAGCATGTGAGATACCACAAGAAAGGAGGAAAGATAATGACTGGGACTGTGTAACTTGGTGAAATCTAGAATATTCAACAATTGTGATAAAATGTACAAATGTTTTTTTACAAGGGAGAACAAGCAAATGTCAACCTTGCAAGGTGTTAAAAATGGGGAGGCATTGGGGGAGGGATGCAATCAGCATAAACTAGAGACTGTAACTAATAGAATCATTGTATTGTGCTTCCTTTAATGTAACAAAGGTGATATACCAAGGTAAATGCAGATAAGAGGGGGGGATAGGGAAGGCATGTTAGACACTTGACATTGGTAGTATTGTCTGATTCTTTATCCTACTTTGATTTAAGGTTATTTTTCCTTTTGCTGCTTCCTAGCTGTCATTTTTTTCCTCTTTCTTTTGCCTCTCTACCTTCTTTGACTCTCCCTCCTGCCTTGTGGAAGAAATGTAGATGCTCTTATATAGATAGTGGTGAAGGTAGTGAACACATAAATGTATGACCATGCAGAGAACCATCGATTATTTACTTAGGATGGAATGTATGGTGAGTGAACAAAACCATATTAAAAAAAAATGGGTTGATGACAAAACCTCAAGGGCAATATACTGGGTGAAATAAGCCAGACACATGGGGACAGTTATTACAGGGTCTCACTGGTAGGAACTGGTTATGGTGTGTGGACTCATGGACATGAAATATGAGGTACCAAGATATGGGACGAGGCTTAAGAATGGGGAGTGGTTGCTTGGTATGGGCGGAATGTTCAATTAGGATGAACTTAGATGTTTGGAAATGAACAGGGGTGTTGGTAACAAGATGTGAGAATAACTAACAGCGCCGAATGGTGTGTGAGAGAGGTGGAGGGGGGAAGCTCAGAGTCATATATGTCACCAGAAGGAGAGTTGGAGGTCGAAAGATGGGAATGTATAAAACTGAATCCTGTGGTGGGCAATGTCCATGATCAACTGTACAAATACTAGAAATCACTTCCGTGAACCAGAACAAATGTATGACAATACAATTAGAGGTTAATAATAGAGGGGCATGTGGGGAAGAACTATATACCTGTTGCAAACTATATACTACAGTTAGTAATATTTCAACATTTTTTCATAAACAGTAACAAATGTACTATACCAACACTACGAGTAAACAATTGAGGGGAGTTGGTTGGGGATAGGGGAGGATTAGAGTTTCCTTTTCTTTTTTTCTTTTTTCATCTTTCACTTTGTTTCTTGTCTGGAGTAGTGAAGAGTTTCTAAAAATTGAACAAAAGTTAAGTGTGATGGATGCACAGCTGTATGAGGGTACCCAGGGGCAAGTGATTGTACACTTTGGATCTTTGGATAATTGTATGGTATCTGAACAATCTCAATAAAAATGAAAAAAAAAAATGGATGGATAGATGGATGGAAGGATGGATGGATGGGTGCACCGATGGACAGAGCTTAAAATCCTCACTGAAGTTACATTTGAGTTACTAGAAAAGATGGTTGTGCCAGTTTGTATATGTTATGTCCCCCAGAAAAAGCCATATTCTTTAATGCAATCTTGTGAGGGCAGACATTAATCTTTTGATGTTTCCATGGAGATGTGACTCAATCAACTGTGGGCTAGATCTTTGATTAAATTATCTCCATGGAGATATGGACCCTGCCCATTCAGGGGTGGGTCTTAGTTAAATCACTGGAGTCCTATAAAAGAGAGACATTTTGGAGAAGGCCTGGAAAGCTGATACTTGGAGATGTGGACAGAAGGACGTTTGGAGATGCTAAGCTAAGAGATGCCAAACCAGAGTTTGTTCCAGAGAAACTAAGAGAGGACCCCCAGACAGTTAGATGCACAGGAGCTGGAGAGGCTAAGAGAGACAAGCTGAGAGACATTTTGGAGAAAGCCATTTTGAAACACAACCCAGGAACAGCAGACGCCAGCCATGTGCCCTCCCAGCTGACAGAGGTGTTCCGGATGCCATCAGCTGTCCTTCAGTGAAGGTATCCTCTTGTTGATGCCTTAGTTTGGACACTTTCATGGCCTCAGGACCATAAATTTATAACCTAGTAAATCCCCTTTATAAAAGCCAATCCATTTCTGGTATTTTGCACAATGGCAGCATTAGCAAACTGGATCAGTGGCCTTGTAGGCATCAGCAGGGATCCAACAGGTGTAATATTTAATTCCTAATTGACACAGGGTAGGTTAGATGAAAGCAAACAGAGTTTGGGGT